>NW_025335798.1:9444391-9599124 GCF_004798865.1 Varanus komodoensis | reverse complement strand
CTCTACATGACTCTGGTGCGCCCGCAATTGGAGTATTGTGTTCAGTTTTGGGCCCCTCATTACAGAAAGGATATAGCCAGGTTGGAGTCAGTGCAGCATAGGGCCACAAGGTTGGTAGCCGGTTTGCAGGGGATGCTGTATGAGGCGAGACTGAGGGAACTGGGTCTCTTCAGCCTGGAGAAGAGGAGACTCAGAGGGGATATGTTGGCGACATACTGGTATGTGAGGGGATGTCACATGGAGATGGGTAGAGACCTGTTCTCCCCTGCAGAGGAAGGCAGAACGTGCTCCAACGGAGCAAAGCTCAGGGAGCCAAGGTTTCATTTGGATGCCAGGAAGCACTTCCTGACAGTTAGGACCCCGAGGGTGTGGAATGGGCTTCAACAGGAGGTGGTTGAGGCCCCATTGGTGCGGGTGTTCAAGGATCGGATGGACGTCCACATGGTGGGCATGTCATGAGCAGAGCCGGTTGGTGCCAGAGGTCAGACTAGATGGCCCGGGAGACCCCTTCTGACTTGCTCTGTTTCTGTGTTTCTATAACTTTAGAGAACTTAAAGAGAACTTTAGAGAACACTTTCAGAGTAAGATTTCTAAAAGTCTGTAAAACAGATTATATATTTAAAGCTTATTCAAGCTCACTTCCATAGATTTAGAAAATGTAACAAAAGAAAATCAAATCTGCAGTTGCAGTCAAAGAAATGAAATATTTGGTTTTCCTTGAAAAGGAGTAAGAACATAGGAGAATTTAAGAGCCATCCCAGCTCAGACCAGAGGCTGTGTAGTCAAGCTGTCTGTTCCTGTAGAGGTCAGTCAGATGTTCATGTAAAGCCCTTGAGCAAAACATGAGTGCAGTGGCACCTTCCTGCTCACCTTTTCCAGCAGACAGCACTGAGAAGCATACTTGCTCTGCTACTGGATGGAAGATCTAGTCATCATGGATTTAAGAGAGGATCAGACAAATTTGTGCAGAGTTAGACAAATTGATGGGGTATAAGGTTTTCAGTGTCTATCGATAGCCCTATTCTCCATGAATTTATCTAATTCCCTATACAAGCCATCCAAGATGGTGGCCATCACAACATTTTTTGGTAACACATTTCATAGTGTAACTGGGCTGTGTGAAGATGCAGCTTTTGTCTTTCCTGAATCTGCGTCTCAGGCAGAAATGACAGTGAAATTACCGGCATGTTGGTGATATCCAGCTCTGACTTTCAGCTGATGCCAGGGAGGCTGTAGAAATCTTGAACTGTTGCCTGGGTGCAGTGACAGACTGAATGTATGTAGATAAACTGTGGTTCAACTTAGATAAGATGGAGTTGCATTTTAAAAGGTCATCCAAGAATTACAAGTACAACCAGCTTTGGATGGGGTTGTACTCCCCTTGAAGGATTAGATGGACAACTAAATTAGGCTATCTTTGTATTTTATTGGTTTTAATTCACTGCCCAAAGAGTCCTATTTAGGACTATTGATACAGTTTATAAATTCTAAAATTAACTAATCTTTAGGATGTTCTTGGATCCAGCAGTGCCTTTGTCCAGCTGGGGATGATGCATCAGCTATATTTCTAGATGGCCTTCAAGGGCAGTCCCATGTGTAACACATTACAGTGGCCCAAATGGGAGGTTACCAGAACAGAGATAGAGCCAAATTATTTATCTCAAAATAGTCATAGTCAGCTGAGTCTCTAATGACAGGGATGGATCCAAAAGCAACCCCAAGCTAT
The DNA here is from genome assembly GCF_004798865.1 of Varanus komodoensis. Taxonomy (NCBI): domain Eukaryota; kingdom Metazoa; phylum Chordata; class Lepidosauria; order Squamata; family Varanidae; genus Varanus; species Varanus komodoensis. The sequence goes on along the minus strand of NW_025335798.1, from coordinate 9,597,398 downwards.
GAATCTGGTATTCATGGGGAGTGTAAGCTCTTCTGAAATAGGTTGAATCCTACTCATCCAGACCAAGGAACTGTATGCCAACAGTGCCTCTATCTTATCTGGGTTCACTCTCAGTTTGCCAGCCCTCGTGCAGTGTGCTATTAATGCTGCTCTTTGATTTTAGAGGGATTCTTTATTATATTGTATGTATATTATCAGGTTTATCTTAGATTTTAAATGAAATGTTAAGTACTCACTGAGTGAAGCAGTAATTCAAAAACATTTTGGGAAAAATTCACAGTTGTCGAAAGTATAATTCTCATAGTCGAAAAACAGTTGGCCTCGATAGTTGTCATTGCCATGCTTCCCCAATGAATGAGAGTTGCAAACTGAACATACTTCTGTAAGATTGCAGGGTTATTTGACTGTCCAGAATTACTGCTTAAAGTGGCGGCAGCACCTTTATGGGCCCATAACAGGGCAAGGACTATAGATGGGAGTAGAGCTCATGGTTCCAAGTTCATTCCTTAATATCTCCAGGTAAGGTGAGGAAAGATCCTTGGCTGAAACCTGGAGAGCCTCTGCTTGAAGGGCTGCACATGGCCTGCACTCTCTGTGGTAGACATTCTACACTTGAACTTCCAAAGTTTTTCTGACAAAGAATATCAGCAAAGGTTTCCAAGTGAATTAGAAGACACATGGGATAAGAATACCTTACCATCTTATGGGTGAGAAAGTGGTTAAAGAACAAGAAGTTGGTGCAAGAATAGACAACTGAGGAAGCAAGTGCTAGAATCATGCTGCCTGTCCACTGTCCTAGGACCTGTACTGGGACGAGTGCTTAGTCATAACTTATTTAACTTATTCATAAACTATGTGGAGCTGTCAGTGAACAGTGATGTGGCTAAATTGGTAGGTTATGCAGGATGATGGTAAGTCACTGAAACTCTGAAATAAGCTCTCCAAACTAGATCCATGGGGCTCAAAACGGCAAATAAGTTACAGCTATATGGTGTGGTTGCATTTGGAGTATGGTGCACAGAAAACGGGTATGATCATAAAGGTGGAGAAAGGGATGGATAGGCTGCAGCACTCTCCCTACAATGAAAAGTTTGTTTGTTTGTTTGGAATTCTTGTATGCTGCCCCATTCGCATAAGCCTCGGGGCAGCTTCCAACACATAAATAAATAACAAGCATCAAGTTAAGCTGATGTTTTTTTTCCCCAATCTTGGAAAGGGGCAACTTAAAGCAGAGGTGAGCAATTTCAAAAAACTGTTTAAATGCAGTCAATTCAAGCCTCTGGTCAGGGTGATCTGGCCCTTCTTTGGTAGCCTGCTGGGTGGGAAGAAAGAGACAGCAAGAGAGACAAAAGGGGGTGACAGACAAAAGAGGTGACCCACTCACTACTTGTGCTGGTCCTGTCCACTTCAGGCCTACCCGCTACCAACATGTGGCCCCAGCAGGAAACCAATTAAATGTGGCCCTCAACAGAATAAGGGTTACCCTCTTATTTAAAGGAATGTGAGAAACAAATGAGGATTATGGAATGGATGATACACAGAAAGCAAGTAAAAATATTTTTTCTCCCCCATCCGTAATTCTAAAACTTTAGGTCACCCAATGAAATGGATTTGATTACATTCAGCAGAACAGTCACAGCTTGAAGAATGGATTTCCTCCCGTTCTGGCAGGGGGAGGGGGCACTCACACACAGATTTGAAGTGGGAATGAGACAAGATGATTCTTCACTGCACAAACAGATGTCCACTTGCATGGTGTTCGGTACTGCCCTTTCATAGTAAATTGAAGCACGCAAAAAAGAAAGGATTGTTTGGCTTAAAACACAGCTAACTTACACAATGTTCTGCCTCTGGTTTAGATGGCTTTTTAAGAAAATTAGACCAATTCATGGAGGATTGGGTTATCCATGGCTATTAGACATGGCAACCGTATTGGATTATCAAAGCCATTGTATCTTCAGATACTAGCTGCTCTGAGGCAGCCAGCAAGGCAGAGCTATTGCTTTCATGGTCTGCTTCCCAGAAGCATCTGCTTGTCATTGCTGTAAATAGGATGCTGATTAGATGGACCCTTAGTTTAATCCAGCAGGCCCCTCTTGCAGTTGCATAGTAAAATGGATTTGTGTCTGTCATTCAGCAGTCTCCAGGGGCCATTCCTACAGTCCTGTGGCACCACTGAAGTGCCACAAGACTGCAGGCAGGCAAAGGTCCACGTCTTCAGGAAGTCCTAGAGAGAAGATCCAGACTACTACTTCATTGGTCACTTGGACACTGATACCTGCAAGGGTTCTGGAAGAGATTTTTTTAAGCAGTCTGTCTGTGGCCATTTATAAAGGACCCTGTGATTATGAAGAGCTAGCATAGATTTCTCAATAGTTACGCCGGACTCACCTGTTGAATCAGTAATCTGGGTGCTGTAAAGTTTTGTCCTGGGATTGTGCTTTTCAATGTCTTTATGAGTTACCTGGACAAAGGAGGTAAGGGGTGCATACCAGACTTAAAATAAACTGGTGAGTGTAGCTGATAACGTATAAAGAGAAAAACAGGATTGAAGATCTTGACAGAATGAAAAAGTGAGCCAAAAACTATCATAATTAACTTCAATAGAGATCAGTGACAGATTTTGCTTTCAGGTAAACAGAACAAAACAACAAAAATCAAATTCAGGTTGGATTGGCAGCACAGCTTGTGAAAAGACTCTGGGGACTTTAGAAGGCCATGAGCTACACATGAGCTATCAGTGTAATGTTGTGACTGAAAAGATTAATGCAGTTCTCAACTACATCAAGAGATGTATAGTGTCTGGATCACAAGAAGTAATAGTACTACTCTGTTCTGCTTTGGTCAAACTTTACCTGGTTTATTATGCTTAGCGCTGGGCAACAGAGTGTAGGAAGGATATTGACAAACTGCAACATGACCAGAAGGCAAAAGAGAAGTTGGTGAGGAGCTGGAAACTAGTTCCTATAAGAAACGGTTGAAGCAGCTATTTTAAGGGCTATCACATGAATAATTGAGCAAATCTGATTTTTGCTCCTAAGGGTAGGATTCAAATTATAAGAAAGTATATTTTGACTATTGGGAGGAACATCCTGACAATTTGACCACTTGCTTGTGGGACAGACCGCCTTGAAAGGGGCTGGACCTTTCTTCATTTTTAAGCAGAGGCTGGATGGCTGTTAGGGACACTGTAACGGTGGATTTTTTGTATTGGCAGGGTTGGCCTTGCATACACAGGAAGCTGCCTCATATTGAATGAGTCCATAGGTCCATTTTACCCAGTATTGTTGACACAGACTGGCAGTGGCTCTCCAGGATTTCAGGCAGGACCACATCTGCCTGTAGGTACCAGAGATTTGCATGCAAACCTGGGGCTCTACCACTAAGCTCAGTCCCCTCTAACCTTCCAGCTTGAATTTTATGATGAAATATGACTCTCCAGCAGTGTTGAGTTAATGTGAAGGAACACACTTCAAAATTTCTGGCCAAGTTAAATAGCTCAACTTAAGCAGTAGCTGATACGGGAGACCAGTTTAAATGTGGGAAACGCAAAACCTTCAGCAGTTACTAAAATTGTTTTTGTAGAGCTAAAAGAGAACAGGAGCTGCAAGATTTAAAGAAAAAGAAAGAAGAGGAGAGCCTCCGCCAGCAAGTGCAGCTTCAGAGAAAGAGAGCTATGAGGCTCTTTCATGAGCGACAGCTTACACTACTGGAAATAGTCCATCCAGGTACGGTTGTTACAGTACCATGAACTGTTCTACACGAAAGCAGGTTTCCCATTCTGTTTGTCACCTGAAAAATGCTGTCCTTCCTGTGTTTTCGAAGACTTAACCTATGGTGTGCTACAGACTTCTCCTTCAATGGCCCATTGGTCTACAAGGAGAAAGCCTTGGAAATGAAAGTAGCTAAATTTTACCAGAATTGGGTCACTAATAAGGGAAAATTAAGTCCTGAATATTAATTGCCTCCAGTTTCCAAGATACAGCTCCAGGTCAAAATTGCATCAAAATAATTCATTGTGGGGGATGTGTGATTATGCTCCTTTATTTTTCTGCAAAATGTGATACAGCAATGAGAGTGGTACCACACCAATCATTATAATTTTTATTGATACCAATAACATAACTTTCCATTCATTTATTGGTTTTTTATGTAACATTTTCATGCTTTTTGCATGAAAAATTGACAAGCTCTAACATCAGATTAAACAACAAGGTTCCATCTTTATTCGGTATCTAAACTGCACTTTTTTGACTTTTCTCTTGTGAACTGCAGTAGGATCATCACTGGAGAGATTCCAGCAGTAATCGGCAAGCATGGACGGATTCCATTTCTCTTGGTATCTTTTCTCCATGCCTGCGATATCCTGGTGGAATCTCTCCCCATGCTCATCACTCACTGCAGTGGGGTACAGGATGCAGTGCAAATGGAATGTTTGGATATTCCATGGTCCACTCCTTTCTTGAGATCTCTTTTGCAACTGGGGGAACCATGCAAAAATTGCAACCGCTACTATGATTGGTGGGTTCCCTCCACACCATTGGGACTGTGAAACACATGGACTTTTTCTTCTTGTTTAGCTAATGACACAGATAAGTTGCACATGTAATGCAACAATAATGAGGGGCCTGACTTTTGTCCTGATCCCCTATTTTGCCTCCAAAGTATAGGTGCTATGCCTTTTTTTACCACCGCCGTCATACTGCACTTTTGAGATGCAAATGTAACCTTGCCACAAATGTAGCAGAAGTTATCTGTGTTATTTACACAGTTTTGAGGCATCTTGGCTTCTGAGGGAAAATATCACACAACTGTTCCTTGGAAATGTTAGGCAATGACACTTTCACAAGCTACCAGATATAACTGTATGATGCATAGATCTGACCAAGACAAATGTACCTTGCAATTAAAGAACAAATTACAGTTAGGTAATAATCTTTAGTCTCAAAGTGAAGATAAATTTATACACTTCCATGTGGTACCACCATTTTCATTGTTCTACCATAATTTGTTGAGAAGTTACAAGGCATCATGATCATCAGACACCTCCCTCCTTTGTAGGCAAATATACTAACCTGTACATAAATCTTTATTGTGAAATATCTTGAAAACTTTAGCCAATCAGCACCTTTATCTCCTGTTTTCTAATTCATCTAATCAAAATATGTAAGAATTAGCACATTTTATCTTGGAGGTCAATAATTTCCCAAACTATGTAGACCAGTGGAATTTATTAATGATGTATCAACTTGATTGCTTTTCTTTGATGGAGGAGGTACAGGCTCATTGTACCTAGAAAGAGATGACTGAAACAAAAAGGCGTAATTCACTGATTATGTATTAAATGTGGAATCATAGAGTATACTTGGACATTAAGGCATTCAGAACTCTTCCTGGGATACACTCTGGAGAAGGCCTTCACTTTGTATGCTTCCTCCCCACTCATTCCCTGTTCTCCTCACTTCTGAAGAGAAGGAATGAATTGCACTGGTGGGTCCACTATTAAACATGGGGGTGAATAGCTATACCTGTTCAGTTTCCATGTACATTTAATTGCATTTGTTTCATTAGGTGGTACCAAACTGTTGTGGACCAATGTCAGGAATGCCATCCTATGTCTAGATCTCAATTGTTGATTGAAAATAGTGTGTGATTTGCCTCAGTTCTCTTTTGACTTCCATCTAAGAATAAACCTAAAATGTTGTGCCTAGATCATTGCAGATTTTCTAATGCAAGGTATTTGTTCTTTATCCTATAGGTCAGGTAGAGAAACATATACATGAAATGAAGGAGAATGCAGCCCTAACTATCCAGAAATACTGGAGAGCATTTAGGGCAAGGAGAAATTTTCATCAGCAAAAAACCCATCTTAAGCAATATAAGGCAGCCATCCTTATCCAAAGAACAGTAAGTATTCAGAGCAATTGCTGGCACAAAGAAAGCTGTAGGAAATATTACAGCTTAAATTGAGACCAGAGCATTAACTTGCTCTCCATGAACAAAGTTCTGCAAAATTTTCTCAATAAGTTTTCTTTGTTCATCAGAAGGCATTTTAAAGAACTGTCCTGCTGAAAAATGCTGGCATAAGTTTTTGAATATCTATAACTCTGGACTACAATTGCAGTCAACTAAATGTGTTAGGTTTTAGGCTCTATTTCAAGGATGGGCAGCTTGTGGCCCTCCAGATGTTTTGCCCATGCCAGTTGATGAGAATAGGCCAAGACATCTAGCGTACCACTTCCCCTTGGCAATCTACATAGTACCCTGAAGCCTGCAAAACTATGAATAATACTTTTAAGGTTATTTTATGAGAAGTGTTCCCAAACACCAAAGACAATAAGCACTTAGGAAACAGTATCTCGAATGTCCACACTGTTGTTTTTCCAATCCTTCTACCAATTTATTAAATTATTCCTTAACTGTGAAGATCAAGAGAACTTGTCTACAGTGGCTTTTGCAGGAACATATTGTCCTGTTGAACTGAGCCTTGTTCTAATGGTATCTGCCTCAAGAGAGGATCAAGAGGATTAATTACACATTGGGTTTTCTTTCTCTGTTAAACCTCAGCAATGGTCAACGCAGTAGTAACTCAGGACAGGGTACTGAATTAGATGGGCCTTTTGATTTAAACTAGCAAGTCTGTTTTTATTTTATTTGTTATAGGGCTTTCCATTCAGTTTAAGCCCTCTCCACCCCCTCAAAAAAGGCTGAAGGGTACAGAATTAGAGTACAATCAGTGCACATGTTTCACAATCGATACTCAGTAACAGACCTGACCCAAACTATTATGCTCATTTCCTTGTTCAAACAGATCACTGAATTAACAGTCAGGCCGTTGCCATTGTTTTAGGGCATATACACAGAATGCAGTAGTAAATGTTGTATTCAAATGGAGACCAGAGCATTTATTTGTTCATTCATGAAAGAGGTTTTATGACATTGTCTTAATAGGTTTCCTTTGCTCACCAGAAGGCCTTTTAAGGAGCTGTCCTACTGCAAAATTTCTATAAACTGCTGTCACTTTGTGTATTTACACAGGTGCTCAAATTCTTGGAAAAGCAAAGGAAAAGGAAGGCCGAACAGCCTACATCCCTCTCTGATGAACAGAGGCTATCATTTCAGCAGAAAGTGAATGACTACATCAAACTGCATGCGGTACATCATAGCTCCTATTCACAGGACCCTTTTCCATGTCAGTTTGTTGAGGAACCCAGTAGACTGCAGCCCCATCAGCATGGCCAATGGTCAGAAATCTGGAGGGTTGTCTTCCAAAACACCTGGAGGATACCAAGTTGGAGAAGGCTTATTAGTCTGATTAAAAGAAGCTACTGCTAGCTGGGCTTTTGGGAGCTAGTTTCATTTTCTCCAGAAGCTGCTTTTGAGCCTGCAAAATGGTTTTGTCAGAAGGCCATGACATGAAAGTTATAACCGATGGGTACTGGAAGAAGTGGATGATTTGAAATATCCCTTTCAAGTCTTGAGAAGTTATAATGTATACACAGTTTTTATTAGTGTTCCACATTCATCACTCAATCTAGCATACCAAAAATGCATACATACCTATGGTTTATATAAACTCAGCAGGCTATGAATACATTGTTCATTCTTGATTTAGTCTGCAGAACATAACTTACTGGGGGCTACTTGGGGCTCCCCCCCATTATTAATGTAATATGAATTTGCTTCTTCCTGAATCCTAATTAGGAAACTAAATTTATTCAGTGATGGATCGATGGCTTCAGGGAGAAAACACAGGAAGAAGCACAGTTATTAGATTTACAAGTACCCAAGAAATGCAAATGTTGTGCTGTAGATATCCACAAAGGTTTGAAGTTGATAACAGCTAACAGTGACAGGCACCATCATTTTTCTCCAGGCTTCCAAGATGTCAGCAGAAATGAGCAGAGAACTTCATCATCAAGCCCAGGAAAAACTAGCCCAGTATTTGCTCAAAAGAAGCCAGAATCACAAAGCAGAGCAGCACAGAGAGGCTTTGTTAGCCCAGATTCATACAGATGTGGATCAGCTGATGTGTATGTGACCACGTCATTGTTTAACCTTGTTCAGATTTTCTTCCTGTGTTTTACTGTGATAGATGTTGATGGAGATGTCAAAGGTTATTCAGGCTAGTAGCTGCCATTTCTGCAAACCATGAACTTTCTTCTGAGATCAGTGATTGCATGAATTAGAAAAAATGTACCCTGCTGATATCACAACTATTGCAGTTGTGCCCCTCTTGCACTTTTAATCTTCTCCTTATAATCACCATTGGTCTGATCTGTGTAAATTCTAGTGTTGTGAGAGTTCTTGTATGGTGTTTTAGTAAAGATAAAAGAAGGCTTTAATATGCAGTGCAGGCCATTGTTTTAGTGTCACTCTCCCCAAAACCTCACTAGAAACAGCACAAAGAGTGTCTGTACTTAAGGCAAAATTAAGGCAGTCCCCTCCCCATCATGAGGATAAATTAAGTCTGTGACAGTCACCTCGTCTCCAATGATGCTCCAGAATGTTGTCTCGACCTCTCTAATGGTGGCCCCTACCCTGACTGCTCCTGTTTCATCTCTATTAAAATTGGAATGTTCCCATGTCAGAATGGTAGCCTATAATCCAGTAGTAGGCAACCTGTAGCTTCTCTGGCTGCCCCAACCACTTTTCTTTGTTGCTTCTTCTGGGACAGTGCACAACTGTTTCTTCACTATTAGCAATCTGGAAACTGCCACCAAGGTCAAGATTGCTTTAGGGGAGGAAGATAAAAGAGGGTTTAACCTTGTCATCCCCCCAGCAGTCCTGCTCAAGAATGCTGTAAGCTGGCAGCAGTGAGCAACTGGTGACCTTCAGTAGATCAGTGGTGAGGAGGAACAGCCTCTTTCCTTTTTGCAGTCCCATTTCATCACTGGACGTGTGTGTATGTCTTTGTGTGTGTGTGTGTGTGCATGTGCGCGCAGCCCCCAGCTTGGTGCCCATTGCCACATGCTGCCCTTGGAGGCAAAAATGTTGCTCACCCATACTGTTAGACTGCATGGGTGGTTATTCTGGAAACCCAGCTGGCCTGCCCTTTAAGAACATGCAGCTTTTGGATTGTTTGTTCATATCGTATTTAGCCTTCCCCAAATATTACAAAAGAAAAAAAAGTTGAATGTTCCATGTTCTGTGTAGATATTATATTTGCTTTTTTGTATTTTTCACATTATACCTGTATTTTTCACATTTTTCACAAACTGGCATTGTGCAAAATATTACAAAACAACAAAAACATTACAGGGCTAATCTTTTGAATTAGATTGGACAAGATAATAGACTTCCCCCATAGCTATAAAATTAAACTAACAGAAGGAAATAATGTTTTTGTTCAGATGTAACACTAATTTGTGTTGTGTGAGCAAGCCTTCGGCTTATTGGCTTCCAGCTCCACAGAGACTGACAGCTAAAACTTCTGTTTTTAACTAACTTCTGTTTTCATACATGAACCTAGACCAACTGTAGCTTATGAAGTTGGCTTGAGTCCTTAAACTATTGTTAAGATTGATTACCATTTTAATTTTGGATAGAGTTGCAATTTAATAGAAAATAGAAGCAAAAGCATCTGCTCTGCTCATGACCCCCCACCCCCAGCTCAAGATTCATGCATGGAATACTAAACCATAATTTAGCACAGAGGTGTTGAACTTGCTTTGGTCCAGAAACCAGCCCCCCCCCCCATTCATCAAGACAGATGTCAGCACCAAGTCACCTCCCTGCATTCATCCAGTTCCACCCTCCACTGATTCTGCTTTCCTTTTTGCAGAGAGGCATGAATTTCTGTGCCTCTCTTTGTGCACACGAAAACGCTTGGACAACCAATGCTCCATGCCAAATCCCTGCTGTTGCTTCCAAACAGTGATTGGCAATAACAGCAGGGACTCCTTCTCTTGGGGCACAGGGAACTTGGAGAAGAAGAGCCTTCCTGGACTGGAGGTTCACTATTCTTGATTTTTAAGATTAGGTTCAACCAGACCAGCAGGCCTCACATGGTTAATAGATGTATTTGTGTAAAAAACCAAACCAAAAAACAAAAACAGGGGTGGTTAAATTGTTTTTTCTTGTTTTTTACTATTTGCAGTAGCATGTTACATACAAATGAGCCAATATATATAGAAATGCCGAAGAATTAAGTAGCTTGTCCCAAGTCATTCAGTGAATTTCAGGGTAGACCACTGGCAGCCTACCTAATTGAAATTAAAATGAAGTTGTGATTTGGCTCTCTTTGTTTCCCTTTGAATTCCCGAACTATAAGTGGTGTGTACTGTCCCTATGTTTTTGAACCAGTCTCTTTAGCTGTAATGTCAATGCCTAGAAACACGGATTCACTGTTGCATAACTATTATACAGTACTACAAAAATGAGTCAAAACCACCAGATGATCAGCTTAGTCTTCTTAAGAAAAAGTAATTGCAGTTCCTTTTTTCCCCTTTTGCCTTAGGTGCTCCCAGTCTCTCAGAGTCCACCATAAAAGATCTGAATGTTTTTATGAGCAGATCAGTTCCTGTAGTATGCAAAGCCAAACAGAACCACAATGCCATGTTGAAATACACACAGTGGCCCTGGTGGAAGAAGCTTGAAGAAGACTTCTTAGATGAAGAGGCTGTCTCAGACGATCTCAGTGCTGAACAGGGAACTTTGTTCATTGGTGGAAGCAAAGTATAATTGGGAGACAGCAATTTCTGTTTCAATGTCTCTCTAATCCTGTAGTTAATTTTCTGTGAAAGAACATATCACAAGATGTTCAGGCAAGCAGTACCTCAACACTGTCCAAAGATGTTTTTTTTAGATGATTCATTATTAATAAAATGGGTTTGTACTTATATGGGAAAATGTGTAGCTGGTTTTTTCTTTGAAGGGGACTACATTCCTACTTTATGTTTATCTCTATAACCAGAAAGTCTAAATTAAAAAGTCAAATAACTTGAGAAATTAGCATATTATGAATCTGTGAGTGTAAAGCATGATATTCTTAAATATGTTATGAGGGTAGAAGAAGTTGAAAATGAATATGGAAGGAGATGAAGGTAGCTATAGATGTATGTATATGTAAAGGAATAGAATTGGGCAGTGATTGACAATCTGGTGATCTCCTAATTTCTGACCATTGCCTATGTTGGGAATTATAGTCCAAAAACCAGGTTGCCCACCCTTGATCTAAGTTACTGTATGAAAAAGCATCAATATGAAGTGTCAGTTCCATTTACTCAAAACATGGCCCTGAAGTTGCTCTAGTTTCAGTCATTTGAATAATGCTTCTCCTTCTTAAAAATGATTCTTTTTGTTTTAGTGAATCAGCATATGAAAAGATAGCAAAACTGAAGGAAGCAAGGTTAAGTAGTTCTGGTAAATTATAGACTGGGATGTTAGATCCTTGTAATGTTTACAGGATTCAGTTCACATGTCACAGTGGCATGGTGGTTGTTTGACCTAGAAATTGTGGAGAAGGGTTGATTGTGTAAGCTCTGTGCTCATCATTTCCACTATTAATTAGGTGTGAACACAGGAAGTTTGGATTCTTTGAGTTAAACAGAATTATTCCAACATTTGCCCATGGCTTGTTGTTTGTTGAGTTAACTGCAACGATCATTCCCCAGCAGTGCTAGGAAAAAAAGACTATTTGTCACAGGGGATGGAAAAAGTGTATCACTTTGAACCATTACTTGCTTAGAATGGGATTTACCACAGTCAACAAAGCCTGTATCTCTGGAAAACTGGAAAACAAAGCATTCAGGGAACTAACTTCTGGAGGAAGATTTGGGCAAACTGAATTCACATTCCCCAGTACATAATGGCTGGGGAATGGGGGGGAAAAACCCCCTCCAAGAATTACAGCAAAGAGATGCATTTCAGGAGGAAAGTATTGTGAGAAGCAATCAAGTGCTTTTGTCATAAGCCAATAATATAGTCTGGTCCCAAGGCCTGATGCGTATTTATTAACAACCACTTCTCATTTGAAACAAGTGGCTTACAAGATAATAAACACACACACAAAAGACTACCCATATACACTTTATAGTATGATGAGGCTGTTATAAAGAAAGGTTATGGGTGCAAGAAAGCCAAACTATTTTGATACTGCCTAAAACATGCCTGAGACCTGATGTACTTCAGAAAATGTTTCCCAAGGTAGGTTTTACTACCGAAAAAATTCATCTCTGCCTTGTTGCCAGAAAGAAATCTGGATCACAGAACCTCTTCTGAAGATGATAATGGCTTGGGGGGTTGGCATGGGAGGAGATAATCTTTGAGATAGCAAGGTTGTGAGTTGTATATGGCTTTGTATAACTTAAACCTAGCTTACTAGGAGACTGCCAGCCAGTGCAAGTCTTTTATTGCAGGCACTCCAGTCAGTAAGGTAGCTGCTATATTCTGCACTCACTGCCACTTCCAAATGGGCTTCTTCCATCTTAGTAGAATTATGGTGAAACATAACCAATTAAGTATCAGAAAACAAAAATGGTGAGTCAGGAACATGACTTATCATTCCAGTCTCTTATACCAGCACAAGTTTTATCATACATCTTTCTAAATCATATACATCAAGAAAGAGTATAGGTTTTATCTTCAAACCTTAGCTGAGTTACTACCCTAAAGTGACACTGAGTCAAACAGTATTTTAGGGTTTTCCCTATATAGTGGAATTCCTACCACTTCATATTCCAGGCACAGAGCAAGCAAGCTATGCTCATTAAAAAACAGTAGCTGTGTTGTCACATGCTGCTTGGGAATAGCTTTAAAGCACCTAGAGTTTGTCTGTTTCTAAGGCATGGGTAAACATTTTGAGAGCTGGTTGGACTAGGCCCTATGGCAGAGCTGCTCCTTTCTCTACTCTCTAGGCTCGCTCCATCTCCAAGAGCTTGACTAGTGTACTACACTATAGAAAGTGGGTTCCCTTGTTTATGAGTCTTTGCTGAAGCCCAGTGGTCTCTGCTCAACTCTTCATAATTTTCCTCATTATAGCAATTCTTTTATCACAGGGAGATGTTCACTAAGGTGTCCTGCATAATGCATTTTGTCCAAAGAAAGGAAAGTCCTGGCCTAGCTGGCGAATTAAAGAGCTGTCTCACCAAAAGCCCATTCATTGTCATGCTAATGGCCTCTGCCACTTATGCCACTGAACTAGATTATGAACTTCCCCTTTGTAATATGCAGGGTGCCTGGTAATGGAATTTCCATTTTTAACCCCTTTTTAGTGCCTGTTTAAAGGCGTCACTGGAGTTCAACATATAGCATTATCATCAGTGTAAACATGGTATTACTTTTTCTCCAAAGCTGTGTGGTCTCTACTGCCATGTAATCTTGGGACAGCCTGCTTATGGAAACCTCATCACTTAATGAATAAAAATACTTCCAAGCCAGGTCTATTTAACATTTGGTACAAGCATGTCAGCTTTTGATCCATACAAAGCTTTCTAATGCAGAATTCCAATCACATTTCCATAGCGCAATGTATGTATTTTTGTGTGCCACCCTGGCAAAGCTAATGCAAATATGGCTAAATGCTCTTTGTGCAAATGCATGCAATTGGAATAAAGGCTGAAAGCATTTTCTACATTTCAGAGGGATTTTACACTGAATCCTAATGGGAGCACTCCTTGTGAAGAATAGATGATTCTGCTGTAAACAAGCTATGTGCATATCCTTCTCTAAGCAATCCACAATTTATCTATTATTTGTCTGAAACAGCTCTGATTGCTTAGATCACAAAGCTACTGAAACCCCTCATGTTTACATTAAGAGCTGTGTCAGAAATGCCACCACCATCTGAGATGACACTGCTTAGGCTAGGAGTCTGTTTTTCTGTAAAACGAAAGTCTGCTATTTGGTCCTTGGTTTAAAGGATTGGCCCCTTGGTCAACTGAATGGGGCTGAAGTGGAACAACTGCTCCTTTGACAGTTTTCATTTTTACAGAAGAGCCCTTTTCAACTTTGCTGTTTGGGAAGCAGCATCAGCTGCTGGTGGGTTTCTTGCCTGAGCCCTGATCACCCGACTGCTCCCTGACCCTGCTTGTTAAACTTTAAAATATGTTTTGTCATCCTGCTCCTGTGTGATGCCCCAGGGCATCCTGAAGTGGTCTAAGTGGGTGTCCTCCAAATATACCCCCCTTTTATCTATTTTCCATCTACTGTCCTATGTTTATGTTTTCTTTCATAATTAAAATGACCTAACCTCTTTAATGCCCATCCCAGGATAGCTTAAAACAGGGAGAGGGTACTGGCCTACCAAAACAGTGCTTTGCAGGTTAACATGAACACTTCTATTTAAATTAATTTATTGTTAACAAGATAGCTGGACCACCTGCAGTGATGTCTTCAGTATGTATGCTGGGGGTTTTAGAAAGACCCCTTTCTGTCATAGAGAGCCAGTCACTCACTTTCAGCCTAACTCACCTGTCAGGATGAAATGGAGCTATATAAGCCACCTTGGGTTCCTCACAACAGGAGAAAAGGGCTGGATATAAATGGGATGTAACAACAAGATGCATTTTCAATACTTTTCAATAGTATCAGAACCCAGCAGGGAAGGAATTAACTAGGGGGAGATTCAGTGGATGGTGGAAGAGTTGACAATCCCCCATCCACATACTTCTTTTGCACCTTGAATTTCACTCCCATTCTACTTATCATTGAGATATGCTCCACATTTAGAGATCCAGGTCTACCACAGTCACAGGCCAACAGCAGTCTGAGGACCATCAGGTGAGCTATCAAGGCTTTATTCAGCAAAAAGTATGATTTCACAAAAGCCCCAATTAACCAAAATGTTATTCATATACTTATTGCATTGTTGTTTCTGCAGGACCAGTACCAAGAAACTGATTTATGTCCTACCTCATCCTTGTGAATGACCTAGGCAGTGCAGAGACACCGAACTTGTATAACATTAACCAAATGAGAGTGAGTGCTGAGCCTATCGAAGGCATGGAAAAGAATTTACCAACAGAAACCCAATCTCCTGTCTCTAGTGTATACATTCAACAGAACCAAATGGTAAAGCTTTTCTGAACTGTGTAACTTTAGGAGACTGAAGATGGCTTGTTGGAATGTTTTGTTCTGATAAAAAAAGAAAAACAATTAAAATTAGCATAAATGAAGCTAACGCATCACAGAGTAGACTGAATCATCCTCTTTGACAAACCAGTTTCCTACATTGAATTCTGACCCCCTCCCCAGATATGCAAACTCTTGTTTCAGCATGAGATTACTGTGATCCTACATCAAACTGCTTTTTGCCAGAAAAGATGGCCTCATATTTAATATAGAGGATGGATATCAAAGATAGATTGCTGTTTTTGCACAGCTGTAAAATATAGAGATATCTTATGACTTAAGAAACTATGGTATGCAACTGATTGATTGACTGGATTGGATTTGATTTCTCAATTTTTATGCTGCTCCTTGGCCAAAAAGTCTGCTCAACTGGCTTACAAATAATCAGAAGAAGAAGACAGGCCCTACCAAAAGGTTGACAGTCTAAAAAGGTATGACACACAAGGAAAACGGAATGATGAGGGAGGAGAAGGGAAGAGAATAAAAGGCTTTCTGTAGGCTGCTGGATTGGTCTTGGCTTCCCCTTGCATCTGTTTCCATATAGCCTGCTGGAATGGCTGCTGGTATTAGCAGCTAACACTAGCTACTAATAACCACTGGTTAGTAGGCCATGAGGAAAGCATATGTCAACCAAGGGAAGATTCACTGCATTACCTTAATTTTTAATGTTATTTTATGTTGTCTATCTCTCTGTAAGCCGCCCCGAGGGTGGCTTTCTGCGATGGGGGCGGCATAAAAATGCTATATATCTATCTATCTATCTACATAAAATCTACTTAAGAAACAGATCAAATTGCATGTCAAAGGCAGTGTAGATCAGCCTTTGCCAACCAGGTGCCCTTCAGATGTGTTGGACAATTCTAAGCATGCCCTAACCAGCAATGGGTAAAAGATTGCTCTCCCTGACTCTCTGACCCATTAGGGGGGAAAGTGTGTGAGGTGGCCCTACAGTGAGGATCAAACGGAAAAAAGAGGCTTCATGAATACAGGATAAAGGTCACGGGATCTGGAGGACAATTGCAAGTTCCCGCTTTTTCCATTTGAATGAATGGCAAACCAATCATATAAGGATCTAACTTAGTTTGCAAGTGCCAGGCACACCTTGCAGGCCAAGGAAACTGGGAGCAAACCCTTTGCCACCTCAGCTGCCTATGAAATGCATTCTGCAAAAAGACAGAACAAGCCCGCTTAGTCCAAACTGGCCTGTGGGGGCATTTTAGAGGAATTGTAGGTTTTAGCTGTTGTGATAAATTGGAACAATTTGCCGTTCCCCTCCCCCACCCACTTCATCTTCAACAAGGCACTGCTGGGGCATTATTGTTACAGTCAAACTGCTGTATAGCTGCCGAAGGATACAAATTAGAGGAACAATAAACAACAGCCATTTGTCTGCACACAGTGCCTTAAGCAACAAAACGGCTACAGAAGACATTCATCTCATCACGAGCAAAACACAGAAGAGTTCCTCAATGGTGAACCATCATTTTAAAGACCTGAACTCTTGTTCAACTCCCAACACTGAAATACAAACATAGCGAAGAAACAATCTCATCCAGTGGCTTCAAGGTGTTTCGTTTTTAATAAACTGAGGGTGCAATCCGATACAAAAACATCACCATGCTGCGATTTGTAGGCTTTTTTTCTGTCTAAACTAGCAGAATTTCTTGCCTTCGACCTGCACTAACTTTATGTCTGTGGTGACAAAAGAGTTCCCTAGAGAGTAAAGATAGCCACTGAGGGCCTCTGTTTTGATGTACCTCAAACATGTGCAACATATACCAGACCCAAAACATCCTTCCCAGCTATCACATTAGCAAAAACTCAAAGCTTACTGAGCAAAGACTGCTTCTCACCTCCCCACTCCAAAGAAGCAGTGGAATTAGGTTTATTTATTAATATTCATATTAAATAACAAGAACTATAGACAAGTTTTCTATTTTTCAAAGAGAACCATCTAGACCAAACATGTTTTTCCATTTTAACATGTATTCTGTTTTGACTGGTTTCAACAGGGTCTCTACACATGATGTCCTTGCACTCTGCTTCATCCTGAATCCTATGAATGGGGTAGAATGGATACTTAAGTAAAAATGCTAACAGTGCGATGTTTGGGGGCTTGCCTATGATAAATGGGAAATTATGAAATATAATGGTATTGTTTCTAAACCAAACACTATCCCTTTCCTCCCAAGGACCAAAATATAGAATATAGTATTTAAGTCACCTGGAGAGCTCTATGTCCAGGAGTAAGATTTTTTAGGGGGTGAATGCCCCCCCTTCACTTGTGATCACAATACCTCACCTGATTCACTCATAAATCTTGGGCAGCTTTGAGAATATCAAAACACAGCATAACATAGCATACGGATCTTCTTTTGAGAACATCACCAAGATGACCCGGGAAGTGCACAGAAGTGTGTCAGAATGCATAGAAGATTTTTGGCTCCTTGACAGAATGACTGAGAGATCACACCACTTTTCCCACCATTCCTTCCAGGTAAAGGTCACGCAATCAATTCAAAATCAGTTTTCTAGAAACCTGGTCTGGTTGTCAGAAAATATGGCACTTTATTTCCTCTTACTGATAAGGAAATGATGCTCTATTATGCAGCCTTTGATACAGGTGATTATGCAGTATTAATGAAATTATTGAATAAACTGGTGAATATTCAAGGACTGTTCTGCCCGTGTTAAAGTAGGAAAGCTCTGGAGAGGGATGATGCAGTTTTTGCAGCATGCCAATCTGTTTCCCTTCCAGTTTAATGTGTCTATGTGGCCACTCACTAAGGCTGAATTGTGGCTTTCTTCAACCTACTATCTTCTAGATGATTTGAATTAAGACTCCCATCATCCATGAGTTCTGGCTATATATATATCTCCTTGGCAGTGCACTGACTGGCCATGCAAAAGCTTGGACGAGTTGTGGCTAATGAGTTGTGGCTCGTGACGTCATTGCCTGCTGCCACTACTCCTTTCCGAACATGGGCATGGCCCCTATGTGCACTGTTATCTGATGCTCGGCTGCTGGGGCTATGCCGGGGCAACTTGGCTCATGTGCCGACAGAGAGGGCTCTGCATGCCTGCTGTGGCACGTGTGCCATAGGTTCGCCACCACTGCTATAGAGTATACCATTCATGCACAGGAATTCAAGAGTGCATAGGAAGATATTCTTGCTGTCTGCCCCTCACTCTTGGAATTCTCTTTTCCAAGTAATTCATCAAGGCTTGCCATCTTTGAGTTTTATGTTATTCGAACAGGCCTTTGACAATCATTGAGAGAATAGAATAACTAGCATAGTATTACATACTCTGAGACCTTGTAATGGAGCAGACTATGACAAATCAATCCATACATCCATCCATCAATATCTTCAAGATGACTTTTCTGTTCACTACTCATAGAGCACTTTTGCCACATTGGCCAGCAAATTTGTGTGTGTGTGTTTCCCTTCCTGTAAAAAAAAAATAGCAGGCAGGTTGCTATTGTTAATTAAAATTTATGTCCCACTTGCCACTGCAAAAGGTAGCCTTAAAGAGATTTACATACACAAACACAGAAATCCATAATTAATATAAGAGAAAAATACCAAAATGCAACATATAATCATCACAATAGTACAAAAATAAGCACCATAAAACATCATCTAACATATGATGTGGTGAACACTTCTCATACAGTACAAGAAATGTTTACTCACAATACAGTGGTACCTCGGCTCATGAACGCCTCAGTTCATGACCAAATCGGGTTGCGAACAGAAATTTCATAAAAATTTGCCACAGGTCGCGAACTCTGCATCGGGTGACGATCACACGCGTGCCTGCCTTCCCTTCACGGGTGCGATCGCGGTCGTGCTGGGAGGGGGAGATGGCCACATTCATTCTGGGGGAGAGATGGCCGTGTTCATGCTGGGGGGGGGGGGAATGGCCGTGATTGCACCCGTGTTTCCTGCCCGAGCGCACCCGCCTCCCTCCCATGAGCCCACGCTCACATCCCCCCAGTGTGCCCCGATCACACCCATCTCCCTCCACCCCACCCTGCACAATCGCTGGGGGGGAGATGGTCGCAAACTTTGTTGTTCTTTGTCACTTTGCTTCAAATTTTTGTGAGTAAAAAAATAGTTGCAGAACCGATTAACCTTATTTACAATGACCCTTATGGGGAAATTTGACCTGGCTCACGACCAGTTTGGGTCACAACCACAGTCCTGGAACGGATTAAGTTTGTGAGCCAAGGTACCACTGTATATGCAAAACCTCCTCACTTTGCAGCTTAGAATGAGTGCTGCAAAAGCATCCCAGAACAATTGGGCCGTAACTAAAAAGCTAGAAGAAGTAAGTCAGTCTTCAACTGGCACTAAAATGATGACAGTGTCAGTGCCAGGTGGGAAGAGTGGTTCCTTTCGGGAAGATGATGATTCAAATATCACTCACAGCATATGAAGATTAATTAAAAAACAATTGCTCATTGCAGTGCTCCTTCTGGTATGGGTCTAATGTTTCAGTTAGGTTTACTGCATGAGTCAACCGTGAACCCAATCACATAAAACTTCTCCACACCAGAGCCATATCTGTCTGACAGAGGCTTGTACCTATATAATTGGCCTGATCTGCATGGCAAGTCTAATACAAGGATTATGTCTTGAGTAGCTGGAACAGAGGCATTATTTTAGATATACTAAACAAAGATTATCTGGAAAAAAATCCAAAATACTCCTTGACACACTCCTTCCCCTTCCATGTAGGGATGCTCACATCACACTTTAGAGAGAAACTGTAATAACTGATGGCAAGCAGAATAAAAAAAAGGTGTCTGAATATATCCACACCTACTTTTCCCCTCCCATTTTCTCAACAACTGCATTTCATGTCCTTTTAAATGTGAGGGACATGAATGGACGCAATCCTATCTAGGCTTTTTCAGGTGTAAGTCCATGGGACATAAGCTTGCAGCACTATTGCAGGAATCAAATGTCCATGAGCCTATAAAGATGTTCTTAATTTAGCATGGCCAATGGATTCAGGATAAAAATGTGATCGAACCAGTGCCACCACACAACATATTCCTAAAAAGCAATTCACTTTAAATAAACAGAACTATTGGTACCAACTTAGAGGACCATCAGAAGATAACACTCATTTTTATGAATATCTGCACAATATTCAGATATACCTGAGGCTTCCTGAGTTTCCAGTTTGTCAATCAAACCTTTCTAATTCTCAGAAAGAGTGACTAGGGAACCTTCCATTCCTGATTATATTTGCCATTTCAAGGTGCCCCATTCAATTATTTTTCATTTCTGAGCTTGGCAGTTGGTTGACAGGAGTATGAAAAAAGAGAAACTGCTCAAGTTATAAAGACAAAGAAAAGGTGTTTTCCCAAATGAGACAGAATCCCCTTGTTCAAACATGATGAGAATGCAGGGTATGCTATGGCACATTTTACATCAAGAGAGAGAGACAGATTGAGAAGGAGAGACTGCTTTGCCATATCTTTCATAGCTGCTGTGATCTAAAAACGGCCTTGGACAACATTTGATGAGGCACAATGAATGAGCTAGAAGGTTCCAATGATATAATCATAAGACTGTGAGCCAATGGTCTGCAGCAGCCCAAAAGGCTTGTCCAGACAAGCTGAGATATGCTGTAAAAGGTCCAGGGCTTGCCCTACATTAGGCTGAGATATTTGCTTCAGGTGGCAGATGCTGGAAAACAGCATAAGGTGCTGGACAAAGAGATGTGTGGGACATGGTCTGCCCTGTGACCTCTAGGGTAGTCTGTTGCTGTCAGGTGCAGTAGAGGATGCTGCCCCATTGTCAGCCTGGGGCCTGTTGAGGGTGACTTGGCTAAGGTACAGTCTGAGCCTCAAAAACCTGGAATCAGCACTGAAGCATGTTAGAATGTGGCATCAAGCGGAGATGTCTCTAGCCAGACCTGTGTTCAAGTGAATGTGGCAGCTTTTTTCTGTAAGGCTAGACCAGGGGTCGGCAACCCACGGCTCCAGAGCCGCAGGTGGCTCTTGAACCCCTCTGCTGTGGCTCCATCGACACAAGCCAGCACAGCTGCTGATCTGCTCCAAGCTGAAGCTCCACCCAGCGCTAGCTAGTTAAGTAAATCAGCTAGTTAAGTAAATCGCTACATTCCTCTGCTAAACAAGCTTCCTGCAGGCTCTCATGTTACACCAAACACTGCTGAAAATATTCTCTTTGACACAATGTAATCTCCTTCATCTGAATGTTAAAAACTGTGCTTGGGACCTGTCACAATTCACATCACTTGACTGTTTATCTGCTAATCAGTCACTAAACACACCTATATTTGCGCCCCCCCCATGGCCGATTTACTGAGCTTTCCCCCCCTCCAATCATGGATAAATCCAAAGAAGAAAAACGTTTCTGAAGAAAACCAAACGTTTAATGGTACGTGGGTAGATTCATTTGCTTTTACTGCTGATGGACTTATGGGGTTTGCTGTTTAATGCATGCAGCCCTTTAGCACTGACTTTGACGGAAGCTGTTCTCCTATTCAAAATATATGAAAGGAATCCTACTAGTTTATAATGTAAGATTAAAAATAACAGTTTTTAGTGACTGATTTAGCTGCAGCTAAATCATAATGAAGATATAGATCTACTTCTTTGTTTTAAGGAGATTCTTATAAAAATTCCAGCAACATTATTACACTGGGAGAGGGATGTTTGTTCAATATTTCACCACGTGATAAAAGGATGAGGGCACACAGAAGCAGACAGCATTTTTGGTTAGCTGCAGGTGGCATGTTTGGTTTGCTGCTAGAGGATAATATAAGTTTGGCTTTTCATTTCATAAATACAAGGAGGACTCAGATAGACATTGAGTATTTTATTTGAAAGTAACTTTCAACCCAGTGTCTTTTTTTTCGGAGTTCAAAATGTTTTTGTTGCATGCAGAAATAAACATTTGTTTTCTCTGTAGCATTTCACTGATTTCATAAATGCAACACGCTATAGTTTTTTTATACATATAGCATAAAGGTAAAAAACTATACATGCAGTGTTATCTTCATTTTAGATGTCAAAAGGGTTTTGCGGCTCCCGGTGTTTTCTTTTCTGTGGGAAATGGGTCCAAATGGCTCTTTGAGTGTTAAAGGTTGCCGACCCCTGGGCTAGACATATATGGTGTGAGTTGTGCAATGGGGTGCAGTCCACCCCACAATGTCCTGGGCTGTGGGTGCAGTTTCACAGTGTTCAGTAAGTATACACTGGTCCTTTCCAGTTCTCTCTCAGATTCTGTGGAACCCACAAATTTGCTTTCAAAACAGCAATATTGATTTCTCTGTGTTGGTAGAGAATGTAAACAGCATAGTACAGGCTTGCCTGGAAAATTCTCTTATGTTAGGAGCTATTTCCCTATGAATATCACAAAGAGGTTCTTGAGATAGTTCTTGTCTTCAAACTCTAAACTATCTACCAAAAGTACTAAGGGTCTTACTCATGCGCAGTACTGAGATCATCTGAAGCAACATAACCATACACAGTAAAACCTTGGATTGTGAGCATAATTCATTCCGGAAACATGTTTGTAATCCAAAGCACTTGTATATCAAAGCGAATTTCCCGATAAGCTTCAATGTAAATAAGGTTAATCTGTTCTGTAACTTTTTTTTTTTTTTTAATCACAAAAATTTGAAGCAACCGGCACTCAGTTGTGACACGACGCTCAATAGGCAAAGCACGCATAATACTCATACTGTGAGACATCGCTCGTTTATCAAGTTAAAATTTAGAAAAACTTTTTGCTTGTCTTGCAAAACACTCACAGACCAAGTTATTGCAATCCAAGATTTTACTGTATTGCACAAACCTACGCATGTCTGATCAGAAGCAAGTCCCACTGAGTTCAGTGGAATTTATTATCAGGTAAGTTCTTATCAGACTGCAGCCTAGAAGTGTGAGCTGGGAAGTCTCTTGATTCAAATTCAAGTCTTGCATTGGTCATGAAATCAGGAGGTGATCTTAACCAAGGCCTCCTCTGTCAGCCTTAGTATTAATTAAAACTTATAATCTGTTTGCTTTCTTTCTTTCTTATGAACAATCTCTGTACCAGGCTAATGGTACTGTTGTGCCTGTGCCTGCGACCATTTTTGTTTTTATTCTTTCATGCTTTAGAATTTTTTTTTTCAAGTGAGAAAGAGTATGTAAATATTGTTAATATATAATAAGTAATCAAAGGCCAGCTGATTCCATATGAAGCTCTCCTGTGTTAAGATCTTCAGCTGACACCCTGTTCCCTGTTCCTAGAGGTGAAGTAGTTGGTTACCATGTACTCCCTGGTGGCATTTGGACTGTGCCTATCTTATTATCTTTTATGTGAAATTTAAATTTTAATTTTAGTTGCCCAAGTTTTAGCCATAATGTACAAAGTTTTGGCTGGTATTTATCGTCTATTGTTTTATTGTACTGTACTGAGTTTTTCTGTCTTTTTAACAGAAAGATGTAAATTGAAATGTTAAAAGTAGTATTAGTTGAGAGGTAGGCTTTAACTACTTTAAAATGTAATGTTCAATTAAAACACTAAGAAACTCAAATGTGTCTATCAATTTGAACACTGTACAGTGGTATATAAATGTTCAATACTGTTTGCCCTGAATGATAGGACACTTCACAGGTAGTGTTTTGTTTGCTTGCTTTTACAAGGTTGTTCTGGTTAACCATACTTTTGCAAATGCCTTTAGTGGAGAGAGAGAGAGAGAGAGGCAGATTTTGGACATGCACATAAAGTATTTCTCTTTGTTATTTCTTTGCAAGTGGATATTGAAAGCAAGTCTTGGAATTGATCCATGGCTCAAGTCAGGCCTCTTGGCAATTCTCTCACTGTATGAGCTCATTCAATCCCTGAGAATGACATTTTGTGTGTCATATGTATATTGGTACAATGTGATGTATATATACGCAGGGCTTTTTTTTGTCATAGAACGCACTGGAACAGCGTTCCGGCACTTTTCAACAAATTTTTCCACATGATTTTGAATTGCCCTATCAAGCGTAGCAGGTCAGCGGCAAAATCATTAAAATAGTGCATGCAGGCTGCTTGTGTGTCCACACTGGTTGTGATGGCGCTGCTCGGCTTGTGATGCTGCTCGGCTTGTGACTGGTCGTGTGGTTGTGCGCTGGGTGCTCACTGCGGGCGGCGACCATTATGTTTCATTACACAGTGTTGGTGTGTGTAGAGTGACTGGCTACGTGCAAAAGATAAATATTTATTTTTTTAAAAGTTGGTGGATTGAAAATCTTTTTTTAAATTTTTAGTGTAAAAGTGTGACTCCAAATTTAAAAATAAAAAAATTACTAATTACTTCTCAATCACTGGTCCTTCTAATAAAAGATTACCCTAAAAAAAAACCCTAAATAAAAGATTAACAAGATGGGCGTTCCAGCACTTTTTTTTTTTTTTTACAAAAAAAGCACTGTATAGTATGTGCTATTTACTTGCACATGTATAATCCCTTATTGATTCGTTTGCTGCTACCTCAATATACACCCTGCAACTTTCTCACGTTTCAGAGGCCCAGGACACGTGGTGTGAAGGCACATGGGGCAGCCACCATGCAGAACCTGAGTAGGCCTGGGTCTTGTCAGTGCTTAGAGAGAACGTCCTTGGAATCACATGTAACCGCTGTGAGTTTCAGGACAGAAGAAAGGTCGGATATAAATGCAATAAATAATAACCAATAAAAAGTGTGTTTCAAGCGAAATGAGCATTTAAATTAGGAAACCCTATTTTAACCTACTACAGCCTACCGTCCTCTGCACCTGCGCCGACTTCTAGCCCATGAGCTCCGGCCTCCTCCGACCGGCCCCCTGAGAGGCGTCTCAGCAGGTGCGTGCGCCCCTCCCCGCTGGGCCAGGGACGAAGCGGCCTCCCAGGTCCCGCCCGCTCGCCTCTTTTACATATATATACACTCGCTACCCAATCGGCTCTGCGCTCTCGCTCGCTCTTTCTCTCGCCCCGCGCGCGCGCGCGCGCGCCTCTCTTGCCCGGGGGTTGCTGTGGAAACGAACTAAACCAGAGGCAGTCCGCCAGTTTGCAACAGCTCAGCCGAAGAAGCGGCGGAGGTTCATTTTATTCACTATGCAACCCAAGATGCTGCTGCTGCAGCAGCAGCGGCGCCGGCGCCGGTGGCTGAAGTCAGAGCCTGAACAACAAAGGTACAAGGCGAAACATCCCAGCCCAGCTCTCCAGGTAACTGAAGATGAGCCTTGGCAGGAGGGCAGAGGAACAAAAGCAGGGCGCTCGGAGGGAGGCCAGAGGACGGAGGGTCGCCCTGCCGTATTGGAAAGGGCGAGAGCTGGATGGTGTGGATCCAGTCTGTGGCGTGCACTGGGCGCCCCCTCCCCGTGTTTTCGTTGTTGTTGCCATTCTTGCGGGTGCCGCTTCCTTGTCTCCTTTGTGTGCACTGCACGCAATCGATAAAGCGCATCCCCGGCGCTTCTTTTTCATTGCCCCAAGTGACGGGTGTTTAGCGCAGAGGCGGGGAGAGCTCGGCGAGGCATAAAGTTGGGTCTGAGTTTCTTCGGAAGGGGGGACAAGGAAGCTGGCTTGAGAGG
This sequence comes from Varanus komodoensis, assembly GCF_004798865.1. Taxonomy (NCBI): domain Eukaryota; kingdom Metazoa; phylum Chordata; class Lepidosauria; order Squamata; family Varanidae; genus Varanus; species Varanus komodoensis. The sequence goes on along the minus strand of NW_025335798.1, from coordinate 9,571,741 downwards.
GGAGCGAGCGAGGTGGCGGTGGGGCTGCGGCTGCTTGAGTGAGGAGGAAGGGGTGAACGATTTGGAACTTACCCTTGGGCTGGAAGCATCGGGGGTGTTTTGCATAATTAAGTTCTGTATCTGGAAGATGGTGTTCCCCAGAAATTAAGAAATGCATGTTTTTGAAAACACCACACAAAATACTACAGCACCGAGCTAGGGAAATGGCTTTTGGGAGTTCTGGCTATCCATCGTGGTTTATGGGACTGCAGTGTTCCGGGGTTGCGGAGGAAAGAAACGGCACAGGCGTTAAAAATAAAAGGACCGCTACATTTAAAAATAAGCAAGAGGCACCAGATAGTTAAAGCTAATTGAAAATCCCCAATACCCTTCCCAAATCCTCTGGTTACCCTGGCTTCGTTGAACTGTGGCATGGTTTAACCACGATCTAAGCAAAAGAAGAAGCTGCCACCTTGCAAAACATCAGACATTTCATGTTCAATTTAGGAGTTAAGTGTTACTTCTAAAAATGTTCGTTTCACTCTCTCTTTCATATAAAATCAACATCCTTCCCTCCATACTAATTTGAATGTATCTTTGTATTTACCTTTGAAAAATATGCTTTAGTATTTAATAATAATGTTTTCAAAAATCCCATTGCAGTGTAGCTGATTTTATAGGAATTTTATCACTGGAGTTTGGTTGTTATAAGAAGATGGATTTGTGGAAGTTTCAATGCTTAAAAGGATAGCTTTCTTGTTAGGAAAGATGACATGGGAGGAATAGATTTCCAGGCAAACATGGGTATACTGACCCAAGCTTGCACTGTAGCATAGGCTTTGCCACAAAGGCAAATGGCTGCATAGAGTGAAACGAAGAGGTTAGAAAGCAGACATTGCCTTCCTTTCTATGCCTGCATTCATGTCATTTTTTTCTGTTTGAAATAGTAAATAGGGAACATTTCTTATTAAAAATAAAACCAAATCTGAGATCAATGGTTCTTCTATGCCTCCTTTTGCGACTAGCTTACTCACTAGCCAGGTAACTAGCTAGGGCTGCATTCATACCAAATTGTCACATTGCAGAGGCAAGACATTGCTTCCAAAACGCATTAACTCATTTCCTGTCTGTGTCTGATGCTCCACAGATTGTTTCTTTAGTCTGGGAACATATCATGCCTTTTATATAACTATTGTCCTTTTACTAATGATAGTTCCTAACATTATTATAAAATTAATGAATTTATAGATGAAAATTTAGAGTTGACATGACTATATATGAGCAATGAATTTTCATCTTCTTATGAAAATTTGCATGCAAATATTTGTCTAAGTATATAATTATTCACACTGGCTTCATCAGTGTGAAAAATTTAGATGAGATCTAAATTTCCCCTTTAGTGCTACTAAAAATATTCATGTAGATTTAGTTTTTTCCTGGCCTGCCTACATAAAGACTTAAAGAAAATTCCAACACTTTGCAATCAATCATTGAGGTTTTGTAGCTCGTTATCTGTAGTGAAATAAAAAATACTAAGCATTCATAGAACAGCAGGACAAAAAATGCATACATTTGTAGTTTCCCATGTGGAATTGCCAATTCTATACTTGTATTTGTTAGAGCTTAAACAAGAAAGAGAGTGAATAGCATCTTACTCTTTGAATTGGCAGAATTTGGCTAATTTTCCAAAGTCCTTTCAGTATTCTGATTCATAAATTGGTCTCCTCTATTGGGTACTTTCTTTATACATATGGATCTTTTAGTCCTGGCATGTACTGGCAAGGTCATCTGTTTTGAATGCTCATAGGCAGTTATTTCATTGGATTATTGAAAAGTGTCCAGTATAACTAAAATCCCAAAGTGAATCTATAAATAACCAGCCAAAGCCAAATCTACAGCTGTACACAGCAGAAGCTTATTTCACAAAGGTTGGTTCAGACTTGGGTGTTCTTTATACTTTAAAATATCCTTTTTTACTGTGAGACTCATAATTTAATTACATAGAGGATCATTTGAGATCGAGGAGACCCAAATTCAGCTCTAATGTTAAAAATGAACAAGTGGACTGAGAGTCTCCACTTGGAGCAGGGGCACCTGACAAATATCTAATTAAATAAATAAATATGGGGCAAGTTCTAAATTCTCTTCTTCATTGCCTTGCTTTGCCTACTTTGCAGGGTGATGAGGAAAATTGGGGAAGACTTGGCATACTAGAATGTCAATTAATAGCGACCATGTCTTGTATTCCTTGTATCTTAGCTATAACATTCAGTTCATCATACAAGACAATGAGAAGTGTACATCTGGCATTCATAGAGCTCAGATGTTTTTCCTAGGGGAAAGGCAGAATTTCACATGAAGAAAACCCAGATTTGAGGTCTTGGCATCTTCAGTTACAAGAATCCAGCATGTGAAAGACCTCTGCCCAGGATCCGGTCTGGTACAGGAAAGTTCCCATGGTCAGTTACTTATGACAGATGATGGTAATGAGGTCATCTTTGGTGGCTGTTCTTTGCCCTGTACGCCCGGAATGAGCATCTTGTAAAATTAAATTGTAATGCTTCACATAGGATATTAGTGTGATTATTTGGGAGGCATGTTGTCGATTTCTTTCAAAGAATGTGAGTGCATCAGTTGCTCATGCTGCAGGTCCCAAACCAGCAAGGCTTAAGGGTACCTATGCAATAGCTGCATCATTGCAACTCACACCACCTTAGACAGAGTAAATGTAGAGAACAGGTGTATGGGAATGCTGTGAGAGACTGCAAGCTCTCATATCATTTGTATGAAAGGATGATGTGGTGAGGCCATGATGTGATGACCCATCCTTGCAGTAACATGGTGACCTGGGGCTGCATACATAAATATTGTATTTTATATTCTTTCATTTCCGACAGCCTGGACACTGAAGCTATTCTTTAGCAAAGGCTTGCAGAGATAGAAGTTTGCATACTGTGTTTTAATAAAACTTGGGCTGATGCAGGGCTTTTAGGTTTCCATGATATTACGATGGTGACTTGCTGGCAAGAACGTCTGACATACAGATAGAGACAGGAAGTGCTGTATGTGTATTGAAACATACTGATGTGGTTGAAACTTGGCAAGATATATACCCTAAAACAAAATGATGGGGAAAGGTTGCTATTGAATAGTTGACAATGTAACACTCCTAGGAGCGTGCTCAGACAGTTGCTCCTGTTTTTTCCACCCTGCTCAGCTGAAGCAACTACTTACTCACTGGAGTAGTACTGTTGAACTAGATGGGCTGTTATGCTCCACGCCAACATACAAGCATAAGCATCCACACCTCTTCCCCACCGCTTCCTTGCTGCAGATATGCCCACACTCCCCTGTGTGCAGGACTCACATGTGCTGGAAGGGGCCACTGCAGTCAGGCACATGGAGGGCATCAGCACGAACGGGCTCTGTCCTCCCCATCCCCTCCCATGCCATGGCTGAAGCCGGCCTGCTCTTGTCTCAGAAGACCCTCCCCTACCTTTGCCTGCACTGTCATGCATGGAGGTATAGTACACCCCGGTACGTTCTCCCCAGTGCCAGGGCGTGCTATGAGCAGCTCCATCTACCACAGCCCATCACCCTCTCTGTATCCGGCCCCACAGCCAGCTCTCCTTGCAAGACACACATCGCTGTTGCAAAATACACCTTTAAGTCTGCAATATAATTGCAACTTGGCTGCAGGGAAAGGGTGGCTGTGCCAGAGAGAAATGTGTGCCAGGTGTTAATAAATCTAGTGGACTCTTCTGCCAGCTCTACTACCCTAACGCTGTGCCCACATACTATCCTGCACTCAGACAGCACCCCATCCCAGGTTAGCAGGCACTCAGCCACTGGAGGCACGTGCCTAACTTTAACTACTAGCTATACCTAGTGATTCTTACCCGTTTCCTTGTATGTTACCTACTGCACTTTGATTGCACCTATGCCCAGTTGAAATATACAAGGAAATTGACCAGGTAGGATTGCACATATTGAACAGCTGCATGTGTGCATTTGTGAAGAACTGGCCATAAATAATAACCCCATATGTGCAGTTTTGAGGCACTGAATATATATGGTGAACAAGAGAGTACAGTACGGTTTCCGCATTGGTGAAAGGGCAGTCATTAATGAGGTGGGGCATGGGGATTTTTGCTGCTCTTGTGGAACAGCTCTGTAGCTGATTCTGGCAACCCAAAATGAAATTGCATTCCTGGATTCAGATGACAAGACAACCCACCATGAACAAGCCTACACTAAACTATGGTTCTCAACATGACTTGTTCACTAAAAATAAGCCACCGCATGAAAAACCCTTGGAATTCATATGATATAACTCACCATTGCCAGCTGCCCATGATGGATTGTCATGTTGTGCAAACCCATGTAAAAATTTACCACCTTAAAGCCATTCTAATTCAATATCTTCATATCATACAGGCATAAGTAGGATAATTATCGGAGTTCTGTTCTAAAAAAATCCATTCAGTTCACACTTCCATTCTTCCCCAAATCACACATTTTGCAGATTCAAACCTTGATTTGCCTGGTTTCTTGTTGAGCATAGGCAATCAAACTCCCTATGGGATATACCTATATGACAGAGATGTATTTCACATTCGGGGTGGATAAAAATCAATTTAAAAAAAATATACACTGGATTTTTAAATTTTTAATTGGATTTTTATTTAAATTGGATTTTTTAAATAAAATGCTTTTAAAGGAAAAATCTATATTTTTAAGGAAAAAGCATTTAAACTATACTTAAAAATTAAATGCTTTTTAAGGAAAAATCTATACTTAAAATCTAATTTAAGGTTACTCATCATGAAATAACGATTTACTTTTAATTATGTAACATTAGATAGTATATTCATGTAATGCTTAAAATTTTTGGTAAATGAATGCCACCAATCCATTCACAATGTCATGCTCTTCCTGAGATTTCTGTAAGATTATTGGGCAATTCTTCTATCTAGAAGAAAGTATTGCAAATGCTTGGTTCTATCCTTCTCAGAACTGTGAATTCGTCTCTGTTACAGAGATCACATGCTGCTTCTTCACAGCAAATATGTTATAAAATAAACATACAGAGTTGAGCAAAAGACCTTAATCCTGCTTTTCCTTTACAAATCTATGTACACAAATCAACCCTTTACCTAGTGCTAGATTTCAAAAAAAATCAGTGAATAGAAGATTGTTAGGAGTGGAACAGATCTGCACAAGAAGCTACATGTGAGGAGGAGGGGCAATTTATAAAAATGAAAGTGAAACCTTTTGAGGCAAATACTCCACAAGTCTTTGAATCTTTTTGTGTACAGCCTGTGATTTATCATATTATTCTTTCTCTGGAGGAAATGTATAATAACTGCGGCTATAAAAGAGACCCAGTTTCGGAATATTTTAATGAAGTTCCTCTACCTATGAGTAAGGCAGGCAGGCATGCAAATTATGTAGAAAACCATGATTTAAATCTGTCCTTACTGACTAGTGATTTAAAAAATGATTTAAATCGATTTGATTTAAATCAAATCCACCCTAGTCACATTAACACATTCTACTTTTTAAGGGTACAGTTAGATCCCTGAGACATATCCAAATACGTGATACAGTGAGTGACTCTTGCACAAAACATTTGTACATTATAATACCCTAAATTTAATCAGGAAAGTGTTCTTTATTTCTAGATTGCTTAAAGATTTCTCCTATTCTTCTTCAGCTCTTGCAAAATGGAGCACTTTTTTCCAGATTTCTTTGTGCCATATCTCATATTGTTTTAGATTGTCCACCAATGGCTTTCTTTGCTGGGTGTGGGCAGACTACTATGGGTAGGAAAGATCACTAAATATGGCATCCTGTTTGGTGAAAGTGGTGTTTCCCAAAACACTGGGAATACATTTAAAGAATTCTGCTAGGGCAATGCCACCATTGAATATTTCCTGTTCAGTTTTATGCTAGAAAGGCCTGAACAAGCTCTCAGAAGTGTGAATGGCGGTGCTCAAATAGATGTGAATATTTTGATCTGAGAGTACATTAGGGATAACACTTTTGATGAGTAATGCAGGTGCACTTCCCAAAGCATTTCTACTTACATGGGCGTGCACTTGTGTTTCAAAGGGAAAAAGCTGTTTCTTTTAAGAGTGAAGTTGAACTAGAATAGAAAGTACTTACAGAAACATAGAAACAAAGCAAGTCAGAAGCGGTCTCCTGGGCCATCTAGTCTGACCCCCAGCTTCAGCCAGCTCTGCTTGTGTAATCCCCAACATGTGGTTTGGTTATCCAATCTTTCCTTGAGCACTCTCACTGATGGGGCCTCAACCACCTCCCTTGGAAGCCCATTCCATATCCTTTTAATTTGGTCTAGTCAATTTCCTGTTGCCTTTTAATTCTGTAGTTGTACAAATGGGAAAATCATGAACATCAAAATCATTTTCTCCCCTTCTCAATGAGGCTTCTCCCTTTCTGTTGGCAGTTTGTCATGTTGCCAAATTTCTGTGCATCTATGGATAGTTGTGGAAAGGAGGTAGTGGTTTTTGTTGTTCAGGAGAGAATGATTGTTAATATAGAAGCTGATACAGTATCAGCTTCTGTAGATAAGCTTTGGGGAGGAGTTTCCAACTTCCCATAGAAACTTTCTTCCAGTCTATTGGATGGAGAGCTGAGGATTATTTTGTTCTTTCCCTTTACTTACACGATTTGGTTTAAGGAAGATTGTTGGGCGGTAAGGGCTGAAACATGTGCTTTGCTCTTAATTTTGCCGCCCCATTCCACTTAGTGTACTATTGACAACACTATGTTAAAGGCTTACATGCATTAAAAATTATTAAGTTGAATCAGCTGTTTGTAGCAGTCTGCTTTACATACAAGCTTTCTGCAATCACGTACTCTGATCTGGATTGTGAAGTGCAATTTGTGACAAAGTCGTGCTTGGGTGGACCCTTTGGGAGTGCCTTGTGCTGCTCTGTGGGGACTGCCTATGGGTGGCTAGCCTCTCATCTTCTGCAAGCAGTGGCCACCAGTTGTGGAACAGAAGTTTAGTATTTCTGGGGACCCGAAATGAGCAGAGCTTGTGTCCAGAACTGGATGGGCAGGCAGAGCTTGCATAAGGGATCTCTGCCGACCTGCTTCATCGCAGAAAAGAGTGGAATGGATGTGGCGGTGGTCCTACTCATGGATGGACAGTATTGCATACTGTGATATGATTCCAGGAAACCTTTCTTCTCATTTAGAGTTATCCCAGTGAATGATATACATTATAGTTATATTATAAATATAACATTATAAATGTTATACATTATAAATATAAAAAGTTATATTAAAAGCATACATGAAATCACAAGTACCAACATATCAGCCGGAATATAAGGGGGAAGACAAGAGGCTTATGTGAGAGAGGCTATAAAATCTGCAGAACCAGTCTTACCAGTGCTTCTGTATATTCAAGTTTTTAAGTAATGTCCTTCATTATAAATCATTAACAGTTTGCCCCTTTGTATGTTTATTCTAAAATAAGTCTCACTCAGTTCAGTGGAACTTTTTTCTTGGTAAATTTGTGTTGAATTGAAAAACGATGGTTATTTGCAGTAGAGCGGTGCAGATTATATGTCCAATGAAAAGTTAGTCAAATGGTAATTAAGGCATATGCACCAAACTATACAGTCTTCTTTAAGAGAACATGATGATGGAGTGACTGTAATACAATATTGTATGATAGTGGCAGCAACATGCATAGGAATGGGAACAGGAAAAGAAAAGAAAAGCTAGCAGCTTGTAACAAGGCTCAATATTTGTATACATTTCCTAACTTCTTAATAACAGGTGAATAATGTGATATTTGCTACTTATTGCTTCCATAATGATTTGGTTTAATGTAACACCAAACCAGGAGTAGGCAACCTGCAGCTCCTGTCAACTCCAGGCAGAGTAGCTTATGGTAAGAGATCATAAGAGTGGAAGACTAAAACATCTGGAGGGCCACAAATTGTCCATCCCTGCATTAGTTATGGTTTAATTGATTAATTAATTATGGAACTATTAATTATGGAACTCTGTGAGCAAGTCTTGCGCTTATGCTTTCCCCCTCCATTTTTCTTCTCCAGCAAGAGACCATTATGTTTGGACGAATCCTTTCCTGTCCTCCTTGAACTCTCTCTGAAGACTAAGGCACCGTCTGATAGCATGCTTTGCCAGGCAAGTTGGGCCAGGCAAAAACATTTTGCTGCCTGAGGGTAAAAGACAAGATTGTGTGTCCAGCACACAATCTGCCTTTATCACTGGCTATGGAAGACTGCCTGCTACCACACCTTAGGGCAGCAGGTGAGCTTTGATAGTGCAGGACAAGCTGCATGGCACACACAGCAGTGCCTTCCAATGGAGATGGTGGCCAGGGCACTCAAATGGAATGGGTGGAGAAGTTGCTGCCACGCGCAGCACGTGTCACCCGAGGCAACTGCCTCGCTCTATTTGATGGGAGGGCTGGCCCAGTAGTCACTTCATTCAGAGGTGTATTTTAATATGGAACCAACATGATACTTGCCCACAGAAACACCTGTGGAGAACAAGGACCTTGTGCTCTGGTCTTCATCTTTGAAGCGTAACAAAAACTATTAAGGGGCATACAAATTGGACTTGGGGATAGGAATGGAAAAAGAAATATTGAACAAAGTCAAAAACTGTGGGAGTCTTTCCCTTAATGAAAGCGTTGGCAACCAGTTGCCTGTGGTAGCTAAGCTTACTACTTTTCATTTCAGGTTGTTGCATCTTTTAGGCTGCTGTGTGGCTTTCTGGAAAAGGATACTGCTTGGGGGCTTCCATCTGGGTGGAGTAGTAGCGGCTTCCTGTCACATTTGATTAAATCCTTATCCTGTTATCACTCACTTAGCATCTGATGCAAATGCAGCATGATGGCCTCACATTATTGAGTGGATTACTTTATTTACAGTCCTATAATTTAGATAATTGAAAATGAGCTTCTGATTATGAAACTGTGGAGTATTTCCTCTCCTCATCCTCTCTCCCTCTCCCTCTTTTGTGATTCTCACTGAAAGTCTCTATGAGCTTGTATTTTGGTAACCAGGTCAGTTTAAATAAAATATTTAATGTGCTGGTGAGTTCTAGTTTGTACATATGTTTTTTTGTGGGTGTGGGGAAAAAACAAAAATAAATCCCAGAAATGACCATTCTAGGATCTACTACTAGAAAGGGCTGGATATGGCCTATTTAGCACCAGGCTTAGGATATCACATGTTGTGGTTGCTTGGAAGCCCACATGATTGCCAAGAGAGTTACTATTTTCTATGCTGTATCAGGCTGTTGCCACTGAACCTGCAGGCACCTGGTACCCAGGTAACCCAAATTCTAGGCGCAGTTGTGTGCATATATTTTCTGAATCAGTGTAGTAGCATGCAAGCCACATGCACATTTTGTATACATTATTTCAATTGTTAAATCTAAAGGGAACTTCAGTTGGCCCCGTACAACTGGAACACAGTGGTCTCCTTGCCTTCAGCAGATACAACCAGAGTGAATTTAAAAATGATTAAAAAATTTAATTTACTTTTTTTTTCAATAAAAAGCTTTTCGAGAAAAAATCTAATGATAGTTTTTTCTTTAAGATACCTTATAGTCCAAAGGTTATTCGTCATGAAATAAGCATTAGTTTTCAATGATGTTTTCATAATTTTCAATGAGCCGCCTTGAGACTTCAGTAGTAGGTGGCATATAAATGGAATAATGAATGAATGAAGTAGCATGAGGTTGCATATTCATGTAATGTTTGCATTTTTTGGTAAAAGAATTTATTGATCCATTCACAATACTATGCTATTCCAGATGTTTCTGTAAGATTATTGGGCAATTTTTCTATTTAGAAGATATCACCAATGCTTGGTTTTACTCTTCTCAGAACTGTAGATTTGTGTCTGCAGAGATCAGATGCCTCTTCTTCACAGATATACAAGTTTTAAGATAAACATACAGGGTTGAGAAAATTCCTTAATCCCATTGTTCCTTTGCAATCTATGTACACAGAATCAACCTCTTACCTCTTACGTGCTGGGTTTCAAAAATTCAACGAATATAAGATTGTTAGGAGTGGAACAGATCTGCACAAGAAACTAAGTGTGAGGAGGAAGGGGCAAGCTATAAAAATGAAAGTGAAACCTTTTGAGGAAAATACTCCACAAGTCTTTGGATGTTTTTGTGTAAAGCCTGAGATTTATCATATTATTCTTTCCCTGAAGGATAAAACCTATAATAGCAGCAGGCTGTAAAAGAGGCCCAATTTGGGAATATTTTAACGCAGTTCTTCTGCTTATGGGTAAGGCAGGCATGCTTGCAAAACCCTGATTTAAATCTAGTCTTACTGACTAGTGGTTTAAATTAAATCCATCCTGGGTACGACCAATATCAATTGAATCATGCCAAACACAGACATTCTTCTGAGACCAGAATTAATATTCTCTGCCCTTAAATGTTCACACTTTTGTGCAAAATGAAAACTGTTCTTCCTGAGATGTGAGCTGTAATACTCCATGTAGGGCCATCGTTCACCTGTGAGCTGTAATCTCGTACTCAGCAAGTGCAGGAGCAATTTATTAAAATGTATCCATTTAGGCTGAATATTCTTTGTCCAGGGCACACCATCTAATCTGTAGGGTTTTATGAGGTCCAGATCTATTCTCTTTGCTCCTGATCTGGCATTCTACAAACAAAGAATACCGCATTTTTCTTGAATGACAGCTGACCTGCCAGACCTGTGCCTTTTCGAAATCAATAGAAGACATGATAATAGCCCTCCTAATGAATGATGATGTCTGTAGTGCTTCAGCATGACTTGTAAAGGATTTTCAGTGAGTAATTTTGGCAGAGCATCATCTTCTGAATGAGCAATTTGTTTACTTAACAGAGCATGTAGACTCTGTCTTATAGCAACACTTGGGGCGGTTCTTGGACAGCATTCTGCACTCTTGATTTGCCATTTTAGCATTAATGAAGGAGTACCTGGGGAAAAAAGCCCAAATACAGGACTAATGTGTTGTGCTTTCTGTTTGGTTCATGCAGAGTACATCTGGCCTTGTGGCCACACTCTGATGCTTCACTGCAATGCAGATGGGGGGAATATTGACACAGGCTGAACACAGGATAATATTGATAATGGGAGACTGAAGTCAGAAATCCATGTAATTCCAAGGAATAACACACAGAGACATGCCCTCAGATATGCAATGGATTAAACATTACCTGGAGAACTGGCAATTGCACTCATCACAAATATGCAAGCTAATCACCACCACCACCACCACCACCACAACTGATTTTAAGTGATCACTTGACCCTCCTCCTCCCCAATTAGTTGCAGTATTTATCAGGAGATACTCTTCTCTCCTGCCTAAGATATTGTATGTCCACTCCATGATGACTTAGAATAAGTATTATAGCAGCTAACCTCTGGAACTCTCTACCAGTACAACTTACAGAGGCACCAAACTCCTGAGAATTTGCTGTCATTTTATTTATTTATTTATTTATTAAAACATTTTTATGCCGCCCCATTCACCGAAGCCTCGGGGCGGCTCACAACATAAGTTAAAATACAAACATTAAGTTAAAATACAAAGTTTAATGCAGTATTTTATTATAGTTTTATACTGCATTATTTGTATATCGCAGCATTTCTTTTTCGTGCAAGTGAATCCTAAGTATTAGAACATAAAATGAAATAGCATTTGCTGATGATGATGGGTACATTGCCCCCACCCAGAACTGTTAGGAATATGACCAAATGACCATAGCCATAGGAGAGAAGAGATTAATCCTTGCGTTTTATAGGAGTTTCTCTCTCCAGACCCCCTCTTCATTTAAGTGCCAATCTTGAATGCTTTATTTTGTGTTGAGCACTTTGGACATATTAGGGATTCTGTTGGTGTTCCACCCATGCCCAGCAGTCTCCTTGCTTAAACATATGGAGACCATCTCAGAATCTATTTCAGTCGGGCTTTAGGCCTGGTTTTGGAATTGAAATTGGCTTGGTTGCCCTGTGGAGTAGCCGTTCCTGAGACACAGACATATGGATTGTCAGTTTGCTTGGACTACAGCAGCTCTTATTACTGTCAACTGTGGTATCCTCAGGAGGCTGCCTGGACCACAGTTTAAGGTACCATAAAGGAATGGTTCTCTTCCCTGCTGGGATGGTCAATTTCAGAAGGTGGTGCTGTGAGCATATAGCTCTGCCCCATTGCAGTTGTGGAATTCAGTTAGTGCACGGTTCAGTTGTCCGGCTGTGTAGAAGTCCACTGGTCCTGGAGAGGGCTACATTCCCTTTTAAGGATCCCTGTTTTGGAGTGCTGTTAGATCCAGCATTGGCACTGGAGGCAAGAGTGCCCTTTGTGGTAAGAGTGCTTTTCATCCAGTTAGGCTGATACACCAACTGTGACTTTATCTGGACAGATAGTAGTGCTGCAGTTATCCATGCTCTGGTAACGTCACAGGTGGGTTACAGCATGGCACTTGGCACTGCCTTTAAAAATAGTTCAAAATTTTCAGCAAGCCCAAAATAGGACAGCATAACTGGGATTGGACAATATGGTCCTGTTACACCAGTGCTTTTGTGATCTGCATGGATCACAGCCTGTTTCTGGGCCCAGTTCAAATTGCTGGTATTTGAAATTGATGTCTTCTGATTGTCCCAGAAGGTGAGAGGATGTAACCAGAGATTAATCAAGACCCATTGTGGTACAATACATTTGAAAGTTTTACTTAAATTGCAGCAGATAAACAAAAGAACCAGAGTTATAATCAGGAAAATACATCCAGGTTCTAGTTTCCACTTAGCAGTCGAGCTCACTGGGTGACTTTGGGCCAGTCACAGACCCTGACCCCAACCTACCTCATAAGGTTGTTGAGAGGATAAGATTGAGAGGAGGAGGGGAATTATGTAGGCTGCTTTAAGTTTCTTGGAAGGAAGGAAAAAGGTGGACTATAAATCATCATCATCATGTGCATTTAAGAGAAAATTTAACATACTGATTTAAATTAAAAGTGCAGTGTGCATGGAGAAACAGATGTCTTCCTCTTGTTAGTGCTGAAGAATGCCAGCCTTCCTTTTGCATTGATGAGAGGAGCACTGTTGTTATCTTTGATCAGTGATTGAAGATAAGAGCAGGAATTCCCTTTGCATTAAAGAAACTATCAAGTTGACTGGTTCCATGGCATTTGTTCCCCAGTGGACAGTGGTACTGGAGAAACTGATAATAGTTTCCGCCATGTTCATCCATATTTGACTAGTGGGTATTTAATGCAAGCTTGTTTGTCAGGAAATATCTCCTATTTATCAGTGCAACCAAGTCTGCTTGGAAATGCTGTAAAATGTTCCTGGATTTTTCTCTTGCTGTGTCTCTGTTCGCAGTTGGGAAAGTTACATCATTATTAAAATACATTAGCTGTGGCTGAGCAATACATTTGTAGTAGTAACATTGCTTTAATATTTGCCTTTGCTCTGGGACATGAGATGTTTTTAAAATCCACTGTCATTACACTTAATATATGTTTAATATTAATCAAGAGCTGAAACCAAAAATTTCCAGATTCCAGCTCTGTAAGAGAGCCCTCAGGAGCCTGTAATTCTTCAAAGAATTCCCCAGAGTGCAGTGGCCTTTCACGCTCACTTTGCATGAATCTGCGCTATTTTGGCTCCAAGCTTTGTTACAGTTCTTCTGTGGAGCAGCTCGATACTGACTGTTGGAAGTTTCTTCAAGCAGCAGTAATGCAGAAAACTGACATTTTCTGTATGGAAGAAGCTTCAGACTTGGAGCCTGTTTAAGTATTGCAGCCCTCAAATGAAGGCTGCCAAAAACCGCTTCCCTGTGAGTTGTCTACATAACAAGTCTTTTTCTTTTTCTCCTCCTTCTCCTGGCACCAATCTGGAGCTGGGAAACAGGTTCTCTCCACTTGGGGAGGCTGGGGCTGATGAGGCCTTGGGGGACCAGCAGGACCCCCAGCCTGAGACATCAGGCAGTAAGGGGGCCGCTGCAGGAGAGGCGAGGGCCAGTGCACGGCCACCCACCAGCACCGGAAAGGTACGGCGGTGGGTGATTGTTGTTGGGGACTCCCTGCTGAGGGGCACTGAGCCAGCGGTGTGCCGCCCCAACCTGGAGACAAGGAAGGTTGCTGCCTGCCAGGCGCACGCATCCGGCATGTGATGGACAGAGTGGAGCGTCTTGTTCGCTCCGGGGGTCACCAGCCGCTCCTGGTGATCCATGTGGGCACAAACGATGTGGCCAGGCAGGGTGTGGTTGGGACCACCAGGGACTTTGAGGCCTTGGGGAAGAAACTCAGGGAGCTGAAGTCCAAAGTGGCCTTCTCGTCAATCTTACCTGTCTGAGGATTTGGGCCAGGAAGGGACAGGAGGGCCTCCAAGGTGAACGACTGGCTTAGGGTTTGGTGCCAGAAGGAATGCTTCGGGTTCCTCGACCACGGCACTCGTTTTCTTGCCAATGGACTTCTGGCAAGGGATGGGTTACACCTCACGAGGATGGGGGAAAGGTCCTTTGGAGATGCTCTAGCGAGCTGCATCTGGAAGACTTTAAACTGAGCCAGCGGGGGGTGGGTTCAGGCCCCCCAGGAATGTGTCTGCACTGGACAGGTGTGGGGGGAGGATCAGGGCTCTGGGAGCAGGGTTTTAGAGATACTGCAGGGACTGACAGGACTCCTTCAGAGAGGGGCCAGGTATTAGGGAGGATGGGAGGAAGGAGGAGGCTGGGAACTCCAAGGAAAGGAAGCGGTGGGAAGGAGTTGAGGTGCATGTGTAATAAGCAGGAAGAGCTTGAAGCTCTCCTGGGAATAGGAGCATATGATCTGGTGGGAATCACAGAAACTTGGTGGGCTGAAAGGCAAGTCTGGAATGTGAACATAGAAGGGTATCCCCTTTTTAGAAAGGACAGGAAGGGAAAGAGGGGTGGGGGTGTGGCTTTATACATCAGGGAAGGGATAGGATGCAGTGAGATAGAATGCAGCACAGATGGGGATTCGGTAGAGGCAGTCTGGGTGAAACTTAGGGGTTTTGACAGGGCAAGAGACCTGACAGTGGGGGTATGTTATCACCCTCCAGGTCAACTTGAGACCCTGGATGATGTCCTGACAGGCCAGATTCTAAGGATATCTCAGGGGAGAGACACAGTAATTATGGGAGATTTCAATCTCCTGGATATTACTTGGGAGACTCACTCAGCGGTGACAGCCAGGTCACGTCGCTTCCTAGAAGCTATTGAGGGAGCGTTTTTCACACAGAGGGTTCGAGAGGCGATGAGGGGGGAAACATCCTTGACTTGGTCTTGACCAATAGGGAGGAGCTGATAGATGAAGTACAGATTGGGGGAGCTCTGGATGCGAGTGATCACTCCATCCTTTGCTTTGAGATCAGGGGACTGGGGACGTGCAGTAGGTCGAGCACTAGAAGCTGGGACTTCAAGAGGGCCAACTTTGGCCAACTGAAGGCCAGACTGGGGAAAGTCTCCTGGGATAGGTTACTGGAAGTTAAGCACTCAAAAGGGAGGTTTTGGAGGTGCAAGCCTTGATGATACCTCTAGTCAGTAAGGTGGGGAGGCGGAGGAGAGTGCCGCCATGGATGCAAAAGGAGGTGGTTAGAGGGATTAGACAAAGAGGAACCTCCGTAGGAAATGGGTACTGGGGGAAATAGACAAAAGGGTATACTGGGAGGAGGAGGCCTGTTGCAGAAGGATTCTTCACAAGGCTAAGGCTGATTACGAGCTGAGACTTGCCAAAATACCAAGAGCTACAAAAAGGGCTTCTTTCAGTATGTAAATAGGAAGAGGAAGGGGAGACAAGTGGTGGGACCACTAAATAAGGAGGAAGGAGATCCAGTGACTGATATGAGGGAACAGGCACAGATGCTAAATGACTATTTTGTCTCTGTGTTCTCCCCAAAGCAGGACAGGGGATATCCGCATAGGAGATTAGATGAGGCTGGGGACTTAGGGGCACAGATTAGAGTCACGCCCCTTGAAGTCGAGGGGCTCCTCAGGGCATTGGACATTACAAAGGTGCCAGGCCCTGACGGGTTACACCCGAGAGTACTTAGAGAGTTGGCAGGGGTTCTCTCACACCCGCTGGCCTCCATTTTAGAGACTCGTGGAGAACAGGTGAAGTTCCAGAGGACTGGAGGGTGGCATCAGTGGTCCCAATTTTCAAAAAGGATAGTAGAAAGGACATGGGGAATTATAGACCGGTTAGCCTTACGTCCATTGCAGGAAAAACAATGGAAAGGCTCATAATAGAGAGAGATCTACTGATGCTAGATAGGGAAGGGAGGCTGACAGCCATACAACACGGCTTCCGCAAAAACAGGTCCTGCCAGACAAACCTTGTGGAATTCTATGACAAAGTTTTGCAATGGCTAGATGGAGGGGATGCAGTGGATGTAGTATACCTGGATTTCAGCAAGGCCTTTGACAAAGTGCCCCATGATATCCTGGTGGAGAAACTGAGGAGTTTGGGATACACAAAAGCACTGTCCGGTGGATTAGGGCATGGTTGACTGACGGAAAGCAGAAGGTAACCATTAGTGGGGAATCATCGGGATGGCGGCCAGTAACAAGCGGGGTCCCCCAGGGCTCTGTCCTGGGGCCGATCCTGTTTAATCTTTTCATTAACGACATGGAAGAAGGGGTGAACAGTCTGCTGATCAAATTCGCAGATGACACTAAAACTGGAGCAGTGGTCACAACTGAGGAGCAGGTACTCCAGATCCAAAAGGATCTGGACAGACTATGGAAGTGGGCAGGAGACAACAGGATGGTGTTCACTGTGGATAAGTGCAAGGTCTTGCACTTGGGGCATAGGAATAGGTGTCATAAGTACAGGTTAGGTGACAAGTGGCTGGAGAGCAGCACTTGTGAAAGGGACCTCGGGGTGCTGGTTGACTGCAGGCTAAACATGAGTCAGCAGTGTGATGCGGTGGTCAAGAGGGCGAACGCTACCCTTGGTTGCATAGCCAGAAGTGTGGCTTCTAGATCAAGAGAGGTATTACTACCACTCTACACGACTCTGGTGCGCCCGCAATTGGAGTATTGTGTTCAGTTTTGGGCCCCTCATTACAGAAAGGATATAGCCAGGTTGGAGTCAGTGCAGCATAGGGCCACAAGGTTGGTGGCTGGTTTGCAGGGGATGCTGTATGAGGCGAGACTGAGGGAACTGGGTCTCTTCAGCCTGGAGGAGAGGAGACTCAGAGGGGATATGTTGGCGACATACAGGTATGTGAGGGGATGTCACATGGAGATGGGTAGAGACCTGTTCTCCCCTGCAGAGGAAGGCAGAACGTGCTCCAACGGAGCAAAGCTCAGGGAGCCAAGGTTTCGTTTGGATGCCAGGAAGCACTTCCTGACAGTCAGGACCCCGAGGGTGTGGAATGGGCTTCCACGAGAGGTCGTTGAGGCCCCATTGGTGCGGGTGTTCAAGGATCGGCTGGACATCCACATGGTGGGCATGTCGTGAGCGGAGCCGGCTGGTGCCGGAGGTCAGACTAGATGGCCCGGGTGACCCCTTCTGACTCACTCTGTTTTCTATGTTTCTATGTTTACTTTTATGTATTTAGATCTCCTATCCAGTGTATTGGCTCAAACATGGGCAATATATGGCAGCAGATGCTGGTGAAATGTAGCAGGGATATAGAGAAGTTCCAAAGATTTGTGCCATATGTGGGCCATAAAGGGCAGCCCCTCACAGGATACTGTGCATTTAGTAGTTTAAGCCTGGCATTGTGTGAGTTCAGATCCCTAGGATAGGAACATAACCATGTTGGATCAGAGCAAGGATCCATCTAGGCCAACCTTTGTGTTCACAGGATCACCAACCCACTATTTGTGGGAACCCATAAGTTTGGAAGTGAGTGCGATAGTAAACTCATGGTCATGTTCTGCAGCAGTTGTTGCATATTGGTAGCATATTGCCATGAGGATTAGTGCCATTGTTAGGGTTGTCCTCAATGATTTTGTCTTTTAAAGCCATCTAAACTGGGGTTGATCTCTGCATCTTTCTCCTGAATTGAACTGGTCATACGGGTGATCCTAGCCAATCAACAAGAAGAGAGCAAATGAAGAATATTCAGGGAAAATGTTTCTGGAGCAGAAGAATACTCAGTCCTCTTGGATCTATTTGCAGAAGAATGCTGAAAGCAGGGGATCATCTTCTGAAACTGTTAATAAGTGTCATCCTGTCTCTTTCCTACTCCTCAGATTAAATTAAAATGACTTGTGAACCTAGTTTTAGGGTACAATCCTATGCAGGTTTCTTCAAAAAAACAGTCCTGCAGCTCACATGGGCTGACTGGGAAATGTTGGAGATTGTGGGACCTTTTTCTTTCTCAGCTTTCATAGGCTTCTGTGGTTTAACAGCTCTCAGTGAAGGAGGGAAATATTGAGCCCTCCGGGTGAGACTCATTCCTGAGACCTGAGAACTAAGGAAAAGGGGAGAGTGGGCAGGGACACGTGGGACTTAGTTGGTTGTACTTTGAAAACAGTGTTGAAACTATGCATGGAAACAGGAGTGGGAGTGAGGGGAGTTTAATGAAATACTCAAGTCCTACTGCCTGGCTCTTCACTGTCTAATTTAAGCTAAATCATGCCCTTTCCCTGTTGTCTTATATAAAGACTAAAGGGTCCATCACATACAGAAAAAGTGGGGTGGGAGAACCACTCCTACCCACCTGTCACTTCAGTGCTATTTCAAAAGAACGACAGGAAAACAAGATGCAAGTAAAAAACAGAGCTGCTATATTGGACCTTGGCACCCTCCGTTGTTGCTGTAACGCTGCTTTCTCCAAGGAGGTGTACCGCTTCAACACCGATCAGCTCAGTTGGTGTGTCTAGTCACACTGCAAGTTGTAATCCGAAACATCTGGAGAGCACTAGCTTGAGGAAGGCGAATGTGATGGGTAGAGGAGTATTTTATTTGTACCACCCTTTCCCTACCTGATGCATGCCAAATTTCTCATACTCTAACTCACATAATTCCCATGCTGATGGCCACTGGGTTGGGACAGGCTGACCCACCCATCTGCTGGCCAGTGTACAAGCTGGGGTGTGGTTGAAGTTAGGGATTGCTGTTTCCTAACTGTGGCCAGTGATTTTTCTGATTGGCACATCTCTCGCAATTTGGAAACCATGGCTGTACATGAAAAGCAACTGTATGTGAAGCAGACCAAGCCCTCATGCAAATTAAATGTTGAGTATAGACTGCAGAAAAATCAGTCTTGCTGGAATGTTTTGTCTTATGTGAAGGACTATATATGCATTTTTCTATAGTATAAGGTGACAGAGTGAATTTCCTCGCAAGCTGAAGCAAAGCTATTGTTATCAGATGAAAGGCACAGATTATGGGGATTTTTAAAACTACAGTCCTTCCTCCTGCAGGATTGCCTCTCATTTCATCCTGATGATCTACCATCACTGAAAACCAATTCCTATTGAGCCTGCATATGCACAATCATTTTTGAAAGTTCTTGGCCTTCACTAAACTTTCACTAAAATACAGATTTTTATACAATTTCATATCAAATCAGTTGCTCATGGCATAAATAGTATCTATGGTTTATTGGAGCCTAAATGTAAGCAGAAAGTTTTATTCCTGTGTCTGGCACATGGGTCACAGTTTTCCCCTTGGATAGGATGCACCTTCTGTTTTTTGTTGTCAGGCTTATATAGTTCCCCCCAAAAATGGGTGTGATTTTCAGAACTGTTCTGAGAATAGGAAGAATGGAGATTCCTGGTAGAGTCAGTGAAGCTTTGGGATCACCAACCAGCAACGTCATAATCATGCTTTGTTGTTTCAGAGTTGCCTCTGCTCAGAAGCGCATCAGGATTTCCTCAGTGAAAAGATTAGTATCACTGAACAAGCAGGGGCCATCCCTGGACATTTTGCAGCCTGAGATGAAGGATAAGGTAGCATTCTTAGTATATCATGCAGAAACTGATTAGACAGGCCGTCGAATCATACTTCTGCACTGGCAGTGGGACAGCAGAGTTCACCACACCTGCTGCAGTAGGCTTGCTTCACAAGCACAGAGCAGGGCATGTGGTACGCACAACTTTGTCCTCTGACACCTTCCTGCTGTTTGCCCAGTGGCACTCACTTCCTGCCCATGCAAAAAATATTGCAGGGCAGAAGCGCTAGCTTGGATTAATGGGAGCAGAGCAAGGTACGTTCACAAGCAGTGGCTTCTGGAATGTGTGGCCTGGACTAGATGCCTCTCTCTTTGCTTGGTCAGGCAGGGCCTTTCTCAATGGTCCTGTAGGATGCGCTGGGAAAAGGCGGCTAGGTAAGAGTCAGCCAGCAGAAGCAAGCATTGCCAGTGGTGGAAAGGCCAGCTCGGGAGGATGGGGGCAGACAGAGAATGCAGCTGCTACCCTCTCCAGCATCAAGTGCCCAAGTTGCCCGGCTGCCTCGCTCTGCTTAATGCTAGATTGACCCTAAGAACAAGAGTGACAGCTTGTCTACCAGTTTCTGATCTCTTCTGCAACATGCTTCTTTAAGGGGGTCCTGGCTGCATACTAAGTCACACAATCTGCTCAGACACAGCAGCAGTGAGGTCCAGCAGGCCTTGCCATTGCTGAACATGCATTGCATTTGCAGCAAGAATATGCTTGGCAAGCAAGTTGCTGTGGAATGTGTTACTTGGATGTAGAAAGTCTGAAAACCACTGGTGTGGGCAGATGACATTAGTAAATGAATTATCCAGCATTCACCTGGATATTGCTGAATATTCAACTTGTTCTGGAGTGGCAATTGCTTTATTATAGCCTTGGCTTGTGTTCAGTGTAGTTTAGCTGCAAATGAAAATGCTACTGTGAGCATATTCTGAGAACTGAACAACAAGTCCAGGCTACAAACACAGAAGAAAGCCTTTGAATATGTGCTTTGGCAAAGAAGTTCTGGCAGGAGAAGAAAAGAGGGTTTTAAAAGTGTCCTTGTATAAGTGCCTGACCACACAAACACAAGCCATTCACTTCTTTGCATGTGTAGCCTGGTTGGAGAGGGGTGGCGGAACAGAAGGAATTAAATAAATGGAGAAGTAAAAGGGGCAACATGTTCTCTCCCTGGGTGGTTGCTAGAATTGATTAATTTTCATGGTGACAACTGGAAAACAGTAGCAAGGAAGGGTAGATCTGGGTGTGGCTGAAGCAGAGACTGTCTTTGCAGAACATGCCATCGTAAAGGTTTGGAACAAGTGCACTTACGTAGTTAGTACATCCACTAAAGTTCAGTGGAAATAGATAACATATATAAGCTAAGCCCCATTCTCCTTTGTCAGACACAGTGTTGATGAGACATTGACAGAGGGGAGAAACTTTCCTTCCTAATAGAGTGATGCTGTCTGAACAGCTCAGCTCAGTGGAGGATAAACAAAGGCTAGAAAACAGTGTGGTAAATCAGGAATAACATTGTCTGCTCTTCAGACAATGTATTTTGCTAGCTATTTGATTCGCTCTCTTTCCTTCTCTTTCTCACAGACACACACACATGAGGACAAGCCAATTCCACTTAGCGGTAAAGGTGTCCAGTTTTAAAGAACATGCATTTGGACATGGTTGAAGGTTTCCATGTAAAGCTCAGAAATAGGTGACCTATTTTCCACCCCATGAAATTTGATTTATGGGGTTATGGGGTAAGGTTCCAGCCTATTGTCAGCACACTTGAGCAACTATATGGACCTGCTGGAGTACCAGCCCCCTTAATCATAATATTTTCTAAATACTTTGAAGAATGTACTTCTTCAGAGGGAAGTGATGATACCTTCTTAAGATCATGAGAAATGTTCCAGGTGGTTCTTTAGTACAAATTAACAGAGGAAAAACTTAGTATCCCTTTTGTGACACTTGTTGAGTGAAATATTAGTAGTGGTAAGATCCAGTGAAGCAAAAGCTTATGCAGTAGAAATTTCTCTGTTGCAAATACTGTAGATTTTGAGTAGCATCCATTCTCAATGGAAGTCAACTGTGATCATTATATATAGTAATAACATAGATCATAGTTAATTAGAATGATCTACCTCTGGAAAAAATCTATATCTCATGTTATGAATTATGCAAAAGGACTAGTTGAAAAAATCACAGTAATGAAATACTTGTATATTGATGCATTCACATACAATATTTATTAACCAGTGTTTTGTTGCAACAATGTCAGGGGGAAAGTTGTAGACGTGAACAGAGAATATGAGAAAGGGGTTAAGACAAGGACCCACAGCATGTGTTAGAGAAGATGACCATGACCTTTAGAAAGCAAAGCAGTTCATTTAGCAGAAGGTAGTTCAAATTAACTCTGGTCATTTCAAATTTCCATGACCTATATAAGAAAATTAAATTATACCTTTACTACAAGATCCTATGATAGTACCTTTAAAACTAGTTGGTCTAAGACTTTTTCACGTGGTGGTGTCGCCAACAAATAGAATCTTGTATTAATTTAAATTGTAACGCACCACCACTTGGCTCATAACTAGAGATCTTGGCTGCCTCTGTATACACCTATAGATGTTTGTTAACATCTTTCTCAGAAATCCTGTTTCTGATTCCTCTGCCATCTGAAGTATATTTGGGTATTACCTGGGATTATAGAGGGTTTTTTTAAAATGCAGAAATGTATGCCCCTTTATTTTATATCCTACTCTTTTCCATTGAAAAGGTACCCAAAGTCTATGATAAATTCAATAGATCATAGTATAGTCTAGACCATAGCAAACCTATGGTGGCAAACCTATGGCATGTGTGCCACAGCGAGCACACAGAGCCCTCTCTGTTGGCACGTGAGCCAAGTTACCCCAGCGTCACCCCAGCAGCCAAGCATCAGATAACAGCACACACAGGGGCCATGGGCATGCTCGGAAAGGAGTGGCACCAGGCAATGATATCACGAGCCACGACTCGTTAGCTGCAACTTGTCCAAGCTTTCGCATGGCCAGTGAGTGCACTGCCAAGGATATATATATATATATATTTGCTTGGACTGGCTGTGAGTTGTTTTTTCTAAACTCAAACCTCAGTATTCAGGTTTTATTGCAGTGTTGCCACTCTGTGATAAATAAGTGGGTTTTGGGTTGCAGTTTGGGCACTCGGTCTCTAAAAGGTTTGCCATCACTGGTCTAGACCATGAGATATGTATGTATTAATATATCATTAATACATCATCATCATCATCATCATCATCATCATCATCATCATCATCATGTTTTCTTATAGTAAAAAGACAATAGCAGTCAAGCATGAAGTTCAAGGAGAACATTTTCACATCACAAGTACACAGAAGAAGTAGTTAACTTAAAAACTCCTACAAGATATTATGATGGCTATAAACTGTATTTGTAAAGCATGCAGAAAACCCAGGGGCTATAGGATGGGTTATTTATTTATTTTTCAATTTGTATGCTTCCCTATAACCCACATGGATTCTCTAGGTGCCTTACAGTAAAATACTAAAAACAACAATAAAACCAATTAAAATCACAATAAAAAGTTAAAAAATAAATGTCACAATTACACCAAGTAAGTAGAACAACAGTTGTCAAGGTAAATAACAAATTTCAAGACTGTCCTTGAAAGTATTCAGAGAAAGATCTTTGCCTGGCTCCGAAATGAAAGCAATTTTGGGGCCAGGCAAATTTCTTTGGGGAGCCCGTTCCATAGTTGAAGGGTAGCCACCAAGAAGGCCCTTCTTCTATTTACTGTCTCCTTTATCTCCTTAAGGTATGGCTCTTTTAGAAGGACATCCTGCCCAGATCTTATTGGGAGCAGACAGTCCTTTAGGTAGCCAGGTCCTAAGCCATTTATTACATTTATAGAAATGTAATAAATAAACTTTTATGGTTTTTAAAGGGGATAGAGAAATTCATGTAGATTAAGGCTTTCAATGGGTACGTAGTTGCCACTGGTTGCCTAGTCTTGATGGTTCTCTGCTACCTCCAGAGTCAGAGGCAGTCTGTCTCTGAAGACCAGTTGCTGGGGATCTTCATGTCCTCATATCCTCTTTATGGACTTCCCACAAGCAGCTGATAAGAAACAGGACACTGGGCTAGATAAGTCTTTGATCCAACAGGCCCTTTTTAAAGGTCTTAATTACCCAATCTAAGCATGTTTTGTATAAAGACCATTCATGATGGCGAAAATCACATATGAGAGCAAACCTGTGTTTTTCTACATGGTTACCAGTCTCCATGATGAAAACTTATCATGTGTGATGAGCCTTTTAGGAGCCACCCTGGTCTCTTACGCATCGAAGCATTTGTGGCATCCCCTTATAACAACTTTGCAAGTCCCACGCCATAATTTCCTCACTATTCATTGGTAACTCTCAGTTTACCTTTTTTGAGAATTGCTATTTTATAGCACTTAGTTTCCAAAACTGCAAGCCAGTTCTATTTAGAAAACTTGTTCTCTGTCCTGAAAACCATCTTTACTGATTCCAAGATCTGGGTGTGAGCCCTGGTACAAATCAAGTTCTGCCATTTTTGGGGCTAAGATACCTGCTCAATTTTGCTGTGGCTTCTTAGTCATCAACTTCAAGGGTTAGATCAGTTTTCAAAGCGTAACAAAGATAGTAATACTTTCTGTTCATTATATACTAAACATAGAACTGACCTCATGCGTGAAAAATCAAATTACTCCTTCACCACATACCCAAATGTAACTGGAAACTGCTATATACCCAGGAAGGATTTGGGATAATGGGAGTTAGCCTATAAACATAGTGGATGGACATACGAATCACCCAGCAAGAATGCTCTGGTGGCTGACTGGGGCTTTATACATCCATCACTTATA
Source organism: Varanus komodoensis (assembly GCF_004798865.1). Lineage (NCBI taxonomy): Eukaryota > Metazoa > Chordata > Lepidosauria > Squamata > Varanidae > Varanus > Varanus komodoensis. Next base: position 9,546,938 of record NW_025335798.1, on the reverse strand, counting down.
TTCAGAGGTTCTTATTCCCAGTTCCATGTTTGCTGTAGAAATGACACCTGTTAAAATCTCTGAAAAGCAGGATTGAAACTTCATGTGGAAGGCTGAAATGCATCCCTTCACCTACTGCAGTTCTTTTGGGGAACAGAACAAACTGCTTTTTTCACATCAGGCATCCACATGGCTGTCATCTGGCTGGTCTTCTTTCTGTGCTCGTGTGCTTTCATTAAACACCCCCTACTTGTGCAGCTGTCCCTTGGCAACATGGTTTCTTCATTCAAAGCTGCATGATTTGCTAGGCACAATGCTACCCACTGTGAAGAAGAATCTACAGCTCATGGCTTGCATGGTGCTTCTCTCCCTTGCTGAGTAGAAGGAAGTACTGAGTCCCGCTGAGATGTTTCTCTGCATTTCTCCAGCACATTAACTGGGTTGCCTGGAGCCGAGACTGAAGGTTTGGTGATTAACCACCATCACCAAATAGAGTTTCAAAAATGAATGTTTCTCTTACTTAACTGTTTCTGTAATCAGAGAACAAGACCAACATTCTACCAAAATGTTCAAGCACTTCCGTTCTGTGTCCATACATGGTTATGCTACAGCAGTGCAAATGAAGCCACTTGTTGCTTTTTCATGATATAATTTATGAGCTTTTACAGCAGGGATGGACAACCACAAGTCTCATAATCCCTCACAGCTGTGCTGGATAGAGCTAATGGAAGTTGTAGGTCAAAACATCTGGAAGGCCACGAGTTGCCCATGCCTGCCTTACTGTTTTTCTCTGGGGCTTCCATCACGGCCTGCTGAGATTTGCTGTACCTAAGATCCTGGAAGGATTTATTTCTTCTTTCTTGGGCTTTAGGGAAGGGCAAAAACAACAACAGAGTGTTATATGGTTTGCTACTTAGTAGAATTTATTTGGGGAATCTCAGTGACTTTTCTGGAATCTGCCAGTCAAAAATTGTATTCTCAGAGGGTGATTTTCTTTTTATAGGCTGCTGTTTTTTCCTTAACAATGTTATTTTTCTACTGCCCTGTGCTGAGGTGTATGCTGCTAGCATGTAATGATTATCTAGGTCTGTACAGAATCCATTACTTCCAAGCAGTGATGTTTATGGTCCCTCAGCCATAGCTGGATACCAGCTCTGAGAATGTAGATGTACACAGTCAGTAGCCTATGTCTAGTTTAAAAGCTTTAACAAAAGGAGGCACTGACCGGAATGGTTACTGTTGAACAAGAGGTTTTTGTTCTAAAGAACAATTCCCCATTAACAAGCTTCCAAGGCTTTGGTTTCCCTCTTGGAAGCTCCTTGATGTACCCAAGTAAGTCTCAAGCACTTTGTTTTGGACACCTCAATTAATGCAGTTCCATTAGGAGAGTTGCACAGAGCATTGTTTGGTCCAGTTTTATTGGATGAGTTCCAGTTGTTGAAGCCCAGGACAATGTGCTTGGTTAAGTCTGATCTACGGCCTAGTTCCTTGACCCTTGCCCTTCATGGCTTGTCCCCTCTAATAAGTAAGGGATATCAGTTTGGGTCTGGCAGATCATAAACTGTTCCTTGAAAAAGAGAGCAGTGCAGATATATTTAAAGGAGATGGCCATTAAGCCATTTCTAAATAAGGCTAATGTGGACCCAGATGATAACAACTGTAGGCCAACAGTCAACACTCCCTTTCTGGACAAGGTGCTTGAGTAGGTGAATGCATGCTCTAGAGGTCTTGAATGAAACAGATTATCAGGATCCATTTCACTTGGGCTTCAGATCTGGTTTCGGAATGGAAATTGCCTTGGTTGTTGTGCTGAGTGACTTCTGCCAGGAGAGGAACAGGGAGAGTGCAAACCTGCAGATTCTCAGTGGTTTTCAATACCACTGAGCACAGTATGTTTCTGGACAGGCTGTCTGGTTATTGGAGGCATGGCACTGTACTGCGGTGGTTCTGCTCCTACTTAGAGGGCTCATCCCAGAAGACAGTGCTGGTGGATTATTGCTCTGTATGGGGTTCCACAGAGCTCTGTTTTATCCCCCAGGTGGTCCAGCATCCACATGAAACCTCTAGAGGAAATTAACCAGAGGTATGGGCTGAGATGTCATCATTTCATGTGTAACTCCTAGCTTTATCTCTCTTTTACATCAAACTCAGGTGAGGCAGTGGTGACTCTGAATTGCTGTTTGGCTATGGTAATGGACTGGATAAGGGCCAGTACACTGAAACTCAATCCAGACAAGATGGAGGTACCATTAATGGATGGTTGCCTACTTGAATGTGCCATATTCAGCCTCTTTTAGAGAAGGATGCACTCTTCCTAAAGAATCAGCTCCAGTGTGAGGGTGCTTCCAGAGCCAGGATTGTCACTTGAGGCACAGGTAGTTTTGGTAGCCCAGAGCAGCTTTTATCAGGTTAGGCTGATATGCCAACTGATTCCTTGCCTGGACAGAGATAGCTTAGGTACAGTTATCCATACTCTGGTAAACTTTTGGTTGGATCACTGCCATGTGTCATACATGGGGCAACCTTTGAAAATGGTCTGGAAACTTCAATGGATTCAAATGGACAGTGAGGACTGGCCAGGATGATCCTATTATGTAAGTACTTTTCCATTTGCACTGGCTGCCAGTCCACGCCTGGCCCTGAGCTGAAGAGCTAGTAATTACATTCAGAGGTCTAAACAGTTTGAAGCTCGGTTATCTGAGGGATGCCCCTACAATCTTCCTCAGTTGATCTTTTCCAGGAGCTCTTGCCAAAGGAAGTGAGATGGGTGGCCACTAAAAGTTTTCTTTTATACTGTGGGATGAACTTCCCAGAGACTTCAACTGGGTCTGCATTATGCCCTTTCTGGTGCTGGATGAAGGCCATACTTTCCCAGTCTGTTCTATTCTTCACTATATTTAAAATGTTTATACTGCTGCTAGGTTTTACTTTCACATGTACTTCTACTTTGTAATGTTGTTATAAACTTTTATTTTATGTTAATTGTTGTGAGATGTCCAGAGAGCTTTGGATATTAGGAGGTATACAAATGCAATAAATAAGGGAATCTCTTTTTGGATCTCCTGTCACCTTGAAGGAACTTGTTTATGTGTGCCATCTTGCCATGTGATAAAGGTGATTCTGAGACAGCTATCTTGGCTTTGGTAATGTCCAGGTTAGATTCTAAAGACAGGACTGTCTTTGAAGAGTTTTTGAAAAAGCAAGCTGCTTCAGAATACATTGCTAACTGGTACCTGCTGCCATACTAAACTTGTTACACTATGCAAAAGTTTAGTACTGGTTTCCAGACCAGTTGAACATACTCATTTTAACTTATAAAGACTTAAATGGTCTAGGACCAAAGTTTTTGAAGGATTGCCTTCTCTGAGTGCCGCCGTCTTAGTACATCAAATAAGTAGCTGTATAGGATAAGTCTTTCTCTGTGATCATGCCCTAGTTATGCTATACCCTCTGCAGCAGGATTTGTTTCGTCCCTTCACTTCTGTTTTTAAGCCCTGCATGGCTGGAGCATCGATGCACACAGGGGAGAATTGGGGTTGTATGGCTCTGTCATGGGGAGCAGGGCACCTGAAGCAGCCTGCATGCACGTTGCCCAGCTCTGCTTTAAGAGGGCCTTTTCAAACAAGTTTATTCTCAAGATGTCAACTCATCATGAATACGATTACATTTTTCTCATTACTTGTCTCTCTGTATTGCTTTTGCCAGTTATGTTATAGTCTGATGTGCTTTTAGGTTGATCCTGCTTTAATAGATAAGGATTTTATTTGGCCTTGTTTGAGTTTGGATTGTAGGCCAGGTTGAAGACTTGGCAGTGGAAAAGGGGGGATGTACATATGTTAAATGATAATTAAATGATTCCCTGGGACGGTGCTAGGTACCAAAACAGATCCAGGGCTCAGCCCACTGGACAGGAAAAGAAAAGGCATATGTCAGTTTGCATGTGCTCTACAGTCTTTGTGTGTGTCTTAAAAAGAGCCTGTCCCTTGAGGGAAGACCTATTTGTAAAAAGGAATGTATGGACAGTAGAGAGGAAGGCATTTGTTCTCATACCACGGGCAGAAGGATTAAGTGGGGACAGCAGGAGGAAAGTACATGTGGGCAAAAATCCAACAAATCCAGGATGTCAGATGCAGCAGAGTCCCAGGGAGCCAGCTCCGCTTCATCTTTTTTTCAGCACATGCCCATGAACAGCAGGATGGTGGGGCAGGTATCCTTCCAGAGATTTGAGGCTCCTTCTGAAAGATTTGGTGCTCCAGTCCTAGTTCATCATCCTCTAACACTGCCTCTGCTTGTATGACACATCAGATAGGTAGTCCAGCGAATGTTAAAATGGTCCATATGGAGTGAAAGTTCTATTAGGGGACCTGGTGTGGGGAAGAATCAACAAGAAAGCCACAACAACATGGGTGGATGTGTACCAGCTAGAGGATTTATCATCTTAACTGATAAAGATGATAAATCTTCCTCTTAATGCTAGAGGAAGGTTTTCAGGTGCCTTGCTCAGAACAGTTAGAGGACTCTGCAGCCTTCCTGAATTACCAGCATAGGAGCTTGGCATGGAAATGCCCTGCTCTTTTAAGACCTTTTCGGTGGAATACCTTCCTGCCCATGTGAGTGGCAGGCAGGGGTTAAAGTCGGGGTTTATAGAGGCTTCCTCCTCCACACCTTTCCTTGTGCTGCTGCTCTTTGCAGCCATATCTCAACAATTAACATAACAAGGTGAACTGATCTCTGCTGAACCTCTCCTGGCTTCTGTGGAATTATGTTCAGATTGAATTTGGCCTGTGGATTTTAATTATCATCCAATAGAATAATGGCAAGAGGCAAAGGAACTGTGATGATTGCATTTTCTTTTTAATTTGCAGCAACGCTCTGGGTGCAGATTAGCTGTCCCTGCTCCATTGATCTGTTTTGCTTTGCCTCTCAAGGGGAATAGCATATAGTGTGATAAATGGGCAGCAGTTTTCACTACAGCTTTGGTTTAGTCTCTTTGAGGGGCTGGGCAAAAATCATCTAGATTCTTCCACTTGCACTGGTGCAGTTCAGATCAGGATACAGGACTATGGTCAATAGAGCTGAAAGCATTATCTGGATGTATTGATGCTCTGCAGATTTTAAATATTTTCTGTAAAATGATTTTGTAATACTGATAGCGTTATTCTAACACAACACAGTGCACGTGGTTGGGTATTTACAAGCCTGGAAAATCACACCAGACTCCTGTGCACGTTTACTTGAAAATAAGTTCCACTGTGTTCAATGGAGTCTACTCCCAGGTAAGTGTGTATACTATAGCAGCCTAATTCTTGCATAGGATTATATTGTAAAAGTACAATTTTGTACATGTCCACTTCTGAGCTCCACTGAGTTCAGTGGAATTTACTCTCTGGTATGTATGCATAGGATTGCAGCCTTAGGTTACTTGATTAATGCACTTACTCTGGGAGACTGTAGTCCAGCATTATCAATCTTTTATGTAAGTACATAGCAGGAGTGTGCAAGACTATTTAAGAAATACTTATGTTTAAGTCTGGTTTAATAGCCTTTTGTTTTAAAACATGAATTTAATATATTGATTTAATGTATTGGCACTTTTAAAGACAGTTACGTACTGCATAATGTTTGTTCCATGCTTTATTCACTTTGATAGTTTGAAAATACCACCTAAAGTTCTGCACATATGATGTATATACTTTTTGTAAACACATGGACAATGGGTGTGGTATTGTATCTGCTGAATGGAGCTGGCCCCATTCCGGCACATTCAGCACCATGTTAGCACAGAGCCTGCACATGTAAAAATGTAAATGTGTGGGCTGAATTTGAAATCCTGGTTTCTTACACTGAACTTATGCATGTCCAGTCAGTACCCCCATAATCTTTAGCTCTTTTCTTCATGGAATTCTGAACACACATCATCTGGGGACATGCACTCACTCATTATTTGTGATGGTGGCCACAGTCACAATACTGCTAGTCCATTGTATGCACCCAAGTACACATGTTGAAGATTGTCAACTGTCTCCACTATAAAGAATAACATGATTGAGTTGACATCAGTTGAGATGATATCCAAGATATTTTTCACACTTGCAAGCTGTTACTTGATGCTCGAATCTCTGGACAGTATCCAGTTGGTGAAGGAATGGCAGGAAACAAGGACTTTTTAACTCCTTAACATTTGAAAGCCACTTTTGGTGGCTTTGGTGTGGTCAACTGCTTCATTTCCTGACTGGATGGCAGATACCAGCCTCTACATGAGGCTCTAAATGCTAGAATCAGTGAGCCATTGGAGTTGTAGCTAGTGCAAATGACTTTGTGCTAGTAAGAAACAGTATTCTGAAGAATGCACAAGATGAGATGCCAACAAAACTTAGAGTTGTGCAACTGATTGTTGTGTAGGGCTTAAGTGTTTAAGCAATAAAAAGATTCAATGGAATGACACCATTGAGTACTACCTAAATGGCTTAAAGAACAGACTCAAGATAGTATTAGCTGGGAGACTTCCTTGGTCCCATATCCTTGAAAATGTCATGAGGACATGGTTGCATATTAGAAGAGGAAGTTGGATTCACAGCTTGAGCTATGGATGAAATTACCCATCGTTATTGCAAATGCTGTGGCCAAAACACCTGCTGTATATTTACAGTTCTTAGAACAACAATAAATGTGGCTACCTGAGAAAGCTTTTTCTTCCCCACTTTCTTCCCTGACTCTGAATGGTGGAAAATGCAATATTTTTAAACCAATGCAGCCATCTTGGTAGTACCTTTAGCCTTTGCGTTTCTAGGATGTGTGCAAAGTATTCGCCAAAGTGGATGTGACATTAATAGCAAGAATACAATTAGCAAGTTGGTTTGGTACCTGTAAATGGCAGTCCAGAGAAAACCTGAAAGAATTTGGACCACAGGATAGGAAGAAGAATCCACTTTTTCCCCTGCCACAATTTCAACAAAAATTTCTCTGAAGTTGTTATTTGCATTTCAAGAGAAAATCCCTTTGGCACCAGAGGAGCTTTCTCTTGAAATGCAAATAGCATCTTCTGAGAGGTGATTTTTTGTGGAGGATGCAGGGAAGCATGTCTAGGTTGAACCTAACCTAGACTGGTAAGCTGGAAGTACACAGCCTGTGAAGAACCTCTTGTGACTGGGGTGCAAAGTACATGTAACATATAAATGTCTATAAAGAACATACTTTTCATTAAAGTGAAAAGTGGTGTAGAAAGTGGGGATTTAGAGTAGAAAAGTAGCCATTTAAGAAGGAATTAACACAAAGGGGGAAAGGGAAAAACACCAAGATAGCCTTCCAAAAGAGAGGCAGTCCTTTGGTTCTGGGACAGGATTTATTTGTTAAAAGCTCCAGTTGTTTAAACAGCGGACATACTTCAGACAATTCTTTTCTGCAGCGATAATACCTTCTCGTCATCAATATAGAATGGGGAAACAGACAGTGGTGAAAGTTAGCACCCCACCCTGCACTGTTTCTTAATCCAAAATAGCTCCCTCCTGAAGCTTTTTTCAAATAACAATAATAATAATAATAATAATAATAATAATAATAATAATAATAATAATAATTGCACTGAAACATCCTTATTTTGCGTGTAATATGTAATGTCCCCCTGAATTATATATCTGTTTTTTCCAGTCTATTTGGTGCCAAGTAAAGACATGTTTTATGCAGACTCTCAAGGGTGTGTAGTTTATGGTAATCTAATTAGGTTACATCATATTGATGTTCATCAGCTATTTGTTCACCATTCCCTCCACCCCACGACTCTGCAGTGTCCTATTTTATAACTAGTCACAACTTACGGCATCGAAAAGATGCCATGCATGATCGGGAACAAGTGGACACATAGCAGTGTGCCTGCCACATCTGCTTTTACTGCAAGATACATGATTGGCTCCTTCATACTTTGTGCAGTAGGACATCCAAACCTGGACTGAACCTCTGGGTTGTTCAGGGTCTAATCAACCAGGTAGTGAACCCATGGTTTGTTGCTGGGTTAACCACTGGGTTGTTTAACCCCTAAACAATGCAGCAGTCTGTGTTCAGGCATCATTCTTCATAACCTGTGAAGAAGACAATCGTTGGTTGGAGGTAATTATGGATTATGGAATAAAAGTAGAAGAGGTAGTGTGCTCCTTTTCTCCTTCTCATGCATGACAACATATTAGTTATTTAAGTTATTGGTTGTAATGTGTGAACAGCCTCAGTTTATTGACTGCTTGGGGTGGGGTTATACTTAGAAATTGGTGTATAAATGCTTTGAATGAATCCTTGGTTGCAGAGGTACCTTTCAGAACTCAGTCTAGCAGGGCTGATTGGTATTGCAAATAGAACTGTCTCATTAGAAAGTGCAGCTTGTGCGCCAGCTTTAAAATCTGACTGCTTTGATATTTTGCCAAAACTGCACCTCATTTACACTGTTGATAGTCCAGTGCCAATCCACAACCCTTAGATTCTTTGCAAAACATACTTATCTGTGTCTTCTCTCCACTAGTCTTACTTTACTGATCAGGCCCAACTCTTCACAAGCTGTTCCTGGAAGCCTTTTGTCATTCTGCACACCAGCATCCCACAAGAATTGAGTTCAAAACTGTTGATCACCCTCTTCCATTCTATTTCGGCTTCTGCTGCCAGAAGCAATCTCCTCGATGCAGTGTTTCAACATTAAAACATGTGTTTGCACTATGCCACACCAAACATGGAGCAGATACCAGCTGCCTCTTGTAAATGGATGATGTAACTGTCACACAGAAGACCATTGGTGTTTTGGAGTTCCTTTATTGTTAATATTATCGCAAACCCTGCAGCCTCAGCAATTATTCCACTCCCGGTCATCCGTGCCTTTGGGGCATATGTTTTATTGGGTTGGCAAAATCAATAGAGGCTGCTCTTCATTTCTGCTCAGGAAAGAACTGACCAGAACAATAATTTCAAATGTAAAATGTTTGTTGTTGCTTTCTTTTTCTCTCCTGTGTATGTGTGCTGACCATATGTTATCAGACTGATAAGGGAGATAGAGGAGGGGAAGTGTAAATATATTAGTGCTTCTGGCATTTAGCTTTTTGACTCTGTCACACAACTGACTTGATGGCTCAGGTTTTTCCATCTAATTAAAACAGCTTCAGAAATTATAACTTTTAACATTTAAAATCAGTGGAACCATAGTATTGGCTGTGGTAAACAGGGTTAGTTATAGTTTTACTGAAGCTATACTATTTACATATAAGTCAAGGAAGCATGCTCACGGTTGCATCTGAAGCTTGCTTTTTAGTCCCCTGTTGCTAATTACCTCCATTTACTTCTGTCCTTGCAGTAGTTTCTTCCACTAAAGCAATGATTTGTGTCACTGTAGTCACTTGGTTATTATCCACTATCATTTTCTCAAACATATGAGTTCGTATCCCATGGGTCCTACGCCCATTGCTGCATATTACTGGGATTTGTTTACTCTGGACTAGAAAGAGAGAAAGGGTTGTCAGCATCTGCTGTGGGATGCTCCTGTGGAAATGGGAAATTGCAGACTCTGATCTTCCTAAACTTCTGTGGCCCCAAGACCACTTAAGCAAGGCTGAAGCTAATTTGGATCATGCCCATTCATCATGTGACAGAAGCAAATCGTTCCTTTGCATGAGTGACCACAAAATGTTTGTCACTGAGGGGAAATTGCCTTTGTAATTCTTTAGTAATTGCCAGAGCAGTCTAGAGTGTAGGCATTTGTAGGGTGAAGTTATGGACAATAAACAATTTCAAAGCCTAGCTTACTTGCATTAGCCAGGACGGGATGTGGTGAACTTTTTGTAAAAATATGTCAGGTGGATCTTCAGTGTCTAGAAATTTCTTGGTTCCAGTGGGGAAGGGGAATTTACTATGCTAGCACCACATTGTAGTGGTTAGCAGGCTGATCTTGGGCCTTTTGGAGATGCTTTGGATTCAATAGATCCAAATATTATAATAGTCTTCTCCTTCCCTCAGATATCATTGCATGCAATGTGTGAAATATAGCTGTACTTGTCTTATGTCCCACTGAGTAATGCTGGTTGTGATGTTACTGTTGAGCTACACAAGTCTCTTCCCCTGCTTCAAGCTGCCCCCACTTTGTGACCTTTTAAAGATTGTTAGAGGTATAACTACATGTTAAACTTCAACGATATTATTAGCCGAAGGATGCTTACACCTACTCCTGCTAGCTATCTTTCCTCTGGAAACTTCTCTGCCAAGCTGCTATTTATTTATTTTAGAAAATGTATACCCTGTCTTTTCTTTTAGGAGTTCAAGGCAGATAGCAGCAGCAGCAGCAACATCTGGATATAAATACATTAGGACCTGCATTTATATCCAGAAAGGAAAAATCTTCCTGGTCAGGAAAAGAAAAGTAGCAGAATGGGAAGAGAAACTAAAAATGGCTGTAAAGACTACAAAGTTCCTTTCCATTTCCCTTGTGTGTCTCAAATCACTCTTCCATTTGGGCATTTCAGAACAGAGATATGAGAAAATATTTCACTCAACTGCACTGACCTTTCTTAAAATTAACCAGTTACTTTGATTGCTGCGTATCACTGCAAATTAGCTTTTCCCCTCAAAATGTTTTAACTTTTAAAAAAACTTGTTATTTGCCTCCCTGACCTGTTGGAGAGTATTTTGATGAGACTTTCTTTGAAGAGGGCAAGATGCAGTAGGCTGCCTTCTTAGGTAAGCTATTCATTTTAGTTGCGGATGGAGTATAGGTTTATCAGAAATGTGGGCTATCATATGATATTGGTGAAGTGTTTGAAGCATATTTTTCTCGCCAATGTGGCCCAACTGTACTTTAATTGGAGTCTCTTCTTTCTTCAGTTCATTGTATAAAGGGCGCATTTGTAAAAGTGAGTGAGAAGACATGGGAAAATTTTCACCCAGCTTTGATATTTCTTTGATAAGCCAATCACTTATACTAGAACAGAAGTGAAATTTTGCACAAATGTGTTAAAACTTCAGACTTAACCCTTTCAAAAATTGGTCAAATTTTTCAGTTTGAATTTTAGTTTGGGGAATACTCCGAAAACCAAACCACAGCTCCACTTTTCTGAGAAAAGCAAGCAAAAACTTTCCAGGCAATTTTCAAAGTAAAATCTGCCTTATTTATTCATATTAATTGCAGAATTCTGTATACTTTCATTCCAGTCCTAAAGAAAGACACTGGATTTCTAGAAACCTAGTATTAAACACTAAATCCTATGAGAACCTACACTGTCCAAACTGATTAATATTTAACACAGAACACGTAAGGGATGCAGTATTTTTTATTGTGAATGTTTAGGTTTAAAGGCATATATTTCGCATTCCCTTCAGCTTGCATTCTTTTGCTTTCTTGCACTGTTGTTTCACTCATAATGCTCTCTGGTGGCTTTTCAGAGTCTACCTCTAGGGACCACTTGAAAGAGGTAAAAATATTTGAGACCCACCAATCACAAATGGTTGCGAAAAGAGGAAGAATTTCTTAGGATATTTCTTCTTAATAGCAGCTGGTAGTTGCTGATATTAATACTAGTATCTAAAACTCCCTTGAAAACATTTGTCATTGTCTTTTCCATTTCCTTGAGTTTCCCTCAAGTTAAGTACAGACATAGTCACTGGAGGTATCAGTACTCAGCCTCCACATTTGAGGGAGAATTTGCTAGTCCAGAGATTTTAAGTCAGGACTTCCAACATGGTGTCCATGGTGTTGCGTTGATGCAACCAAGATACCTCTTTGGGCACCCACCAAGCTGTCTGCCTCACCTTCTTTTAATTTTATTTTTAAAGGTTATTTTAATTATTTTTACTTGGGTTCAGAAGAGCGTGTTTGTGTTTTAAGGTGCACTGTGTAATCATGTTGTAACCAAGTGCCCTACTGCTTGCTTACCCTGCTTTCCAAGTGCAACCTTGCGGGCCTATGTCCAGTCTACTTGTGCTTCTTTACTTTTAAATCAGATTTGGGCTGGACACTTTCCCAAGCAGAGGACAGAGGGACTGCCTTTGGACAGCCCTTCAAACAGGAAAGTGTCTTCTGAGAAGGAGGACGCATGGTCACTCCACAACTTTTCTTAAAGTCTTTTCACTTCAGTCCTCAGCACTTGAAGACAGTTTATGATGCAACCCTTATTATGTGGTTGTTTTAAATCAAGATGAATCTGTCTGCCTTTTCCAAACCCTTCATCCATCCATTGGTCATATCATTATGCCCAGTTGTTCATTATTTGAGGGCTAGTGCCTCAGCTCGGAGGATGTGCTGTGAATTATTGATGACTTCCTCTTGGGGAGGGTGGGGCGGGAGAGTAAATTATATAAACAGAAACATTACATCAGGGTTATATATGGCTGATGGGAAGTTCATTGCCTTGTAAAATGGCACAGATGCTGTACAAGATGCTAAGGGCTTAGATCAGCATTGATCATTAGTGTTGTCACTGCTGCTTGGAAAAAAATGTATTGCATTCTAGGTTTGGTCATGATGGACATTATGAGTCAGGAAGACTTGCTTTATTTCTGGACTTTGTCAGCTGTTGAGTGACAAAGCCGGTGATGTACTACAGGCATCACATTTTCTTCCTGAAGTTGGTTACCAACAAAGTTTGGTAAGCATAAAATAACCTGTGCTTGTGTAAATATTATCCTCACCGTCTAATTCATTGTAAAAGTTCACCTTTTAATTCAATGTAAAAATCATAACCTCAGTCAATAACTTTTTCCACCTTGGAGTAGATTCAAACTTTCAGAAAATGTGCATCTTGCTTCCCATTGTGCTGGTACATGTGAGTCATATATTTGAATGGTCTAACACAGAAAAAATGCTCTTGTTTCTTGCTCACCCTGAATCCACATGGCCCACTGCCTTCTTTTGATTTCTGCTTCTTTCTTCCATTATTTTTCTGACCTGATTTGTGAAGGTTTTTCTGTCTTGAATGTTGCTACAAGATTATTTCAGATGGGGTGGACAATGGTTCATTATAGCCTTCTGTAGTAGAGTTAAGTTGGGTCTACAAGTCATTTCCTCTGTTCCTCTGGAGGGCTGTTCTTTTATTATACCTGTATGATAGTTTTTGCCTCCAGAACTGTTTTTGCAACCTTTCTGTCGCACCTTTGCTATGACATCAATTTCCAACATTTCTTGCCCTTCCACATTGTCTTTTATAACTTCAGCAGCTCCACATTTATGGACTTTTCTTCCATATTTTGACAAGCCAGTTTTCTTTTTGAATTTTTATTTCTTGTTTGTATTCTGTTCTTTTGAATTAGGGGTGACAAAGATATATAAAGTGTGTGTCTACATTAGTGCGCACAATAGGATATGATCTACTCTTGTATCCTTTTTCCCTGTTTGATTGCACACTGAGGATGCTGAGCACAACCACACAGAATTGTTCTTATTTTATATGCATTGTACTTTAAATGTCCAGTGCAAACAGCTGCAGAGGCATCTGCAGACTTGTGTACATAGCAGGCTCATTGACCTGAAACTACTCAGTGCCTTCTTTGATACCACCCTTAACATAAATCAGTCAATCAAGTGAGCAAGCATGCGAGGAAGCATTGCATTTTATTACCACAGAAGTTTGCAAGCAGGCATGCGTCAACCTAGGAGAGCAAAAAAGGGCCAGGCTATATCTAAGGACAGTTCATATGACATCATAGGCACCACTATGCTTGCCAAGTTTGCTGCATGGGCAAGAATTGTGCAGTTTTCAGGGGGAATCTACCATAGGAGCATAGGCATCAACACATCCCCCCACCCTCCTATCTTGCTCCATCCAGTCTGTTAGAGAGCAGTAGAGTGTGAGTCTGTAGGTTTGCTTGTTTGTTTTTTGGATAATGTAAATTGCATGTAAAGACAATGCTTGTACTGTAGAATGGGCCTATTCAAGAAAAGCGAATGGGTTTAGATTTATTATTTGATTATTAGAGAATTTGGTTTGTTATTCAGTTTAGGTAAGAACTGTGGCTGTTCATAGCCCAACTTTCCAGCTGTAAGAAGTCTGAGAGATCCAGTCTTCATGGTAGTTTGGTTATTAAATAAGATGCTTCATTTGGGCCTGAAAAAGCCCCTGCTGCCCAAAAAGGCTTCAACATAATTGAAGAGGCTTTGGTTATGTTTAATATCAATTAAAACCAATTTCAGAACAGTTCTAAAGCTAGGAATGGAGTAGAATAATCTGAGCATAATCTATAGGGAAATGTTTTTACAGTAACTTTCTATCTATAATGAAAATTTCAAATCATTTCCTCAGCGAAATCTGTATGCTTATTTTCCCAATTGCATGCTTTAGAACAGTGGCAGTTGTGGGTTCTATCTGTGGGTTCTAAATGTTATCTGTTAGAGTCCTCAGTGTTTCAGCCTCATTGCTGAGCTTCCATTTCCAGGATTACCAGGGAGTGAGAATGGCCATTATAGATGCACCGGCAGAATTTCTAGACCAAAGATGTTGATAAAATGGAGCCTAGTGGTGGCAAACATGCTACAGCGGGCATGCAGAGCCCTCTCTATCAGCACGCGAGCCAAATCACCCCAGCATCAGCCCAGCAGCCAAGCATCAGATAACAGTGTACATAGGGGCCAGGCAATATCATCACAAGCCCCAACTCATTAGCCGTGACTCGTCCAAGCTTTCGCATGGCTGGTCAGTGCGCTGCCAAGTATATACACATATATATATTTGCTTGGACTGGCTGTGAGGTGTTTTTTCTAACTTAAAACCTCAGTTTTCAGGTTTTATTGTAGTGTTGGCACTTTGCAATAGATAATTGGGTTTTGGGTTGCAGTTTGGGCACTCGGTCTCTAAAAGGTTCACCATCACTGGGTTAGGCTTAGAAAAATGTGGTGTCCTGGCATGATTTTGATGGTTGGAATGTGTTTAGAATGGGCAGGAATGATGAGCAGTACAGAAAAAGCTACTCAGGGAAGGCTTTTTCAAAATTGCCCTCTTTTCAATGGAACTTTAGCCCTATATTAGGGTTAGAGGTGTGCACAAGGGGTAGGGTTAGGCATGCGAGCCAAGTACCTCCAGTGTCCCCCCAGCAGCTGAGCATCGGATAACAGTGCACATAGGGGCCATGCCCTTGCTCGGAAAGGAGTAGCGGGACCAGGCGATGACGTTACGAGCCGCGACTCATTAGCCGTGACTTGTCCGAGCTTTCGCATGGCCAGTCGATGCACTATTGAGGATACATATATATTTGCTTGGTCTGGCTGTGAGGTGTTTTTCTCTAAACTAAAACCTCAGTTTTCAGGTTTTATTGTAGTGTTGGCACTTTGCGATAAATAAGTGGGTTTTGGGTTGCAGTTTGGGCACTCGGTCTCTAAAAGGTTCGCCATCAGTGATGTAGCATGTCCATTGGAAGCGTTGTCTGATATGACCCTGCATGCCTGTTGATGCATTAAAACTACATCTAATACCTTTGCCCATTTTAGTTTTTACTTTTCTGTCAAGTAGGTTTTGGGCACAAGACAGCATGAAATAGTTTCTTGAAGTGGCATCTTGCTGAGCTCTTATTACCAGAGCAGCAGCTGATGATGAGCAGTGAATTATTTAAGAACCAGTCTAGTTGCTCATTAAATTTAATAAACCCAGAATTTTCCACAATGCCCTCTTAGGCAGGCCAAGACCAAGGCACCAAGAGGTTCATTTACCAAATGCTGCTTTGCACCTGTATATCTGGAAATAGTTGGGGTTTGTTTTTTGCTGCTGCTAGACCAGACAAAGCATGCAACAGCACCATGAAGCTCTAATGAATGCTGGTGGTGATCACAAGATGGCTAGCCTAGCTTGATTTCAAAACCAGCAGGGAGAGGTATTCAGAAAGGAAGGGCATCACTCTGGGCCAACGTTTTAATTTGACGCAGCTTTACTGAAATCAACAAAATCCAGCCAACAATCCTTGAAATGTTGCTCTGGGCTAGCATTCCCAATCTAGTGCCCTCTAGATGCTTTACAAAATGTATAGAGGACATCAGGTTGGGGAAGGCTATTCTGAGGGACCTTTTAAGTGTTGTCAGCCATTTATCCTCCCTGAAGCCAAGCCTCCCTATGTGGTGATGATGCATGTGACTCTCGGATTCCCTCAGCCAGGGACTATGCAAATGCAATTGTAGGTCTGCCTAGTTTTTTTTCCTTCACCAAGCAGATTCCAAGTTATACTTCCCTAGAAGTGGGTCTAAGTGAATATGCATTCTTTGGACAGCAAGTCTCAGCCACACTGTACATCATGTTGCAGAGGGTGCTTGGCATCCTTTTAATTGTTCTCTGGCAGCATCCCTCCAGAAGAAGGCCTTTCTGAGCTTTGCTACTAGAGCTCCTTTCCCACTGGAATTGCCAAGGTCTAAATGTGGGATCATGGTTGTGCAAAGCATGGCCTAGTTCAGGCCTAGAGGACTCTTCCGAGCCCTGAGCTGTGTTGTGCTAAGTCTTCATGATAAATACATCCATGCTCATGCAAACAGAGAGTCACACACATCACACCAAACAGCAGAACATTTCACAGAGCACTTGGTGCTCTTGTTTTTCAAGAAATTGCAGCTCGGTTATGCTTGCATGACACAAGCCTTAAAGCAATCACCTCAGATCTTTGCTTGACCTTCCCCAAGGCTGTGCTCAACGTGGATGGGCTACAGAGTGTCGAAGGCATAATTTTGTCAGCTTGCTACTGCTCTTGCCACAGTCTTTCCCATACTGAATCTAAATCATGCAGCCAGCTATACAATTCAGGCATTCCTCTGGAGCAGGAGGACATGGCACCACTCACAGGGCAATTAAAATGCAGTGAACATTATGAGTCCATTGGATCCCCATTTCCCCCATGATGTTCCTCAAGGGGCTCTATGCGCAGTGCATATAATGCAGGCCACAGATTGCAGCTCTGAGGGATGCCACATTTTGCTTCTCTGGGGATAATGAAGAACCATCCATCACCACTGATTGACTTTGAGCTTATACAAATGAAACTGGCATCTGTGGTCACCCCCTGCAACATCCCTCAGCTGCTGAAGCAGCAGCTCGTGTTCAGTGGTACTGAATGCACCACAAGGTGCAGCATAACTGAAGTTACCATCTGTCCTCAATCTAAAATCATCAGCACATAATTTGTTATTCTGACAAGTGCCATCTCTTCCCTATAGGAAAGCTGGAACCCAGGATGGATTTTTCTCAGAGATGTTGGATTCTAGATGCTGATGCCATGATATTGCCACAGTTTTTTCAGCAGGTTTCCTTAAAACGGGAGTTCAGGGACTGAATGATGATTTGTATGCAAGTAATGTTATGATTTCTTTGAATGTCAGCATTTTTAAGGCCGGCCTGCTCTTTAAAGGAAGGCACCATGACATTGAATCATTAAGGATACAGAAGCATCCTTAAGGCAATTCCAGGGGAAGCCTTTATGGCATAATCACGTGCCTCATTGATTGGAATGTGTGTGTCCAGATGTTCTCATTCTCTGCACATCATTTTCTTGTGTTTTCTTACACTTTCTTCCTTTCTTTCCCTTAACACAGAAAATCTTTTCAAGAGGAAAAGACTGAGCAACCGCTCAATGCCTTCTGATGGTTACTTCTAGGAGCCCTCTGTCTGGAAGCACCCGTGGGGTTATGATCCTGTAACACTAGTTGAGAAAGAGGATATGGGAGGGGGAGAAAAGATCAAGGGCAGGAACAAAGTGTATGCAAGATAAAATTAGTAAGAAAGAGGACAACAAATGGTGGAATGAAGTGCCCAGCAGTCAGGAGAAGGACATCTTATCCCTAGCGTTGGCTTGAAACATTTTGGCGCCTAAATCAGAACATGAAGATCCCTTGTGTTTGAGATATGCCTCAGTATACCAAACAGCTGACAATGTGCAGCCCTTTAGTTGTGTGCTTTAAATCTGTGCCTGAGTCATGCTGTCACCACTTAGCTGGTGGAACGACCAGCCTTGCTTAACCCACTGGTTCTGACTCTTCTGCTATCTCTTCTGCTCATTTGAAGGAATTATCATTGGACAAAGGTGGGGGAGGCAATATTCTTTCTTAGAGGTGCCTCCTTGAGCCCACTGTTTGTAGCAGTGGGGTCAGTTGGTTCTGCCCGCAGCTGCTGTAGTTTGTAGAGTTAAAGCTCTGATGACCCTCTTCAGATTCTTCACTCACATTTTGTGTGGTGCCTGCTTTACTAGTCTGCAAGAAGAATGCTGACAGTTAGGCAGTGGCCCCCAGGTTCTTAAGAATCAAGGTCACAGATCACTGCATTGAAACTAGGCTTACAGACATGCTGTTGTTAATCAGCTGATTCATATGTGTAGCAAATATCTGGCCAACCTCTCTTTAATAGAGGCATGTAGGCCCTTATGCTAACACCACCTGCAACAGGTGGCTGTCAGGCTGGACAGATGTATCCAGTGGACAGGGAGGGCAAAATACCCACGCCATCTCCACTCCCACGCAGCGCATGGGCTCCGTGCACTTGGAGCCTTTGTCTGAACTACCCCATACGGAAATCCATTTGTCTTCACTGGATGATGATAAACTCCTTCCGAATTGCAGGGTAATCTGAGTGGCCATCTGAAATCTGATACGTAAGAGACTAAACTCTCAAATTGATTTTCCCCTTGGACAGTCTTTGTTCAAATTCAGCACTGGCTAACACTATTTGAGAAAGGAGCAATGTCTGTAGCATGATTTCATAATGCAATGAGAACAATGCTTGGCATTCATTGCACTGACAAGCAATGACAAGATTTGGCACATCAAGATTTGGCATCTCATGTAAAGCAGTTCCATACTGCTCTACAAATAAAATGCCATATAGGCATCTTCAGGTAAAAATAGCTGGCTATAAACAAGAATAAGGCTGTAATCCTTTGCATAGTTAGCTGAAGTTCAGGGGGCTGGCTTAGCCTCAAACTATGATTGGAAACATGTTGACTAGGTAGGAAGACTCTGAACACACTAAGCTGAATGGGGGTTTAATCTGGGGGGGAGTGATAGGATTGCACTGTAAGTGGTCTGTGAATCATTATGTACACTGATGGTAATGTATGTGTAAGCCTCATGTGTATGGCATGACCAGGACCAATAATGCTTCAAAGAGCTTCCCAGGCAAAGAGAGTGGGTCTCTGTCCTAAGTAGCAAGCAGGCTAATTTTGATAATGAGGAGACAACAGGGAATGGAGGTACAGACAACACAATCAGGGATGAATGTGAGCAACTGCTGTTGTTATACCTATGCATAGTACAGTCCTTGTGCAGATTCACTTGGAAGTAAGTGCCATTGGGTTCACTGGGCTTACTTCTAGACACATGTATCTAGGATTAGTAGCATTAAGATTTATATCAGTTGGGGGTCAGGATTTATGGTTAAACCAGAAAAAAGTGTGTTTCAAGGGAGGGTCCTTTCGGTATGACAGCAACTGCCCTCTTAGCAAGGTTTGGCTATGGGACAGCATTGTCATGAGATGATGATGATGATGATAGCAGCAGCAGCAGCAGCAGCAGCATGGTAACAAATAGTGCATGGGTCATCATCAGCATCTTGCTAACTCAGCTGCAGTTGCTTCTTTCAGTATCATACATTCCTACTGCATGTAGAAAACTATTAAGTCAGAGAGACTGGTTATCTTTTGTCTGTTTGTTGAGAATATTTATATCCCACCTATTTTCTGTCATGGAACTCAAACTGGTATGCATGGGTTCCCAGGTGGACTTTCACTCATGACCAGGCCCAATCCCACTTAGCTTTAGCAAGAGGCTTGCTTCTTTGCACCCAGACTATGTCCTAGGATTCTGCCTAACCTGATCCCTAATATTCTGTGTTTTCAGGGAAGGGAGTTTCACGGGTGGGAGAGCAATAAGATAGCAGCAAAATAGATTGTGACCACATCCAGAAGACATTTTACTTATTGATGCCGTTGCTGTTTTTTCACATCAAATCATCTACAGCATGGTCAGCCTGTGAATGGGTGCCCTCCAAAATGTCCTGTCCTTGACAGCCCTGCTCAGCTGTCATAAACTCAAGGTTGTGCCTTCCTTTATGAAATCAGGCCATCTCATAGTTGGTCTTTCTTCTCTGCTCCTCCTTCTAACTGTCCCTAGCAAAGTTGTCTTCTCCAGTGAGACTTGCCCTTCCTTCCTTCCTTCCTTCCTTCCTTCCTTCCTTCCTTCCTTCCTTCAGAACTTTTGTATGCCATCCCTTATGCATGGCATTTCAAGAAATGTCTGAAGTATGGCAGCTTCAGTTTTGTCATTTTGCTTCCAGGGAAACTTCTGACTTAGGACTTATTTGTTCATCTTTCTGTCAATCAGTTCAGGGTATTCAGAAAGATCTCCAGCACCATGTTTGAACACGTCTTTCTTCCTATCAGCTTTCTTCAGCATCCTGGTTTCACACTCAAACATAGAAACAGAGCGAGTCGGAAGGGGTCTCCCTGGCCATCTAGTCTGACCCCTGGCTCAAGCCAGCTCTGCTCACGAGATGCCCACCATGTGTATGTCCAATTTGCTTGTCATCCTTGCGCAGGGGCCATGCTAATCTTCTCTGTATCATTCCAATTATAGTATATGTGCTGCCGAAGCGAACATAGTGATCAGGAATACAATAGTGCAGATGAACTTGGCCTTGGGCTCCAAGGAAACATCTTTACACTTGATTATCTTTCCTAGTTCCTTCATTGCTGCCTTCCAAGTCTCAGTCTTGTAATTTGTTGGCTGCAGTCTCCATTTGAATTGCTGGTTGAGCCAAATTATGCAAAATCTTTGATAATTTCAATTTCTTCATTGTTGGCATGTTGTTTAATTTATTAGTCATGATTTTTGTTTTCTTGATGTTCAGTTGCAGTCCTGCTTTTGCACTTTCTTCTTTCACTTTCATCAGGAGTCATTTTGATCCATCACGGCCAGTAACATGGGACATCTGCATATCTTAAATTATTGATGTCTCTTCCATCAGTTTTCACTCCTTCTTCCTCTGATCCTAATACGTTTTGCATACAGATTGAACAGCTAGGTAGATAAACTAGACTCTTATCTGATACCTTTGCCTATGAGAAACCATTCTGCTTCTCCATATACTGTCCTAGTGGTAGTTCCTTATTCACGATACAGGTTACGCATCAGGATGATCAAGTTCTGAGGTACTCCCATTTCTTATAGGACCATCCATAACTTTTCAAAATCCACAAAATCAAAGGCTTCACTGTAGTCTAAAAAGCATAAACTGATCTTCTGAAATTCCTTGATGAACTTCAGCAGCCAATGTGTTTTCGCAATATAATATTGAGTGCCTCTTGCATTTCAAAATTCAGGTTCTGAATTCAGAATTCCATATAGGGTAATATTCTTTGTTGTGACACCTTGAACATCACTTTGCTTGCATGGGAAATTAGCACAATAGTACTATGGTTGCTGCGTTTCTTTGCATTTCCTTTCCTGGGAATTGAAATGCGATAGTAATAGTTCTTTTTATCTCTACATAATAGTCACTGAAAAGTTGTGTTCAGGATTTTGACTGTATTTCTGTCATCTTTTGCTTTTGCCTCTTGCCTGTCCTTAGCAATGGTGAGTGTTTCTTCTGTCATTCATCTAAGCTTGTTCTTTTTTGTTAGAGGAATGGTCTTTTTGCATTCTTCCCTAATAATTTCTGATTTCAGGATTGCATTCTTCTGGTTCATGGTCAGTTGAGTTCAGTAATGCAGATCTGTTCTTTATGTGAACTTTAAATTCCTCAGGGATGTTTTTGAAGTTGTATTGTGGCACCATGTTTCTGTTAGAAATCTTCAATTTTACTCTGGTTTGTTATATTAAGATTTTGTGGTCACTACCACAATCTGCTCCTGGTCTTGTTTTGGCAGTGAGCATACAATTTCTCCATCTTCTACTTCCAGTTTCATAATCTATTTGATTTCTGTATTGCCAGTCTGGGGATGTCCATTTGTTCTGTCTGATTGGTTGCCCAAAGTATTGGTTGCAATTAACAGATCATTGGCTTCATGGAGACCTGTGAGGTGTTACCCTGGTTTGTTTTTGACCACCTAGGCCAAATTCTCCCATAATTCTCTCTCAAATTCTCTCACATATGATTATCACCGTGACTTGTTTAGGGGTGCTATCAATTTCCTCTTGGATGTGTGACTAAAATTTTCAGATCTCTTCTTTAATATCTGTGGTTGTTGCATAAACTTTAATGATGCTTATGTTGACAGAGTTTTTTTTTTGAGAATTCTGATTGATATGATTTGGTTGAATTTTGCCTTATGTTTTTTACTGCCTGAGCTACATCTTGCCTCAGCACTTTTTCTGAATGTATAATTTCTAGAATAAAACTCTTTGTAGTTGTGTGACTGAAAATGTCCCATTGCAGCCCAGTCTGCTGACATCGCTTATTGTGATGTGCCACTGTTACATTTCTTGGTTCATGGTTTCCAGTTTGCCAAGATTCACACTTCATACATTCCATGTTCCAATTGTTTGTGTTGTGCAGCATCAGACTTTCCTTTCACCTCTGTGCTTATCAGGCCCTAGACTTCCTTTCAGCTTCGATCTACTAGTGTCGTTAGCAATGACGCTATTCATACTTGTCCTTTGCTCTTCCTCAGTAGTTTGTTAAGTGCCTTCCAACCTGGTGGTCCATCTATGGCACCATCTCCTGTTTCATTTTGGATTGTTTCATCACAGGGCTTTCAAGATAACAAAAATTCAGATGTGGTTTCCCATTGCCCCCTTCTGTGCAGTACTAACCAAAGTTAGCTTGTCACTGCTACTGCTGGCAAATATCTTCCACCAGTGTCTCCTTCAACTACCACTGCTGACCAGTAACAGCCCTTTAGGAGTTTCTGCACCGCTATCCCCATTAAAGATATCTATTCTCTTCCGTGTTATGCCCATTATGCCTAAAGAGGGTGGATGCCTCTTAGTCTGGTGTCTCAGCTTTGGCCATTCTTCTTTGAGTGATGCTGCTACAAGACAGCTTAATGAGAGAGTCTGGCCTTCTGGTGGCATTGCACTCAGTTTCTCGACACTCTCAGACTCCCTCACCACATTAAAATAGGCTTCCAACTGAATCTATAAATAATCCTTAGTGAAGATACATGGTATGAAATTCTGGAATGGCAGCCATGTTCATTCCTGTGCAAACCTACTTAGAAGCATGTCCATTAAGAACAATGACTTTCAAGAAAGTGTATATAGGATTGCATCCCAAAGGCACAGTCTTATGGAAGCTTGGACAGTAAAAAGGCCTACAGCTCTTTTCATGCCCCAGGCAGCAATTTATGCCTAAACTTGTGCCCTGAATGTCTTATTTCCAGATATTTGGGTTGCTTTAGTGTACTGTAGCAAAAGCAAGGGGATTCTTGTAGCACCTTAAAAATAAACAAATCCATTATGGCAGAAAATTTTGTGAGCTGCAGTCTTACTTTATCTGATGTAGTGAATGTGGCATGAAGTGAATAGTATGAAATTATTTTAATGCAACACTGAATTTGTCCAATGGAGGACTGATTTTGATCCTGTTCAAGAAAACTCTGTGTGTGTGTGTTTGTAGTATTGCAGAGTTGTCATTACTGGGCTTCCAATTTCTTTCTTTCTTCCTAAGTGCAGGTACAGCCCTAATATAAGTCTTATATCTGAAACAATAATGCAAGGATAGGTTTGAATCATTCCAAAATCAGATGGTCACAGCATAATCAAAGGAAACAGAAACCTTTGAAGAGCAGAGACAGTGCAGAAACCCCTGCAAAGTACAGGAGGATGGAAAATATTGTAGGCTGAGAATATAAGCATTTAATATACCACACTTAGAGATAAAGCCACATTTTAATGGGAGCCTTCTGTTCCAATTTGCTGATTTCCTCATGAATATTTAATTCACTTCCAATGTGTCACTGGCTCCTGTTCCAATGGATTTGCCATCAGTGAGAGTCAAAACGAAGCAGCTCACCTGCAGACCTGACACTGAGGATCTCTTTGATGGATAGATCAAAGATGGAACTTGCTGAAGGGACTTAGCCATTGGGGGAGTTTTAATGATCTAGTCTCTGGGAGAATTATATGAAAGAAGATTGCCATATAGCATAGTATAGTCATGTCTGTAGCAATCAGTGATGTTGGTAGTTTTTTATAAAGGAAAACAGAGGAGGAGGTGAGATGACAGGAGATGCCTATCTGCTGGCCTGGCACCTTAATTGTGAAATTAAAAATAGTCAAGTCTATGGATATTACTTACTGTAGATTGAGCATAATAGTGAAGTTTCTTCCTCAAAAGCATATTTTGGACTTCAACAGTATGATCTGTGACCCCTGTCCATGCTGTCTGGGGCTAACACAGTTACTATTACACGGGGTCTCAAATACTTAGTCTGCTCAATGGTCAGAGCATTTGCAATACTTACCTTTTGAACAAGTAGTTTAGTTTGGAACTTATTACAAGCTGTTAAGCATGCACATTGTTTAGCTACAATACCATTTCTGTATGTTTGCTACATCAGTTGGAATAACTTTTTCCTTGTCAAATCTGAGGCCACTTCCTTCCCTGCTTCCAGCACAACTCTGTCTCCAGAAGGAGGACTCAGCAAGGTTCCCCACCCTACAGTCTCCTAAGCCGTTTCCCTTGTTTCTGATACCACAGAGACATGTTTCTGTCTCTGCATTGGGGTTCATTTTACCCATCAATATAAATGACATGTTTCAGTTCTGTGGGCCCTTTGGAGAACTCGAAGGCTCAGTGTCTAAATGGCTCACTGATTTCAGTGTTTAAGTGTGCTTTTTCAATGCAAAGCAGATGGGGGGCTGTTCTGTCCCTCAGCAGCTCATCTATTGGAGAGTGATTGGCAGAGACCATTCATTCTGCATGACTGTTTTCTACACTGGGTAAGGAAATCCCCAGCAACACTTCCAGGGATACACTTGAATGCCTAAGGAGGCGTGCAGAACCTTGTAACTGGGGTGTGTTGCAGCTTCTCCAATGATCCGTTCACATGAATGGAGTTTATTGGAGACTCTGCTTCAGCCCAAGCGGTAGAGCCTTATGCAAAAGGTTTGAAAGGTTTGATGGCCAGATGAGGAAATGGTGGGTAGTTCACCTTAGCAGAGAGATCACTTGATTCACAGAAATTGCAAACTCTTCCATAGGGAGATGATTGCAAATTTTATTAAAATCTAAGCAAGTGGAAGAAGCTGAGAGGGCAAAAAGAGAGAGAGAAGTCAGTTCACATCCAGCCAAAGGGTAGAAGGCAGCATTCTATACCAAGCTCAGGTCAGTTAGCAAGGTCAATGAAGAATGGAGCCCGAATTGCAAAAAGTAACACCTTCCATTGCAGCTAATGCCTAGTCTCATGCTATCTTTCCTTGTCAGATGGATTTGGGTGACCTTTTTGTGAGCAGGCTTTGCTTTGGTCAATATTGTTTCATTGCCTGGCTGGATGCCACAGATACCAGACCCTCCATGAGGCTGTAATTTTCCTGTGGTGAGTTTTTAGGCACCTCGCCCACTGGCAACAAACAGCTGTCTGATCCTAGGCTAAGACAGGACTGAGGCTATGCCAGGCTTAGCACACCAGCCAGTTACATGCAGAATGCAAGGTAGTCCCACATTTCTTACCCTGTGCACTCACCGTGTCAGGCAGACTCTGCTCCTGTTCCAAATTCAGGAGAGGCCTGCCTTGCCCTGTTCAGCCTAATCCCAGTTGGAACATGTCTGTTTTCCAAGTTTCCAACTGGACTGTTAATTGACATTGCTTGCCAAAAAGTAATTAGGCATCTCATTTAGTAGCAAGAGGTTTTGCTACTAAGGTCAGGTTGCACCTTACAAATAGCTGAATGTATCTTTTCTCTGACCTCTTCCATCTCTGGATTTTTTTACGGAAAGCAGATGTAGCCATGAGCTGCAGAAAAACATCAAATGATGGCAAGAGAAGGGCTGCTTAACACTTTGTTTGTTTTTCAGATGCTGTTTTTCTGCAAATGACTATCCATGGAGTGCTCCTCCATCCTATAAACATAAAATATCTGCCATCCATTGGCTGGCAAAAGTGGCTTACAATTTTAAGCAGAAACCATCCAAAGAAAAAGGCTAGTCTCCTCATCTGCCATTCTTTCAGTAAAGTATAACTCCTATGCAAAGTTTAGACAGAGAAAATGCAATTCCCAGCATGCTTTAGACAGCATGGCTGGCTGAGGCATGCTGGGAGTTGTAGGCCTTTTTTCCTATCTAAACATGCATAGGGTTTTGCTCTAAAACTCTCAGTCTCTGGGTGAGTTTGCATGATATGACACCCAGCCTGACAATAGTTCTCGTGCTATTGTCTGTAAACAACCCACAATGTGCCTAACAGGCTTTTTGGTGGGTTGTTTGCCCCCTCCTTCCCCCTTGATCAACCCCCAGGCAGCCCAAGGGACATCATGACAAGAGTCTCCTCCATGCCATGTATGTGAGCTGTTTTTGACTCACTGCAGTGTTTTTCTCTTTATTCATTTTCCCCCTGGAAATTGCAATCCTGAGCCTCAGGAAGAGAGTGGGATGGGCTGGCAGCCTCAGGAGGGCTCACTGCCTGTGCCATTGCTGGGATCCAGACTGGGGAGGAGGGGGACCAGGGGCTCCAAGTTCTTGGGGACCGTCTGCAGCTCACAGGCCACACGCTGGACCACCCTGCTCTAGGAGCTTGGGAACATGGAAAGTGCAGATCCCCTTCTTTTAAATGGAACTGGCATTTTGATAGTTGGCTGTCAAAACTGTGTCTGTGTAAAAGGAGCTTTAAAGTCAGGGCTCCTTCATGCCTCCTTTTGCCCCTTTGAAAAAAATATGGATCCCATTCCAAAAGTGCTCTTATCGTTAAAGGAACTGAAAATTGGACAGCCAGTTATCAAAACTGACAGTTTCCTTTAAAATGGGGTGGCTTGCACTTTTCCATCTTCACAAGCACCTAGAAACGTGGGAGCAAGCAGAAGGAAAAATGAGTGAATCCGAAGGACAGTCGATTCCCCACAGGAGACTTGCCATGTAGGGGGTGTAAATCAAACCTCCTCCTGAGCACAGATCGCTTGTGCACTTGGTTCAACTGGACTGTCCACCTTTGACTGCTCTCAAACCAAATGGAACAGCAGAAAAGGGCTATTTGGGGCCTCCCTGGATCAACGCCCATTGCTGCTACTTGCTGCACCTCCCCAGCAGTTTTGCCCCTGGATGTTGCCCAGGCTAGGTGACCGTTTTTGGAACTCCATGAATGGGCGGGCAGGCACTTTCAAAACAGTAAACACAAAACTTGTTCCTGTGACAGGGGGACAAAAGGAGTTTTGCAACCATGGATAGCCTTGCCAGAATTCCTATTGGGCAGCTTAAAGGGTCTGTCAGTGGTTGTCCAGACAGAAATCACAAAAGCCAACTGTCAATCCAAAGGTTGTGTGTAAAGGGTACAAAATGCAGTGGTGACCCAAAAGGGCTTGTGATCATGGCAGAAAACACCTAGACAGTGTTAATCACCCCCAAGTGCTGCTTGAGCACTTATGGGATGGCTAGTGGAGGCCTGGGCAAGTTTGGCTCACTACTTGGCCTCTGGTAGCCACAGAGGGGCAAGTCACCTGAGTTCAGATGACATGACAAGCCATTGTGGATTCTACTCCACAACACATGGGTCTGACAACCCTTTCTTGCCCTCAAACAGGCCACATTGCATCAAAGGTTTGTACCATATGATAACCCACCATAGCTTGTCACCCACAGTGGCTTGTTCTCCGAACCCAATCCCTGAATTTAGTTTCAGTTTTTAAAAAGAAGGTAAGAAAATGGAGAAAAGATGTGTGTGGTGGCTGAGTACATCATGTATCATTTGGCCCTAGCATTATGAAGTGCAACTCATTGGAAGCACCCAGATAAAAGCAAATGATATTTGTTACAGTGCAGCTCTCGTGGTTATTATGCTGCTTGCCTCATTAATGGTGCTCTGTCTCATTTACATACTTCCTTGTAACATTTTCACAATATGATTGAGCATCTTGCAGCCCTGCATCACCAGAAGAGCTTCTCAACACTCCAGATACTTTTTCTACCTGTGTAGGAAGGAGATGGGTTTGAATGTCATTTGGTGCTTTGGAGGGGAAAACAGGAAGATGTATTGCTCTGGCTTTCATCCACCCATCTGTTCATCTGGCAGGCCTAATGTTCAGTTCCTCGTTGTCCCAGTTGTCTTAAATAATGCTGACCTATGGGATATGGGATGACAAAGGTCATGCAGCTCATTTTCCAATTGCTTTCTATAAGTGATCATCAAGCTCTCTGAGACATCGTAACTGCACATAGCGATGACAGACGGATGGTATTTACAAAGTGGGCAAAATCCTTCTCTCGTGTACAAAGGTTATGTTAGTTGCTTCCTGACATACAGAGGTGTTCATCCATATAATCACTCATCTTGTGTAACTGTGCATAGAGCTGTGCCTAATCTGTGCTTTCAAGCCCCCCACCCCACTTTGCACTAAATTCTCTGACAAATTGTGCAAAATAAGCAAATGTCCGTATGCATGCCTGGTCATGTTGTTTCTGCCAGCTATCGAGTAGAGTTCTGTGAAGGATGTGCCATGCCCCACTCTGGAATCGCTTGGATTGCCGTTCTTGAGAGTCTTGCCTATGAGAGGAAGCATAGCCAGTGAGGCGGGAGTCTTCTGCCCCAGCCATGGAGCAGAAAGGAGGAAGAGACGGGGCCACTCTCCTTACCAGTGGGTGCTAAGAGCTGTCCTCCTCCACAGGCCTCCCCCTGAGTGGCACAGCTCTCACCTGCGCCGGAGTGGGGGGGAGCAGCGCGAGCTGAGCGCGTGCCGGCCAGGTGGTGCCACGTGGTGCAGGCGGCCGGCAGCTTCCCGGGCATCGGGCACACACACATTCGCTCTATGAGACGCACAGACATTTCCCCTTACTTTTGAGGGAGAAAAAAGTACGTCTTATAGAGTGAAAAATATGGTAGCTTGGTTCTCCTGCCATGTACCCTGGAATACCTGCAGGAGGAGGGAGGGGGCCAGCAACCCCTGGCTGTTGGGCTCATTGTGCACATGGCAACCAACCTACCAGGGCTTATTGCCGGGGAGGGTTAGTGTGACATGTTAACACATCCATTGTCAACTTCCACCTTGCACAAATAAGTGTGTAGAATCTATTGTTTTCCATTCTCCTGTTGAGTCTGAAAAGAACAAGGGGTTGTCTCTATTTGCTTTTGCAAATCGGGCTAGCAGTCAAATGCAGAGATAAACTGGCTTTGTGTTGTGAATTTGAAAGGCCTCTTTCCCCTTTGGAAAACTGTGATAACTGCACTTGGTGTACTTGCAGGAGAAGAAATAGTTAATGCCAGCCAGCATTTCACGGTATTGTACTGGATTCCCTGTCCTGTTTAGATGCAGGGGTTCTCCTTCTCTAGAATTCAGCTTTTCCTGATTTTGCATTCAGGGAGAGTACCACTGCTACGAGGGTGACAGCGAAATGGAAGATGTGCCCAATATAAATTACTTCCCTTTCTGTTGCTGCTCTTTTTATTAATTTCCATGCTAGCTGATTTTATAGCTTTCTGAGCCTTTTATTTCCATTTTCTCTATGGACATTTCAGATGATAAAATCTCTCCCCCCCTTCTTTTTTTAAAAAAGAAGCATCCTAGCATTTTGCTTCCACAGCTGCAAATAGAACAGAGCTCACATCACACAGAATATTGCAGCCATGCTCTAAGTCCAAGTCCTGCCTGGATGTGATGAGCTGCATTCAAAAATGTGTGGAAGGGTTGGTCACAATGAATATGTCTCTTCTTCCTTTTGACAGGAACCAGTATCAGAGGCAGTCTTTCCCATGTCAATGGCAGTGTGCCTATGTACATTGAGAGGGGCTGTTATATTCATAACCTGCTTATGGGATCTAGGGGGCAGCGGCTTGGCCACAGTGTGAACAGAATGCTGGACAAGATGGATCCTTGCTCTGATCCAGCATAGCTTTTTAAAGTTCTCAATCAGTCCACTGTGTTGGATGAGTATGTTTGTCTCTGAATGACTGCAATACTGAGCAGTGACATGCATGTCTGAATGGGTCATCCCAGGTAAAATGCCACAAATGAAACTTTCACATGACTGAAATACTATTGTTATTCAGTGGAACTGGTCCATACATTCAACTGTCATTGAGTAACTGTTTGCCAGTCCAGGTGTAGAGTGAGATTGCATGATCTATAAGCATCTGCCATCTGATCCATGCCATATGCCTGGAATTCTCTGAAGCTGGGCAGCATGCATGCATGCACTTCTGCAGCTGCCTCAAACTACAGGGGCTGGGAATTTCCCTGATAGTGCATGGCAAAGTGATAGCGAAAATTACCTGCGTTAGAGTAGCGAAAATTACCTGGGTTAGAGACAAGACCACCTCCTAGCTGGGAACCAACATGAGGCCCGGAAACGATCGTGGTGTGATGAGCCCTGTGAGTGAAAAATGCTGTCCTTGCTCAGAATCCTGTTTAAAAGTTTTATTTTTCTTTTAAAAAGTACATCACCCAAATATTGGTGATATTGTTCTCTGTAACAATTGCAAGTATCCCGCCATTCACGCATACCAGAAGTACAGGCAGGATTTCAAAGCGGCAGAGGAACTAGAGATCAAATTGCCAACATACGCTAGACTCTGGAGAAAGCTAGGGAGTTCCAGAAAAACATGTACTTCTGCTTCATTGACTATGCTAAAGCCTTTGATTGTGTGGATCACAACAAATTGTGGCAAGTTCTTAAAGAGATGGGACCATGTTATTTGTCTCTTGAGAAACCTATATGCAGGTCAAGAAGCAACAGTGAGAACTGGACACAGAACCACTGATTGGTTCAAATTTGAGAAAGGAGTTCAGCAAGGCTGTATACTCTCGCCCTGCCTATCTGACTTATATGCAGAGCACATCATGAGAAAGGCAGGGCTAGATGAATCACAAGTTGGAATTAAGATTGCTGGGAGAAATATCAACAACCTCAGATAGGCAGATGATATCACTCTAATGGCAGAAAGTGAAAAGGAAACTAAAGAACCTCTTGACGCGGGTGAAGGAGGAAAGCGTAAAAGTTGGCTTGAAACTCAACATTAAGAAAACTAAGATCATGGCTTCCGGTCCTCTCACTTCCTGGCAAATAGATGGTGGAAGTAGTGACAGATTTTATTTTCCTGGGCTCCAAGATCACCGCAGACGGGGACTGCAGCCAAGAAATTAAAAGACACTTGCTCCTGGGGAGGAAAGCTATGGCAAATCTAGACAGCATACTAAAAAGCAGAGACATCACCCTGCCAACAAAAGTGCGTATAGTCAAGGCTGTGGTTTTCCCAGTTGCAATGTATGACTGTGAAAGTTGGACCATAAGGAAGGCTGAGAGCCAAAGGATTGAGGCCTTGGAATTGTGGTGCTGGAGAAGACTCCTGCGAGTCCCTTGGACCGCAAGGTGATCAATTCATTCAGTCCTAGAGGAGTTCAACCCTGACTGCTCTTTAGAAGGCCAGATAGTGAAGATGAAACTCAAATACTTTGGCCACCTAGTGAGAAAGAAGAACTCCCTGGAGAAGAGCCTAGCTGGGAACAATAGATGGCAAAAGAAGAAGGGGACAGCAGAGGATGAGGTGGCTAGATGGAGTCACCCGTGTGAGCCTAAGTGGACTCCGGGTGATGGTGGAGGACAGGAAGGCCTGGAGGAATGTTGTCCATGGGGTCACGATGGGTCGGACACGACTTCGCAACTAACAACAAGAACAACCATTCACAACAATGTCAAGATTCAGAAATATAAAACATGGTCAAAGAAACAGTCTCTGTATGTGATTTTTTAAAAATTTGACCATGTTTTATATTTCTGAATCTTGACATTATTGTGAATGAGTGAATAATTAGCGGGAAGTGGAATCTGTAATATGTGTTATTTCTCCAGGGATGGCCAATACATTCATAGAGAGCTGTGACTGTACTATTCCTATTCTTGACTGTAGAACCTAATTTGAAATAAAAGCTGTGTTTAAAATCATCAATCAAAATTGCAGAGTTTATGCATAGCAATTTCTGTTACAGAAAACCAAGAACCCTAAGATAGCACAGCAACAACCATATCCTAGAGTGAGTCATAATTTTATCAAGTCATATCAAATCATAGCATATTATATTGAATTGTCATAAATGGCAGTGATTAATATTACTGTTATAATGGGCAACTCATTTTCTCTATTGCAAGGGATAAGCAAGCCAAGACAGGGCTGGCAGAGTGATGCTGCTGGTTTTAAGTGCCAAATGGTTTGCTATGTAATTTATTATTGCTGTATTTTTACTTCCAGTGATAGGATGCCTTGGGTACTTAAATAATTTGACTCTCCTTGGGTACCAATCTCCTTGACTTTGTTCAGAAGAAGCAAAATGTCTTGGGCAGCCAGAACTATAGAGAGGAGTGCAACATGCTTATATCACGTGTCTACATGCCTAGTTATTATTCATGCTCTCTGTAAAAATCTCATTGGAATAGTCTGTGAACGATACCCTATCTATTTTTCAAATGATAATAGTAAGTGAAGAGGCAGGAAATGCCACGAAAGAAATTTAGCCAGCCACTTTGTCTGTGGACAAATCTTGGCTTTTCCCGAAGGGGTTTATGTCCTGATTTTTATGATGGCTTCCCTTAAACCCCCCACAATCTCAAGTCTGTTAGTCAATAATGTCATAGCAACAAGAAGTCATTAAGTGGGGCACTGCCTATGGGGAAACCTAGTCCTGCCAAGTACCTGCTTTTTCAAACCCCTGAACCTCATAGTCCTTCTCTCAGATCCATGCTGCTGAGTTATCCTCCCTCCTCAGTTCTGGGGTGCAAGTATTTCCAGTATATTGTCAGAGAATTAGAGGGCACTGAGTTTCAATCTGTTCCCAAAGCTGAGGTAGCTCGGCCACCACAGTTCATTTTGCATGTCATGTTCAGACAGTTACAGAAACCTAAGATTCTTCTGATAGAGCTAGGCAGTAAAAAGCAACATGAGTCAAGCATCTACCCAGAATAACCTAATTCAAATGCTTTACATCTAAAAACTAGAACTATATTTTTTGCAAGAGACAGAATATGATGTGCCATATCCTGAGCTGCAGACATGCTAGCAGAACCCACAATTAGCACATTGGGAAGTTTGCAATTCCAAAAGCAGCCAGAAGAGCAGATGCACTCAGTTTTGAAATGGCCTATGTCAATGATACTCACGGAAAGAGTTCTGCTGACCATCCCTGTTGGAGGAACAAGCATTTCTTCTGATTCCCAGCATTGCTGTAGGGAGCACTAGTTCCTGTGTACTAGCAGTGCATCCCACTGTAAGGGGGAAAGCCCAAATCACCCCATAAATGTTCAGTGGTGTGTAATGTTGAATGAATGGGTGCAGGGAGACTAATAACTAGGTGGGGCAGGGAATGAAATGCATGGGTTGAAAGAGAGGGGAGACATCTAAATATTTATAAAAATCTAGAAAGAACCCTCCAGTCATATGGATACACAAATTCCTTGTTCATACTGGCATGCTGTTTGTCCCCAGGGATGGAAATGAGAGTTGCCCCTAGAAATCAGTGGAAACATCTCTCAAGATTTCAGTCTAGCTAGGTGTATTACTTGAAATCTCAAGATTTCAATATATCTAGCATAGAAGACTTGGGCACAAGTGTATCCACTAGATTCCCCAGCCAAGTAAAATAGGAAACTGGAGAAGTAAACCAGCCAAAAACAGGGTGACAAAGACTGAGCTCGCTCGGGGGGGGGGGGGGGCAAGGAATACTTACGGCAATTGGAAAGGTGGAGGAAGAGGGAAACCAGTGAAGAGAGAAAGAACTGGAATGTCTGGTTATCATGAAAAGAAGCATTTCACAGTATATCTTTTTTGGGAGGGGTAGGGCTTCTTGTCACTAGCTGCTTGAATTAACATCATGTCCTTTACCTTGACCAGGGCAGGCTATGCTCAGGCTTAAGTGCTTATGTTATGAGAGCTGGTCGTAGGATCTGGCATAACTCCCTCCTGCAGCTTGGTAAAGGTCACATGGCTTGGCTTGCTGCATCTTCCTTAGAGTCAGTACAAGTACAAGTCAGACTGTTGCTATCCTGGGGTTTCCTCACATGGTAAAATGGCAAAAGAGCAGAAGGCTTCTTTCTCCTCTTCTCCCTCTCCTCACCCCTGTCAATCTTATCTGGCCACACTACTGATGGATGCATTTAAATGAACCACGTGCAGCTACAGGGGTTTAAACAATAGGTTTCCGGCATCTTTAATATGGGTACCAAAATGGACTTTGCTAATAGGCCAGGGGTACTGGCTTGTTAATGTAATGGTCTAAGTCACCCTTCCTCAGCCTGGTACCCCACTGGGCAGACTGGTTTAAGAATTAAAAAGGAAAGGCACATTTGGAGCCCTCAGGAAAATGTATTGGATATAGTAACCCATTGAAATAGGCATTTGCATAGTTCCTGCAAGTTTTTAATATGGAAAGGTAGGCACAAGAGCAACTTCAGTCCAGCCTTTATTAATTTAATTTAGGTGGGTTTCCCTACATATGTCTAATGTAATAAATTATTAGCAGCACTCTAAGTACCTAACTGTGCATGAAGGTCCCCCCTCCAGTTGTGTCTCAGTACTAATAAAATGAATTGAGATCTTAGTAAAATTTGACTTGCCTCATCCTTTGTTGCTTTCCTAGAGAAACAGGTCAGTATGTTTCTCAAAGCCTTTTTTGCAACAGGTTTCAATGCCCAGAGATATTCAGAATGTGCAAATTAATGCTATAAAGGGACAAAAACTCCAAGAGAAAATGGAATTAAACTGGGTACCCATTAGTTGTCCAGAGTCTAAATTATACACTGTTATGCCAACAAAGCTGTCTATAAGATGATGATATTCGCATCCTGAGCATAATGATGCAGGCATTGTGCTCACTGTGGGACCTATCCCTGAAACTGCACAGCTAATCTTGTTCTGATTCATTTGACATTTTAATTTCCTGCACCAATTTATATCACTGTTAAGTGGATTTTAAGAGCAGAGATCAGTAGAGTAATTGACTTGCACAATTCTGGTTTGTCCTGGTCCACTTCTGCCCACTGGGCATTACCTATAGTTGTCAATAACTTTCTTTTTCTTTTGAGATTACAAATTTGATAGGAGTTGGAGTAGAGGGGAGGTGATAATTAACCTTTTCTCCATCAGTTATCTATTTGCCTATCAGAATCTCTCCCCATTCCCTCCATGAGAAACAATCAGGTGGAGCAAATGGCTGGGAACATGGCAGACAGAGGAAAAGATTAAGCCTTCCCTCCCCTCTATCATCCTCCTCCAGTCAAACTTGCTGCCTCAGAGAGGAAGGCAGCAGTGCATGCTGTTAGGCAGACAGCACAGTCCCATACATGTCTACTTAGAAGTAAGCTAGACATCCGACAAGGCCATGCTCTCATCCCCTGCCCCAATTCCTTTGCCCAGTGACTTCTCAGCTTTTGCACTTTCCCTCACCGTTGAAAAAGGTTGAAACACCTCTCCCAAAGTTTGGCCTCTAGCAGCGAGAGCTTAAAACAAAATTATGTTAGTATTTTTAGCTCGACCTCTTTTGCATTCCACCCTGCCCACCACTGGAATGTGGCCCCAGAGAGTTTCTTGGAAAAAGCAGGTGGTGGATGAATGGCTGTTTAGTTCCAGTGTGGCCATGTGGGTTCCAGTGTTTGGCCACAGCCGCAATTAAAGACACTCTCAGGAAAGCCATTGTTCTGATGCAGGAGAGCAGTTCTTGTGATCATCTGTGTATTTATTTATTTTAAATAAGTCTAAACTGCTCCTGCATCTGCAAGGGATCCCACGGTGGTAAACATACAATTTGAAACAGATGACCACAATAAAGTTCAAATCAATATAATAACATTGAGCCTTCCCTATTCAACCAGTAGACAAAGCAGTCCATTTAAAATGCATGGACTAATAAACATGTGACTGGTGCAGAAAATGATTAAGAGTTTCTTTCCCTTTAGGAGGGCATTTCAGAGCTGGGACACCACCACAGAAAAGGTCCTTGCTTTTGTAAAGGTATAGTGAACTTCTCCCAGTGATAGGACTTGGAGACGTACCTGCTTCGTTTCCAGAATGCATAGGTAAATTTGCATGGGAAGAGATGCTCTATTTAGATATTTGGACTCCTTGCACTGCAAGAGACCAGTAAAATTAGGGATGAGCATTGTGTGGTCTTTCAATAGGTGGTGGAGCAGAGCTTGCATCATCCCCCTCCATTGGGTGTGCCTGGCTAAGGCTGCTGACTTGCAGACTAACAATGGCTGGAGGGCCATATGCCGCCACCACTGGCTTAAATGATGAAACAGTTGGAAAAAGCAGTGAAGACTAGAGTGAGCTGGATTCAGCCACGAGTCCTATAAAGCAGCGTTTTTTGATCTTACTGTGCTGTGGGCCTGGAACTGTGGAATACTTGTTGAACACACAGAACTGCATTGTGCTATCTATTAGATTTATTATCCATCTAAAAAATAAGTAAATAAGTGCAACAACAAGTATGTTCCAATGCACAAGGGATTGTTGATGTTACAATCCCTTCCGCCACATTATGATTAAAATCAGAGGTGGTTAATAGGCGTGTGTGCGTGACAGAGTGTGCATATCCCCCTGGGGAACGATGCTGTTGGAATCAGTCTTCGTTTTGTGCGACCCCTGTGTCTGTCCAATGTGTTAAAACGTATTTCTCTCTGCCAGGATGTGGGTTAAATATCTAGGGGGAGAACATAAAATTGGGGGCTCCCTGCTGGATGCTCTAAGAGATGCTGTCCCACTGCCCATTTACTGCTGAGATCTGAGAAGCCGCAATTATGGGTATTAGGCAGGCATGAGCCCAGGCGCACTTTATCTTTCCACTGCCAGCAAACACTGAAGCAAAACCGTCCCGCTGGCCGCTGCTCCCTGAAGTCACATTTGGCATTATGTCATAAGTCACAGGGTGCTTTGTTCTCTGCTAATTGGAAGCTATTATTCCAGGAAGTAGATGAGGGAGGGTAATGTGCCATGGAACTGCCTGTCCATCCCTTTCCCTACTGCATCCCTTGGGCCTGCGCCACTTTAGCAAAGGCTTCTGAGTGGAATACTAGAGGGGAATAGGCGGGGGGGGGGGGGAATGTCAGCTGAAGTGGAAAAATACTAGCAAAGCAGCTTTCTGCTAAGCTTGGAGGACCACCTCCTTTCTGAGGATCTCATGAACGAACTCTTCCTCCCTCCCTCCCCCACCCTGTCATACACTGCCTAATTCCTATCTCTTGTCCAGAGTGCACAAGCTATCCTGCTTTATGTGTGTGTGTCTGTGGGTACTTTGCAATGCCTCCTTTATCACTGACCCCCTGGGTCTGTGTTGACTTTGGATGCTGCCTTGCTCTTTATAGTCCTTTCCCATTCCTGCTGAAATCTCCCTCTCCCTCTGTCTCCCCACCACCTGTGTCCTTTCTCTGTTCTCATCTTCCTGATGTTTCCCTTCACTCTGCTAAAGCAGGGTCAGGCAGACAGGCTTTGGAGGAAATAATTTATTCCAGCAAGGCTTAATCCTCTAAATATGTCAGATTCTTTGGTGGCGTTGGGGTAGGGGAGGGAGGCAGAGCAGGGTTTTGAATAGAAATGAAGATTACCAGCAGCTTTCAGAGATGGGTCAGTGCGGTACAGTGTCACTGCCGTGGTTGTCAGTGAAACTGTTTCCACAGTAAGTGTGTAGGGAGTAGAGTGTGTGGAGGAGAAAAGATCAAACCTGCCAGGCTTCAGGTTGAAGATGGTGGTGGGGATGGCTGGAGTCCTGTTGTCTGCTGAATTCTGCACCAGAAAAAGGGTGTGTGCATGTGCCTAAGGTGTAAGGCGGAGGGGGAAGGTGATTCTTGAGTCGGAAGAACCAACCGGCATTCTATAAGTAATTCGATCGCCTCATCATCGAGGACATGTGGATTGACGTAGCAAGAAATTCTGGTTGGTGCCCACAGAACCTTTTCAGCCTAGCTAGGTTACAGGCCCAGCTCTATCCTTCCATTACTGAAGTTGTTCAGGCCTCTTGCAGAGTAGCCCAGCGGAAAATGCAGCCTGTGTGAAAATGTTGGCTAAATTCCCTCTGATGTGTACATCAACCTTTTAGGTCATTAAGGAGGTGTGAAATTTGATGCAAAACCCTTATAAAACCTGAGGTGGTGTGGTCTCATGAGAGATCTGCGGCACCTCAGTAAATGAATGTTTGAATGAGCCCTTAGGAGTTAGGAATATGTAGCTGGATTTTAGAATGGGACTCCCCTCCACCACTTTTTACATTGGGGCATAGTGCTCTCGCATTACAGTGAGACTCATAAGACTTCCTCAAAATTAGTTGGGGTTGTAAAGAGGGTACTGCTTATGCTGGTCCTGAAATTATAGCTCTCTGTAGTGGAGCTAGACCAGGTATAAGCACCAATTGATATGTCAGGTCTGTGTGATTTGCAGAGATGAGAGTCATTGGAAGAGCCACTTGCTTTATTTGTTTATTCGCCTTGCAATGAATATGTTCAGGGAAAGGTTGGTTTACACACATACATTATTTGAATCTTCATCACTTGATGGACTTCTGCTGAATGTGGGAACTGATTTTATTGAAAAGCAACATAAGGACGTCACTGGAGATATGGAAGCTTCCTTTGTGGAATTTGATCTATGAGCATTTATTCAGATAAGGAGGCATCAAGTTAATGCTGAGGTCAAATGATGAATTTGTGAACTGGTCCAATAGTGTAGGGGCAAGAAAGGCCTGTAAGACCAAACTTAAGAAACCAAGCAACGTTCCTAAGCCCAGCAGTGCTCCTTGAGGTATTAGTGTTTAGCCAGAGCAGTCTTATCACACCAACAGCAAGTAGTCAGCGGCTTTTACAGATTTATTCTCAACTGTTGATAGTTAAAAGTCCACATCACAATGTTGCTACTCCTCATGCATCTGAATACATTCGATTGGTGTCATAAGAGGTATGAAAACTCTGACACCAGTTCTACTTTTTCTGAGCTACTGATGTGATGGGATGATCCTCCTAGCTGATGTTCAAATCTGTCAGCCCCCTACTCCCCAGTTCCATGATCAGTTCAGGGTAAAGGAAGGCATGAACATTCAGACAGCTGGTCATCCTGGTTTCATAACCGGCAGTGTG
Organism: Varanus komodoensis; assembly: GCF_004798865.1. Classification (NCBI taxonomy): domain Eukaryota; kingdom Metazoa; phylum Chordata; class Lepidosauria; order Squamata; family Varanidae; genus Varanus; species Varanus komodoensis. The sequence goes on along the minus strand of NW_025335798.1, from coordinate 9,507,798 downwards.
ATTGAGCAGTATGCTAGTGCACGTAGCCCATTTGCACTGCACTTTGCTCCTCTGTTTGCAGGAGCAGGAAAATAAACCCAAAGGGGAAAGTTGCATGTGACATCTGAACTCAGAATTAGAGTTAAGTGCTCTTAACTCTAGCCAGGTTTCGTAAGCCCACAAACCCTGGTTTAAAGCTGTTTTAGCAACTTATGTATTAAAAGTCTTTCTATCCCATCCCCTTCAGATGTCTCGGGATGGCTTACAATGAATAAGTAGAATAAAAGAAACCCCAGAGCATCTGACCATTAACATACTAAAACCCCAGTTAAAATCAATTAAACATTAAAATAGTGGGAAAATAAAAAGGGTCTTGCCTGGCACCAAAAAGAATATAACATATACCTATATACATAAAATAATATCTTGACATATTAAGACTGCTTACCATAATCCCAGGTTTGGATGATACATGAAAATTGTTTATCCACTTAAGCTAAAGGAGGAGCAAAGCCCAAGTGAATCAGCTGTGCAAATTGCACACCCACCTTATTCACATCATGCTTTATTAACCCAGGATTACCGGTTTATCATTACGTATCAATTGTGGTTGGGGAATACCGAGAACTGTAGGTCTTTTACCTGTGCAAACGTGTGTAAGATTGTAGCTTGGTGCATTTTTTCCAGTCCTGGAGGGAAATACAGAGGTTTTCCATATGATTTTAGACTCAACTTGGAAAAGCCAGTTCTGCCTTATAATTTTGATTGTGTTTCAGATGTAGTGAACAACAGCTGGTCAATTCTGCTATCGCCTTCACACACCTCATCCCTGCTCAAAGAAGCCTTTTTAATTTAATGTAGGGGACAAGCATACATATACGTAAGTGCTAGTGTGCATCTTTTTAAAAAATCAAAAATTAAAATTGAAGAGCTTGCCTGCCATACTCAGAAAGAAGAGAGAACAAGGCTAATGCCTTCACTTGTGTGTACTAGCAAAGGTGAAGCCAGGTTCACACAGTGGAAGAAGAACCCTCTGTGACTGAGCGAATGAAATCTCATGCATACTTCCCTGGGATTAAGCATCACCTGACACAATGGAACTTACTTCAGAGTAAACATTCTTAGAATTGTTCTGTCTGTTTCACCAGCAGGTGTTTTTCCTATCCCTTCTCTTATCATTATTTCTATGCCACTGCTGCTCTGAGGTGAGCCATCTCTGTTCTCTGTTAAATGTCCTCCTCTCATGCTGTCTTTATTCTCTCTTTCCTGCCAGATCAAGTTGTAAGCTTTGATCACACAAGAAATGCTTCTTTGCCATAACCTGCAGTCTTCCCTGGAGAGAACAGCAGAAGAGAGATGATTAAAGCATGAACAAAATCAAGGCTCTCAGAACAAGCCCTATTAGGCTGGATGAGGACCAGGTAAGATGGTGAAAATACCTTGAGTACCTTATTCAGGTGTATTGGAGATGGTCCACATTGTTTTACTTTTTAGTCCACAACAGTGACTGTAATCCCCAAAGCCTGTAATTCATAGATATCATCTTTTAAAATGGTTTTGTTCAGATACAAGTGTTGTGGTGCAAAATATATGTACACCAGAAACAGCCATCTTGGCAGAGTGTTATAGCATGCAAGAAACGCGGTTTAGATCTGGTTTGCTCATGATGAAGGTCACTGAGTGGTTTTTGCTTAGATAAATAATCGGCAGTGCTCACACATGGCCCTCTTCTGGCATTATCAGATCCTGTCTGTGGAAAGCAGATGAGAAATGTCTATAATGAGACAGCAACTGCATTCTATGGAGAAGATTTGCTACCACCTGAAGAGGGCTTACAAATGAGCAATATGCTGGTGCATTATGCTTAACCCTTTCAATGGCTGGTAAACTAACCTGAAAGTGATAGTTTATTGAGATATCCAAGCATCTAAACAAGCCAGAAATTTTTGTTTTGTTAAACTATCTTTTAATTGTTATAAACCATCCAGACAGCCATGTGGCTATTGTGATGGTCTGTAAAAGTTTGAAGCAAACAAATAAGATTTTTAAGCCGACAAGACACCAATGCTAAAGCAGTCTTCCAGTTCTGGCTTGTTTGGGAGCAAAAAACATACTGGTCTATTGATATATGTGTGAATTTAGGTATTCTCTGATTTACCTTACGAAGATATTTTAATGATAAAAACAAAATCATGCTCTCCATGAGCTTCCTGGGATAGTTATAGAATAGCAATATGTTAAGTGGAAGCACATTCATGTACTGCTTCTTCCTTCATCCTTTAAAATGCTTAATGAAAGTGGCTATTAGGAGAGGAATTGGTCTTGTTCCTATGTATTTTAAATTGACAAATGGCAATCAAAACATACACACTCCATTCAGAATGGATGTACAGTGTATATATTTTGTACTTTGAGTGACTGGTTCCAAAACTTCGCACATCAGGGCCCTCCCAGATTTGTGCCAAGTTTCTGCTCCCTGGTATCTAGTTGATGGTATGCCATTAAACAGGATGAATGTTACTTAAACCATCTGTTATGTGCACATTTCCCAAGTTATATATACATTACTGTGATTGCCAGGAAGTCAAGCTTGTCAATTCACATTAACTATCAGCAGTAGGATATTGTCAGCCTGATGACAATAAACTATTGGTCTGTCTCGCCACCACCTAAAGGCAGAGAGAAATAGTTTTTAATTTGTAACTTTTCTGTGTTCTTCTACTGCTGCATCTGTAATTTTTCTAACCAGAAACAAACTATTGCAGAGGAAAAGATGGAGTAGTGCAGAACTGGTAGGGCTAAGAAGCACGTTTAGTCTCTTTTCTGTGCTTCTTGCACAAGGGCGTGCTGTCACTCATGCCTCCTCCTAACTGAGAAACTATGATTCAGTTCAGGCTGTTATAAGCTCTGTCTGGGTTATGAAAGCTGTGCCAGTCTTAGAATACTTTAAGGGAGTGCAACTCCCTCCTGCTGCACCCAAAAATAAAAATTAAAAAAAAAATCTTGAGATTTGGGTTTTAGTGAGATGCTAAGAATTCTGTCTTACAGCTCTCTCCCACTTGCATGCCAGAAAATGCTAATTCCCTGAGCCTGAAATGACACTGTGACCAATGGGGCATTTATGCCTCTGTCAATTCTCTTGTGTAAGCGTGACACTTGTGTGACACTACCAGCACAATATGAATTTAGCAATTCTGGTTCGGCAACTGGCAGTGCTTATCTTTGGAAGGATGCAGGTTGGTAGAGCTCCCATAATGGAGTTCAACATGGGACTTTCCCTAGGAAGACTTCTCTCCCTTGTATATGCAGCAGGCCCCACTTGTGAAATGGAATTGGTAGGACCCACTGCTTTGGAAGGGGATTCTCAAGAAGAAATGAACTGACTGGAGTGAAAGCTTCTCATTGTGTTCATCTGATTGAAATCTGTGTAAATCTAAACTGTGGTCATGCCTTGAGTGTTACATCAATCAGTACATGTTTTAAAGTCATCATTTATTTAGTTCTCACAGTTTTTTGTTCATAGTGAAAATAATAGTCTTGAGACCAGCTGAACTACCAGAGGAAGGTTCCTGGACCTTGACAAAGAGCTATATATTGTAGTTTTGAAAAGCTTTCACTGAAACTATTTTTAATGCTGCCTTGGTAAGATGTTTCATTGTTAGACTTAGCCCAAAACCAGGCAGGACAGTAGCAAATGTGCGCCTTTGAGGGCAGAGCTTGCCAAACACTTATAAAGTGTCAGGTGGGTTGAGGTTCAAATTTGGGTACTTTTGTGATCACTGGAAGCACACTTTATGTTTTCGCCATTGGTCTGAGAGCCATGTCTCTTCCATCAGCACCTTTCTCTTCTTTGCATTATCAGGTTTCTCCCCTGTGTGTGGACCCACAGTGATGACTCTGGAGATGTAACTGTTCTTTTACGTGAGTACCCAGAGAGCAGAACCCTGCTGTCTGCGGCCTGGACTTCTGAACGCCATCTGAGCAGTCTGGCAACTCCTTCATGCTCTTGCCCTCTCCTTTCCAAAAACATCAGTCTGCTAAATCATCCATGTCAATTTGCTATGACATACATCAATGTTGATGAGAGACAGGAACACTGTCGGGTAATTCTGAGCTGCCAGAATAATCAGCTGTATACCCAACATGGCTTAAAGGAGTTCTCAATTAGCAACATGCATCCGCTGAAGAACTTAGACCCTCATGTTTTTACTGGAGACTTTAATCCTGTAAGCAAAGTAGACTACAATGCAGGGACGCATCTCTATCGGAGTGTGGAGAACCTACACTGGGCCACACTGGCTGATTCACATTGCCATCCCTACTGTGGAAATGTAGACAACAAACTTGTTTTCCATTACAAGGGTACAACCCAGTGGTCCAAGTATTCCGTGGAAGGAGCCCCCTCCCCTGGTTCACCTGAATGCTGCCGACACTTCCCCCTCTCCTCGGAGCAGATACCACCTGCAGCACATGACATAGCTCTTCCCTCTGGTGCCAAAGTGACTCCATGGCTTTTCTCCTCCATAGATGTGGATGCCAAAAAGACCTTGAAGGAAAAGCTCAGACTTCACAGTATGAAAGCTACGGAGATTTGCAAGCCTCTCAGACCTCAGGCTTCCTTGAACGACCTGGTTGCAAGGGAATGTTCCCAGTGCCGGGCATGCCAGCAGTCTAGGAATGGTTGTTCCATTAACTGTTGCACTATACTCGTGCAGCACACTACCCTTCCTTGTGGACCATGGATGACACTGGGGAAGCATCGGCCATGTTTTTCTCGCAGGCTCACCAATCCAGAAGACATCAAACAAGAAGCTCAGAGGAGGTTGCAGATCAGAAGACAGAACAGCTCACCCAACTTGACCCTCCATTGTGCTAATGATGGCCAGGAGATGACCAAATCGCAAACAACTGGATCCTTAAAGGGATATGAGATGGAACAGAACACCAAAAGGACTCTGGAGCTGAGCAGGAAAGGAGACTGTAAAGAGAAGCTCTACATTCCAACTTTTGAAGAGTTCAAAAGGATGAGAATTAAGGGGACATGTTTCCTTGGTGGTAGCCATGAATCCGCACTAGACATGAAGGAAGGGACCCAAAGGTTAGAAGAAAAAAGAAATCAAAACCTCTTTTCAGATGCCCAGCAAGACCTCACCAAAGAAATGGTTACAACAGTAGATTATTATGATGATGTTTTTCATGAAAACACTGAGAGCACTTCTGGGTTAGTTGGCTATCAAGATAGTTCATCAACCTGGGACAGGAGTTTCTATCTAATGAATATGCCTATGGCTTGGGACAAGAACAACGAGATGCCAACATCAGATAGGTTCCCTGTCCCCATTTGCTCTAGTCCAGTCCCAAGATCACCTCTACAATCAGCTGCAGTTTCTGTGGAGGAAGGAAGGAAAACCTTTGCTGAAGGGGAGAAGCAGGGCCTGGATGCAGGACTGGATGAAGTCCTTCCCCATGCTGCACAGTGCAGTGCGCCTGAAACCCAGTCTTCTTGTTGCCCACTGCTATTAGAAGCAACAGATATATCCAGCTATGGAGCTAAGCTGCAGAAAATGAAGGATGAATTTATAGGTTCTGCACTTGACCTCATTAAAAAGAGGTAACTGACCATATTAGAGTTCCTGAGAGCAATTTCATCTGGAAAATTCTTACAAATGTGCTTACAAATTTAGCTGGCATTCTAGAACCTGCCTTCTGAAGTCAGTCTGCTGGGAACATGAAACAGCTTTGCTTTAATTAGCATAAAAACTAATGGGCAGTTGTTTTGGGCAGGTTTCCCACCCAGACCTGTGGCATTAAGATTCTGTAGCCAGAGATGCAATGCCAGGGCCATGCAAATTTATATTAGAGGACAATTATTATTTTCTTTGGAAAAATTGACTGGTACTTGTGCTTTAAGCTGAGGATTTTAACTAATTACCATATGTGTTGCAAAGAAAGAATTTTCCTTCGGGACAGATTTGCCCAGCAATTGAGTGGGGTGGGCAATGCATGAGGAATGGTGCTTTCTTCCTCTGGTCTGTGCTTTTTTGCTCACTTGCTTGAGCCAATTGGAGTAATTGAAATTTGGGGGGCTGTGTTCAAACCATGGTTTAGTGCTATGAAAACAAGCCTTGTTTCTCCTCGGCTCATGTTTCATATCTGGCATGGCCATGAGAAGATGATGAGAGGCTTCTGTTTTCATCTGAGATGGACTCATAGAATAGTAGAGTTGGAAGGGGCCATGAAGGCCATCGGGTCCAACCCCCTGCTGTTGCAGGACTCCATGTTACACCATCCTACTCAGATGGCTGTCCTGTTTCTTTTTTTAATATCTCTGGTGTGAGAGCCCACCACCTCTCTAGGCAGCTGGCTCCACTGTTGTATTGCTCTGACAGTAAGGAAACTTTTCCTGATATCTAGCCTGAATCTGGGTTGTCACAGCTTGACTTGATTATTCAGTGTCCTGCACTCTGGTATCACCAAGAAGAGGTCTTGCCCTTCCTCTTTGTGACAGCCTTTGAGGTACTTATAGAAGGATATCATGTCCCCTTAGTCTTCTCTTCTTCAGTTCTCTCAGTCTGTTCTCACAGGGCAGTTTTTCCAAACCCTGGATCATTTTTGTTGCTTTCCAAGGCACTGTGGTGATTAGATTAGAGTGTTGGCTGGGGAGCGATTAGGCGATTAGTGTTGGATGGGGACTTGGAAGATCTGTATTCTAGTCCTGACTCAGTTATGAAGTTCCCTGCTTGACTTTGAGCCAGTCACTGGCTCTTAGCCCAACTTACCTCACAGGGTTGCTGTTGTAAGTATGAAATGGAGAGGGAAAGAACCTTATAAGGAAAGCTTCCTTAAATGGGAAGGAAAGGTGAGGAAATAAATGTAATAGAAGGAGAAGAAGAAATTTATAGCTACTGACTACTCAGAAACTTCCTTTGAGTCAATGACTCTAAACGGTGGGTTTAGAAGTTTTCATTGGCAATGGAAATCTAATATATTGCCAGATTTCCAGCAGTGTGTATTTGAGGAAATGTATATTGATAGAAGGGGTGCTTCTTCACACTAGAGCTTAACATTTTAATCCCATATTTTGTTTATTATGAAGTAAGCCCCATCCACTGCAGCTTACTCCTAGGTAACTGTGCAGGATTACAGCCATATGTTAGAAACATGTGCTAGAAGTCTTAGGATTCACACTTACAAATTTTTAGAGGTCATATGAGGTCACTGAGTTACACTGTTGGTTTGTGGGATTTATACCTTACCTTATCACATACAGCCTCAAGGCCAGGAAACAGCATTTCACTGCCTTCATCCATTCTTCTATTTGCCACCCAATGGGGCTTCTTAGGATCATTCGAAGCCTCCTACATGCTGATCCCAAGGACATTGAAGATGCATCTGAGGCCTGTTATATAATATTTGCTAGACGCTTTCTGGATAAAATCTCTTGCATCCTCCAGCATAGTCTGATCCAGTAACATTTGGGTGTTTTTCAGGTGGTTCAGCTTGAGGATGTTGATGGTGTACTCGGACAGGTCTGTTCAAGCACACCTGCACTGGACCTTTGACCCTCTTGGCTTAAAAGAGCTAGCAGAGTGGGAAAAGCTAGGCAGGTGATCAATGACTCTTTACACAAGGCAATGGCCCCTATTACCTTAAAGAGTCGGTGGTGAGGCCATCGTGATGCAACCCTCTCTGAATCCAGAAGACCCTAATAATTTTAGGTTGGTGGCAAATAATTCCCTTCCTGCGCAAGTCCTTGAGAGGGTGCTGGCCAACCAGCTCCAGGTACACTTAGTTGTGAACAATGTGGATCAATTCCAGTTGGGCTTTGGACTGGGTTTTGACTCAGAACAGCCTCGGTTGCCCTATATGTTGACCTGTGCTGAGAGAGAGATGGAGGAGTGTGATCTTTTTTGGAACTCCTGGATCTTTTCGCAGTTTTTTATACCATTGGCTTTGGGATCTTTCTGGAGCGACTGGCTGAGATGGCAGTCCTTTTTTTCCTTTTTCTCAAGACTTAGTTTCTTGTGTGCAAAGCTCACTGAAGACATTGCCATGGAAAACACAAAATAAAGAAATAAAGGTGGACAAATTTTTTAGGATGACAGGGAAGATGGTTGAAAAAGAGGACTCCCAGGGCAAACATGTATTTGTGCTTATGTATATTAAACTTGCTATACAAATTCTTATTTGTTCAAGATCAAAACAGCAACCAGTGTAGGACAGGTGAGAAGAGATAAAGAGCACATTGGAAAATACAACCATAACACCTGTAGAAAAGATGGAGGAGTGTGAGCTGTCTGGGTTTCACCAAAAGAAAATCTTGCTCAGGGTAGAGAGGTGAATACAGAAGGTTCCATAATGAAATTAAAAATGGACTTGGACCACTGAGGATCCACAGTAGAAGAAGAGTATAGGGCATAGTTGGGCACAGTTTTCTGAGGCAGCCTGTTGGACAACATTCTTTACAAAATTGACGCCTGTAACCATGTCCAAGAACAGTGAGCCCATGCTTGTATTTCCCTACATGGTCTTACATGTTCTCATATTAACCATGCTAGCCTCTTTCAAATTAGATGCACTTATAACCTGATTATTCCTGCCTAAAATCCCTGTATCATCTTGTGCTAATTCTGTGCCATACCACCACATTCTCCCACCTGATAGAAGAAGACGGAACAAATGCAAAGCCAGTTGATTAAGGAACAAGGGAGACGATGTCATGAGGAATAATATACAAAAGATGAGTAGGCTGGTGTCTCATAACATTGGAAACATGCACAAATACATTTGTTTGACTATAGAAACAGATTCATTCAGCTGTGAGTTTCCACTTGTCTCAGTTGTCCATCACTTAAAAGCACCTCCTCTCTTTTTGATCCTTGTTTAACAATCTGCTAGGATGCCATATAACATTGGGAGACAGGAAGCTCCATCATCAGCTGCGGAATTGGATAGCACTGAAGTGCCATCAACCCCAACCTCCTTTTCCTCCCCGCGAGGCAGGATGATCGGCTCCATACAGATCAATCCAAACCAGTGTGCCATTTGCACAAAGCAGGAGTGAACAAGTGAGCTGTCCGTGGATCAGATTATGCCAGATGATAGTGGAAGTGAGCCAAGCCTTCACATGGAGAGTGAAATACTTATAAAACCCAGAAGGTCACAAACCCAACCTCATTCAATTTTTCTGCTCTTTCTTTTATATGCAACCTCCAGGCTACCTTGCACATTTCCTTTGGTGTTCCTTCCAGCTGACAATTTTACTGAAAGAACATTTACTTTGTAATACCATTTCAGCTGAAGTACATAGAAATCAGTATCAGCTCAAGGGTTACCAACATTTTACCTTGTAAGATATTCCTATATAACGATATATAGCTGGTGTTGCGACATTATATAGGATCTTTGTATCCTAATTTGGTTGTCTTTTAAACCTAATGTGTCTTTAAGCATCTAATTCTTAATATGCAAAAACAGGCATTTTGAAGTGGCCTTACTTGGCTGTTGTTCAGAGTCTAGAAGCAAAGGTGGTTTAAAGCTGTAAATGACCCCGGTTCTGGTAATCTCGGGGAATGCCTCCTCCCATAGGAAGCTCCACACCATCTACAAGGGAAGCCCTGATTCAGAAACTATGTTATGAGAAACAGGCTGCTTTACCGCCCAGCTCAAGCACTGTGGAATGCCCTCTCTTGGGATGTAGCCACTCTCCAGTCTTTACTGCTGAACATAGGTCAAGAAGAGCTTTTTCTTTCAAAGTTTGATCCAGATTTTTCTTGGGTCTGGTTATCCTGCTGTTTCCTTTAGATTTGTATGCTTTAGAGACAATATAGTTTATTACTTACATTGTATACTGCTTTCAGTTAAGTTTTGAAGAACAGGATAGAGGCATTTTAAAATGAAATTAAGAACTGACACATCTGAGATAGCAGTACAGAACCACTCCTTCCTTCACATTCTTGTGGAACTTAGGAAGAATATAAGAGCATGGTATTCTTACTTCATCTGCATAAAATCCAATCCAATCAATGAATAAAAGGCTGTTCTAGATACTTCCCTTCCACTCAGCCCTTTCTCCAATCTGTATATTATTTTTCAAGTTATATGAAGGCGCATTGGTAGTAGCCAAAGAGACATCGAATACCCATGTGCAGGAGACACAGGGAGGCTACTAAAATATTCTGTGATTTTCTGAATGTAGAGTCAGTATCAAGAATGGTTTGCGATTACTTGATGTAAACTTAGTCGAATTGGCTATCAATGGCTAGTAGCCCTGATGGCTATATACTACACCCTGTACCTAATGTGCCTGTGAATGCTCAGGACTTTAGGTTGGCCCCTGTGAGAAACAGATTGCCAAACTAGATGGACCTTTAATAAAGAGTTCAATTCAGTTCTGCAATTCCCAGCAAAATTCCCAAGACAGAAGCTATTTCTTGAGGGGAAAGTCAAGTCTCATGCGTTTGTTGTGCCGTCAATGAAGTGGAAATGTTCTTAAATCTCTTAGTTCATCAATGTATATAAAGTGAACTTGAAAAAAACAAGATACCTGTGAAATATTTATAGTCATCATTATTATTGTTAGTGTGGTCATTTTAGTGACGTGCTTATGGGTAATCCTGTAGGTGATGGCTACTTAGTTTTGTACATTTGCACTCACGTTCTCCCTCTCTCCCTCTCTCTCCCTCTCTGATCATTCTGGAAGCACTTGCTTGTATTTGTGATGATAGGAAAAAAGTTGTCTCCTGTCTTGGTGCCAACAAAATATCTAAGAGGAATGAAAGGAACAAAGAACTTGTGAGATTTGAACAGTACTGTTAAGCAGAAATCTTGAGGGATCAGACTTTTACATTTGCTAACAAGTTTCAGTTAAAATGCTTATAGTGTAGTACTGATGGAAATACAAGTGTGACATGGTGGGAAGAAAGAAGGGCCAAGGCATTGTTGATTTTGCAATCCTTTGTTGATGTTACAAGCCAGTCTGCGCATAGTAATGGTTCGCACCTTACAGATCACCTGCATCTTTTTAAAGATTTCCCTGTTTGCCGCTGGACTTGGCTCTGGCTTGCTTTTCGCGCATCACATTAATTGGATTGTGTCCCTTTCCTCACAGCTGCACTGCTGAAACTGCCCCTGACCCCCCCTCCCAGGGAACAGGTGAACTCAAGAAACCTGATGCCACTTTTGCGGAGAATCAACAACAGCCCACAGTGAGTTATGTGGCTTGGGGAAAAGAGGTGCTTTAGAAGAGTGAGTGTGTTTTTAAGGCCTCCTGCCATGGCATGGCATCTCTTAGCCGTTTTGCATGTTTCTCATTGCTCCTGGCTCTGGCTCCCCCACCCCACCGTTTCTTCCCCGCTTTTGCTTGTATCTCACCCTCAAAACCCTTCCTGCTTTCAACCAGTGGTGAAGGACCGGCTAATGAGTCAGACCCACAAAGCGTATCCACACTGTGGAACCCTTCCAAGTTACTTGTGACTGAAAGCGCCATCCTGCCTAAATCTCAGTCTCACTGAGTTCACTGGGGCTTACTCCTAGGTAAGTGGGAATGAAGTTACAGCCCAAATGCCACTGAAAGCACAAAGGTTCATTGGGACCAACTGGTCTGCTCATTTCAGTAGATCTTGATTGCAAAACAAACTTTAGCAGGATTTATCTGGAAATGTTTAAACTGGTTCAAAACTGGATTCATTTTCATGGCTTTACAAATTTGTAAACTGTGGCTATGTGAGAAGGTACTGAAAGTTCCCCGTTAGTATTCAATAGCACAGAAATGCATTTTCCATGTTCTTCTCGTTGGAGCCATGACACTTAAACCAATCAAAATGCCTTTAAACGTGTAATACAGACATGGTAAGCATTCAGTTTGTGTAACAGGCATGGAGAGGATTTCCCATTTCAACCTAGATCAAGCTCTCATTGAGTGGGGTCTAGTCAGTAGTTGATAGGTGGTCTGAAGGACAGCATCATCTTAGGCCTGCCTTTTCTAACCTGCTGCCTTCCAGATGTGTTGGTCTGTTGTTTGTACAATTCCCAACCAGCATGGCTTGGTTAGACTGGCTGGGGAGGACCACAGTTGCCTGGATGGCACCAGGGTGGCTTTGGCTGCCGTAGGACAGTCCATACTTTACTACGTTTGATTGCTCTTCCTGCTAACCCTAACCCACACCAGCCCACGAAAAATAGCACATTCTTTGCTGTTTTCTCTGTGTATACATCAAACAGCTGCACATAAATATCTCAAAAATGTATCTAGAATACTAAAAGAGAATATAAATCGGCCTGTCTGTCTGTCTCTCTGTCTGTCCAGCACTGCAAAGTGCCAGTCCTGTGAAATCTAGCATGCATTAGTGTAGGATGTATACTAGGGATGTGCCTCTTAGGGTGATGCTATTTAAATTAGTTTAAATGTATACTTGTGGTTGACACCTGCAAGGACAGAGTCAGTCACCAGAGGCTAACAGTGGGTAGCTTTGCAGTCCATACAGTTTTGTGTCAGAAGAGATAAGAGGCTGAAGAAGAGAAATCTAAACTAGCCTCCTTCCCCTTTCAGTGGGGCAGCCATTTCTTTGGGTGCGGGGAGATGATAGACCCCTCTTGCAGACTGCGATTGGGATATTCCAAGGCAAGACCTGTGGCTAGGCGTGTTAGCAAAACATCCGGTGGGTAGGAAGTATCCAAGCCTGACAGCTCCCTAAGATGTTTGGAAGGCTTCACAGCTCCAGAGGTCAGTAAAGGTCTGTGCCAAGGTCTTTTTCAGCCCCAGTGAAGCCACGTCTATTTGTCACTTTAATATAAAATAGCCACTCATTTTGCCTCTTTAACTGTGTGGGCATGCCTGGCTGCCAGGTAGAAACTGCTCAGTAGACAGGAGGAGGAACAGAAAGGCTTGGGAGCGGATTGATGGGATATCGGTGCAGAACATTGCCAGGTTTGGCCCAGGATACATATTTTGTGTAGGCAAAGCTCGCCCCCCAAGTCTCTTCATTTCCCTTTCCAGGCCTCCAGCTCCAACTGCCGCCGATCCAGCTCTGACATCTCCTACGAAACATCAGACTGCACCAAAGCGCAGCGGGAGTGTCGGCTACGGCCTCACTTCAGTGACCCAATGCCAACAGATGCTGTGAAGAGGAAACAGCTGGAGCTGAAGATAGCTGCAGCCGCACGCCAGCATGCCCAGAAACGCCGGCAGGAGAGAGACCCTGGTACGTCCCCTGCCTCTGGCTCAGTTTGAGTATGCCCTGGAGTGACCTCAACACCCTCAGCTCCGAGTGTGTTTTTAACATTACGTTAGCAGCCATCATTTAGTGGATTCTTGCATGACCCTGGCCCAGCTCACCACCACCTGTTCCTGCTGCAACACCCACAGAATATGCTCTATCCATGGTATTTTTTTATCGTGGGGTCTCTCCAGAGGAGAGGGGACACAGCAAGAACAGCAGCAGCAGTTTCTGCCCTTTGGAAAACAATCAAGACGCTGGCTGGCACAACTTGGGGGAAGTCTGATGCTGCGCTCAACGCACTCAGTGTAAGATACACAGGGCAGAGTAGAGGCGGTGGCTCTGGCAGTGCCCTCACGGCTTCCTGTAGCTCTCATGCTCTAGTACTTCAGCTTCGCACACAACAGAGCAAAAGCTGAGCAAGGCCTTGAGCACCTGCCTTGTACGTAGACCGAACAGATGGAGCCAACTGCTCAGCTGCTGGGAATTGGGGGAGTCGTAGCTCAACACATCTGAAGGGCAGTGGGTCAGAGAAGTCTGCAGGAGGAGATCCCCCTCCTCTTGTTCTTTTGGTTTATTCGGGCTGGGGAGCACTTCCAGCATGCCTGAGCCAAAGTGCCGGTGGGACGTGCTCCCTGAGGTTATCAAATGAAGGAGAGAGCTGTGGCCTAGGAACAGGAGGAGCCACTCCTTTGCTGGCTGGGGGAAGCATATTGAGGTAGCACGTGATTCACCGAGCGGAACACCACTGCGTAGCCATGCAGGTCATTTTAGCAGTGGCTTGATAAAGCTCTTGTTTTGGCTGCTCTCCTTCGATACAGATGCAGAAAAGCACCTAGGAAGCCACGTGGTTTTATGCCTGCCTGCATTCCCCCCCACTCTGACTTTCACAGATCTGTTCTTCCTTGGAGAAGGTGGGTTGGGAGGGAGAATTTTCACAGCAGTGGGGAATATTTCCTAGAAAGGTTTTAGGAGAGGGGGCATTGGTTTACCTTTGTTTTAGCTAAGGGGGCCAAGGGGGTGACAGGTTTCCTCCCAAAAGATGACAAAACAACAAAAAGATAGGCTCAGTCTTCATTTCTGGATGTGGGGCTGAGTTTTCTCAGGAACTCATGGAAAGGATCCCCCTTGTAGTTAGAAATGATGTTGACTCACTTCTTTATCTCTTCAGTCCCAGCGCTGGCCAAAGCCAACATCAACCATGGCAGCAGCCTTGATGAGAACCGTCGCACTCCGGGCAGCTCCTTCCGTTCCAGATACCGCTGGAGCAATGTCAGCAGTCTCAGTGTGGACAGCGGCATTGTGGGTGGGAGCGATGAGAGGGACAATCCCGATGCCAGCAGTGGAGGGTCACCAAGGATGAGGTTGGCTGAGATGGAGCGGGCAGACAGTGGCATCAGCCAGGTGCTGACCCGGAAGTGGCGGAACAGGGCAGCTGAGACCCTGACCTCTCTACAGGCGTGGGACGCGCACCAGCCTTGCACTGACTGTGGTGCGAGAGACTTCCCACTGGAGACCGATGTGCAGAACCAGAACAAGAGGCGGGCCACGCTCTGCGAGAAGTGCCTCAAGTGCCGGACGGAGCGGAAGGAGTCAGTGCTGGAGTTTGTCAATACCGAAGCCAGCTATGGGGAGGACCTCCGCATCATCAAAGAAGAGTTCTACCTCCCCATGCAAGCTGCAGGCCTCCTAACACAGGACCAACTGCTGGTGGTTTTCAGCAACATACAGGAGCTGATAGACCTGAACGAAAGCTTCCTGGAGTACCTCCAGGAAGAGATTGACCAGGCCTTTGAGCAGGTAGTGTTTCTGGGCTCGGGGTTCCCTTCCCTTTGGGCAGTCATGAGTTACTTCGTTCCTTTGGCTTTGTTAGCATGGCGCTTGCAGTTATGCCTCTAACTCGAAAGCCGCAATGTCTAATGATACACGAGGGAATTGTGAGTCTAAAGTATTTGGCATGTGTTCCGTTGACTATCTTACCCCTCCTTCAGAGGAGCCTTTCTCAAGATTGGAGGCCTGTATTTTCCCTTAATTTCAAATGTATGAGAAAACACCGGTCTTGCAGCTTGAAGGGAAAGCTGAGGATCAGATTGGATGCACAAGCAGCCTGCTCTGCTCCGGGAACAAAAGCAGATCGTGTGAATTCAGTAAACAATAGGCCAAGATCACTTGGAGAACAGGCATCTCAAAACTCCTGGGGTCTCAGCCATGAAATTTGCCCCCTGTGCTCCTGAACAGTCTGGGATGAGTTGTTCGACAGGTGGGTTTGCGTTTGCAGCACTTTCATGCCTTGCTCAAGCAACGGTGTGTGTGTTGCACAGTGAGGTCTACCATCAGTTTCAAACACGCACGTGTTTCCATTGGCCAAAGGAGAACAATGAGTACAGCGGATTGGTTGTGCTATCACCTAAGCAAAGCTAATGGTATTTACATGCTGCTGCATATTTATATTATGCCTTGTACTTTATCAGAAGCTCTGAGAGAGAAAAAACACACTTTTACCATGAAATTCATTTTACAGCAGCATCCAAGAAGGCCTTTGGGAGAGCAATTAAAAGCAGTGTTGCTTGCCAACAATTGCTGGTGGCAAAGAACAAACACGTGGCGAGTTAAATCCTTGTTATTTGAGCCATACTCCAAACTGGCTCTCTTCCTTGAACATAGTCAAGGTTATTTATAATTTCTTGGAACAGCAGTTCTGAAAATTCGTTAGGACAGCCCAACACCTTGTGCACAGCAGCAGGCACAGCAGCTCTTTAAGCTCTTTTGCAAGTCATGTGGGGCAGAGATACTATTTTGAAGGCACTGCAGCCATCTTGGCGAAGGTTCTCAGCGCACAAATGGAGCGTGTGCTTTTTGCTGAAGAAGGTTTCAGGTTCCCTTCCTGGCACCCCCAGTTAAAAGAAAAAAGAAAGAAAAGAAAGGACGGGAATCATGATCCTGGAGAATTGCTACCAGACAGAGTGGTCAGTGCAGGGCTGGATGGACAAACAGGGAAAAGCTGTAGCTCAGTGGGAGGAACACATGCTTTGTGTCCCCAGTTCACCCCGTGGCATCTCCAGGTAAAGCTGAGAAAGACTCCTTGCCTGAACTCTTGGAGAGCCATAGCCAGTCCGTGGCAGCAGTACAGAGCAAGATGGCCCCATGGTCTGGCTGGGTCCAGTCAGCTTCCTGTGCTGAGGAGCGTGCAAGTCTTTGGGCACATCATCCCAGCAAATAAAGAGTGTTGTGTACCAAGCTTCAGGCAATAGTGTCTCCCATAAGAATTACAGATTTCACCTGTGACCCCATGGCTGCAGTTCAGCATAGAGCTTACCGTGGAGAAAGTCAGTGCCTTTTTTTAACGTATGTGTGTCGTGGGCTGCAATCTTGTGCTCACTTACTACAAAAGAAGTTCACATCGTTGTATCCATCTGCTAAAAGCAAACCCCAATATATTCAGTAAACTCCACTTCTATGTAAACATGCACTGGGTCTGGTTTACTTATAATCAGTTTGTACAAGAAAATAGCTATAGAGTTATACTCCCCTGGAATGCTTATTCGTATTGATGTACATGTGCTTATAAATGATTAACTGGAAGAGGTTTTGATTGCTCACATCACAAAAGGATGCATCTTAAAATCTTAACCCTAATATTCAACAAGTAGAGAATTCCACCATAGAAAATTCTGGGATACACAGGCTGAACTAACAGAAAAAGAAGTGCATTTGCTTAATGGGGAGATGGTGACTGAATGAGACAACAGTCTGGTTTGACTGAATAATTTAACATTATGAATGAGCCCTATATCCATGTATCTGGCTCCTTTCCTCCTCCCCTTCAGCATGGCAAAATTAATTCCAGATGTCTTCAGTTAATCACAGTTTCCTGGTATTCCTGAACCAGGAAACGATGGTTACCAGGCTTGGAACAAGCCAGTACCTTAAACTGGCTTCATCCTGGGCTTTGAGATCCTGATTTGCTGAACCAGGTAACTACAGCTTTCCATTTGGATGGTAATGGGATACTGTAGTTAATAGAAGACTCCCTGGCTTACACCAAGAAGGAAGGGGAGGGTACAAGGATGGAGCATGTAGGCAAAAGATTCATGTGTATCTCGGCTTATTAAGGCAAGATATGATCATATAGATTGAGTAAGTGTGATAGTGTTGTTTCCAATAGCCACGGGAGACCCAAAGAGGAAATTGAGTTTGGAAGCTGAAGACAAGAGGCCACTTGTGCTGTATTCTGGAATCCGGTCTCAGCATTCCCATAACAAGAACTGAAGCAATGTCATTTTTTCAAATGAGAATTAGAGTCGTAAATGTGAACAGAATGCTGCAAGGCTTCACAAAAATCTGAAGAAAACTAATGTAGAAAATGAATGTTAATGAAGTTTTAAAGTTCAAGGAATTGAACCTCTTAAGCAACTTGTATTTTGACATAGCCTTGGTTCTCAAGTTTTGAGGGTGGGTGGGTGGGTGGGTGGGAGAACATATTCACAATTCAAAACCTGGGAATGCAGATCTTCTTCGTGAAATAGAACATTGACACTGACTTGTCAGTGAATTACAACACTGGCACTTTAACCTGAAAGAGGCCATCTGCCTGCAGTTTTAAATCCAGCCATTTCAAATGGCATGCTTTTTTGCTTTTGCTTTGACTGTTGCTTTTCAGGAATACTAACCCTCAAGAGCCATGGAACATACAGTAGATCACAGAACGTTCGTGCCATGGCAACTGACCCTGGCAAAAATGGGCACAGCATTCTCTTGTCAGTGAAAAAGACACACGTCACAACAGATAATTGTTAATCAGCAAGGAAGGATATCACAACATAAAGGCAGTCCCTGAGTTGTGAACGGGTTCCGTTCCTGAGGAAATGGACATTTGTCTTTAAGTTGAATTTGTATGTCAGTCAGATCATGTACTATATAGTGTCCCTTCACATTTTCAGGGTTGGGGCACAGGAAAATACTGTGAAAATGGAAAAAACATCCAAATATCTCTCCAGCCCTCCCCTGCAGAAGCTTATCAGGGCCTCCTCTTTGCAGCAAGGAGATGCCAAAGAGATTTCCTTCTCTGGATGGATGGAACAGGAAGGCCGGCTTTGGAGACCTCCCTCTCCCACCTTTCTCTTCCTCTCTCTTTGGTGATGCTTCAGAGGCTCTCCCTTGCTTCCCTTTTGCTTCCTCTCTCTCTCTGGTGATGTTTTAGAGGCCCTTCCCTCTCCTTTTCTGCTCTCTTTCTCTCTATGGTGATACTGTGGAGGATCTCGCTTGCTTCCCTTTTGCATCCTCTCTGTGGTGAAGATTATATTCTGCAGTAATTTTTAAAAAATGAATAGGCTTTAAGGCAGTTCATAAGTACAGGTTGTTCATAACTCAGGTGTTTGTAACTGAGGGACTGCCTGTTTGTTTCTCAGAGTTAAATAAATGCAAGCCATTTCTGGATGGTGTTTGTTTGTTTGTTTGTTTCTTCTTGACTTTTTTCTTTTGTATAAACAACTGTATTATTATACCAGTCAGCAGAAAAACTGTGATACCCAAAATAATTTTCAAATATGGATATAACCCTACAGTTGTTTTCCATTTGAGCCCTGTATGATCAAAACCATAAAGATGTCCATGATTCTTCCCATCATCCAGCCCCAAAAACATGCTGGATGCATGCTTGCATGGAAAAAGTAGCCTGTTTAATTGCATTTCTTACAGAGCAATTCTTCAGACAGGGGCAGAAAAATCGGAATTCAGAGGAATTGCCCCCTTTAAAGCTCTGCTGGGCTTGTACAGGCATAGAAGAAAAGAATGGGAAGCAACTTTTGGGGGATTTCTGCTCTCCCTCTCATGTGTGTGTCCTTGGTAATTTCCCTCCTGTGGGAACTAATGAGAGGGCAATAATGTATCCAAGCCTTCTAGTTGAAGACCTGTCTGGAGATTAGGAGGACAGTCCCCCAAAAGCGTATCGCCTAATCCGCACCTTACCTTGCACTCGGGTGGGGGAGAGTTGTCTGCAGTTAGATCTCACCCTCAAAGAGAACCTTTTTTCTTCTGCACTCTGAGGGGGACATACAACCTGTCTGGTTGTCTCCATGACACCCTCCTGGAGACGGTTGGTTTGCAATCTTAATTTCACAGAACCATTTAGTTTTTTATCACTGCTACTTCCTATATTATAGTTAACTCACTGCTCAACATTCAGTGTGTTTAGACCTTTTCCAGATTTCACAGTTTGCTATTCACATTTTTCCAATTGCAATAACAAATGATTTTTCAATCCATAACAATTACCAATCAATATTTCCAATGAATAATATTTCAGGAGTATCAGATAGTATGTTCTGCTGAGAAACTGAATGACTGAAAAAGCTTCTTCCTGCTATTGTTTTATATGCAGACACCTCTACTATATCTAGAAAAGAAGGGCTTTTAACATCCAGGCGTACAACTTTCCATATCAGTAATTCTTGTCATCCTCCATCTGGTGAGGTTCTACCTCTTTAACCCATATAGTGGGCTTTCTCTCAATGTTAAGCAAATAGAAATAAGTGCTGTCTTCCCCACACCTTGCCAGAGGCATTTCTCCATAATTCATTATTCTTTGTGCCATTGTTTTACATAATCAATTTCTTTAGAAAGAAAAATCATCAGCATTCTGTACATTCTTGACATATTGTCTGTTAACCAGCCTTCTGCAGGATCTGTTATTTGAAGAAAGTCACTTTTCTGAGCCTGTTTTGATGCATCTTTTCCAAGACATAATGCCTTGCTTGAAAACACTGAAATAAATGCAGCTGAGGACCTGGCTAATCTTTTGCAATTACTTGGTTATGCATAAAATGCCCAATGATCCATCCATTCCTATGGTGCTGACTTAATCTAGCATGCACATGACAAAGCACAAGAATCGAAATATGTACATTTGGTAAATCAAATCATGGAAATTTAGGGAGCAGTTCCAACCTCTATATCTGCTGGGTGGAAGTGGTTAAGTTGGAGTGGGAGTCCCCCCCCCCCCCCAGCCAAGAGGAGCTCTGCCACTCTTGCAGCCCCTCAGTATGTCCATGGATAGCTCTGCAGGCACAGATCTACTGATCCCCATGGCGCTTCTGGTGGTGGCTGGTCTCTAAAAGGGCTATTCCGGCATGGGTGGAGGTGCCACTGAGTTTGCATTCAGTGCCCCACAGTTTCCCTCAAGGGAACCAAGAGTGGGCCCTGGTGTTGATGGAAGTAATTTCATCCCATTTAGTTATTACATGCCTTTGTAAAGCCATCTGCAATCGAGAGGGAAGGCAAGAACCAACAACAATTATTGTCATATTAAAAAGCATACAAGATACACAGAGGAGTTGCTCAAAGATAGATAACTTAATTAGGACTTTATATGTTAAGACAAGTACCATGAACGGATCCCAGAATGTTTTGGCAGCCAGGACTGCTGGCACAAAATTGGGGTTCTGTTTTCAGGCTTTCTAGCTCTCATCAGCATCCAGGTGGCTACATTTTGTGTTAGCTGCAGCTTCCAGAGTGTCTTCAAAGCCACTCCCCCACTGCAGTGGTTTAGTCTGGAAGCAGCCACTGAAGCCAGGCCCAAGTGCTCCAGTCGGGGCCCACCGAGCAGCATTTGTAAAAGGCACTCCTACCTGCAGTCAATACCCAATCTTCACCAGGCAGTGAGGAATCGAGCAAGCCCCCAGCTCAGTGTCTGGTCCTTCAAGGGGAGTGCAGCCCCGTGCAGGACTAGTTTCACACCGCTATCTGATGCATTTCTCACATTGTGTGTTGGCAGGGTGATGACGACCTCATGACTGTGTGCATTGGTGAAATATTCCTGGAGTTTGTCAATATGCTCCCTGCCTTCCAGACATACTGTCTCCAGCAGTCCTCTTCAGTGAACATGCTCAATGCACTGGAAAAAGAGAAGGAGCTACTCAGGTGAGGAGACCTCTGTGTCAACATACACGTGGGCAGGTGTGTGTTGGGGGGTGTCCCCAAAAGTCAGGGCCAAGCGTCAGAATACGTAGCTCTGACTAGGGCTAAGGGGCAGGCGCTTTAGAGATTGTACCAACATAAGCATGCTGGAAGCTCATGTTTGGGAATAATGGACTTGTTGGCCTGTCTAACTAAGACTTTCTAGCACCTGAGCTGCTGCCACTAAAGTGGATTTGGGTTAGTGTCTTCTTAACCATGAACCTGTGAAGAAAGAAAGAGGAGCCCCAAGTCAACTGGCCTGTTGTGCTCCTGAGGAATGGATAGGAACTTGCACCCAAGAGCACATGGGGTGTGTCTTGTGGATTCCTGGCAGACCTTGAGAAGTTGAAAAAGCAGGTTATGATTCATTCATTTATTACTTTTCAGTGCTGCCCACAGTCGGCGCTTGCTGGGTGGTTTACAGATATTAACATGTTAAAGCATATACTGTTGTACGTGATAGAAAAACTGATTATGTACAAATGTATAAACAGCGGACGTGCACACATACACACACACATCTTGCTTAAAATCCTAACCTGGTGTAGTCACTGTCAGTGGGAAAAGACAGTTAGATTTAAGTAATTGTGGGAAAGTAGAATGTAGCCAACAGAATGTAGCCTCCAATTGCTGGAAATTTCAATTCTAGTCCAAGTTGCCAACTTCATCTCTGTTGTGAGGCATGGTCCTCCTCCTGAGTAAACCCACTGCTCCAGAATTGCTGCACATCTGTACTGTTGCACATCTCTGAGTTCATGCAGAGTGAAGTGTTGAGCTCTCTCTATCTCCTCCCGTCACTACCCAGCTTACAGCCTTTTCTCTTACACTGACCCAGAGGCAGCGCACTGTAATACCTTGCCAGCTGGCATCCCTCCCGTTGCTCCATCAATTGGCTTCCCGCCTGTCTCCTAGCAACTGGCATCCTCTCTTGCAAGGGAAGGACCTCTATATCTGACAGGCTGCTTCACTCCTGGGGCGCACCCTGGCCAGATTCCAAGTCCTCCCCTTTTCTCCCATGGGCAGATGGGGCCCTTATCAACCCCAGCCGCAAACCCCACCGCTTGCTTGGCTAACTCCCTGTTCCCACTGGATGGCTGGCTGTCACCCTTGTCCACTGGAGTAACCCTCCTTGTTCCTCAGACTTTTCCTGGCCTTGGCCTGATACTGTAGTTTGCTGCCATTCTGAAACTCCTTCCTCTTCACTGTCTCAATTCAAATTCCTATCAAAGCTGTAAACTGGTTGCATGTATTTTGGGCACCTTTTCCCTGTGTGCACGCACAGCAGTCTCCTCACATGATTGTAGGGATGCCAGGCTGAATGTGCGATGGGACAACTTCTGAAGAGGAAATACTTGAAACTGTTGTGGCCTCTTCACTTAGACGCTCCATTGTGTGGCAGTGATGGAGGAAGCATCTTCCACCTTACATTCCTAGCTTGGGTTACTTGTATGGGGGAGGAGCGGGGAGGTGGATCTGCTGTGCCTTCAGGCCCCAGGCCCCCTCCCCTCCAGCCATGCTGTGAAGTGGCAGTGAGGAGGCGGGAAATGAAGTGGGTGGTGCTGAGCCTTTCTGCCTGCTGTTGCAGCTACCTTGTAGCCACCATGGATTCACATCTTGTTCAAATCCATCCTCTGTGTTTTACATAAATGGAATAATATTTGGCAACTAAGTTATCAACCGAAATTTTAGAAAACCAGTGTCTCGCCCTCTGTTCGCTAGTGATTAACCCAGTGTGGGGACTTAAAAAGGCAAAAAGGTGGTTAGGATCTTGCGAATCAAATGGCACCATAGTTTGGTTGCTAGATGCTGCCCAGGCAGCCACAGGAAATGTGTCCTTAGGTTGGAGTAAAACTCTGACCCTGGCATGCTCATGCTCTGCTTCTGCAGCTGGCGTGGCTCTAACGGTGTGCCCCAGTGGCACTTCAGTCTCACCTCCTTGCAAGCAAGTGCAAAACACTCAGCTGAAATTGGTTGTCTCAGTATTTTGGAGGCCCAGAGTAGTGCCAAGCCAGTCCTCACCTCCAAGCTTCTTGCACCCTCTATTGGATCCATGTAATACCATAAGGTGGCTTTGAAGGACAGTGCAAAATGTTTATAAGGTTGGATGTGGCCCCCAGATCTGAGCTTCTGCATCCCTGATCTAAACAAATACAGTGGGCAAACAGAGAGCTCTGCCAGCATTTCTACTGCTGTTGTATAAGGAGGCTTAAAATCATTCTTTTTCTGAGCCTTGGTCAGGAAGGACCGGGTTAGCCGCAGGGCTGCCAGCACTCAAGTTGTTCAGTTAACTCTGGCAAAAACAAAACCCCAAGTGAGATGAGTGTGATCCAGAAGGATGAGTGGAAAAATGGTCCTCTTCCAGTGACTACCAATATGTAAGCAGCAGTAAAACATATGGTATCTAAAGATAATGGTGTCTGACATGTTTAGTGTTACATTTTTCCAAGCCTGCTTCCAGCAAATATTCTTTTTAAAATCCCTGCAGGATATTCCTCAATGTTTCCCAGAACGACAACACGGCACTTCGCCGCATGAACCTGCGGTCCTTTCTGATGGCACCACTGCAGAGGGTGACCAAGTACCCCCTTCTGCTGAGCCGCATCATCAAGGCCACCATTGAATACCACCCAGATCACAGCAGCCTGCGGGAGGCCAAAAGCCGCATTGAGTCCCACCTGGAGCACATCAACATGAAAACCAAGCAGGAAGGGAACTCCTGGACCCTGCGTTCCTTCCGCCAGGACAGCAGGAAAAACAGAGAAGTCATTAACATCGAAATGAGGGAAACCGCTATCAAGAGCATGGGCTGGCTGCGGGAAGAAACCCGCTTCGTCATGGAGGGGCCCTTGCAGCTTGCCCAGCCGCCTGATGGGCAGTGGGTGAAGAAGGGCAGCAAGGCCCTGAAGTTCCAGAGCATGCAGGTGCTCCTCATGGTCAACATCAGGCGGGCATCTGAATCCAGCTTTGAACCTGGGGATCCAGGGCCTGTGAAAGACGCAGTACTGGTACTTATCAAAGACAAAAACAATGGGAAGTTCAGCTTGCTCCGGGAGCCCTTGAGACTCAGTAACTGCGTGGTCTCCGTGGATCCCGACTGTGATGATACATTCGAACTTCTTGAAGTGAGGCGGGAGTCCTTCGTGTTCCGGGATGGTGACAAAGCACGGACTCACCACTGGTTCAGGCAGATACGGAGGTACTCTCGGGAGTTGGGCTCCTGGAAGAAGCGGCGTAATGCTTTGCCCAACATCATGATAAGTGCATCTCACAATAGGTCATGAGAGGTTTCTGCCTGTGAAATGACTCGGCTGTGCTCAGAAATTCCACTAGAACTGCTTTGGGATTAGACTCTCCTTTCAGTAGAATTGCACAAAGGAAGGACTTTACCTAGCCAAATAGCATCAGAGCTACCTATGACCATTTTCTACAAAGAAGGACTTTGAAAAAAGAACTATTTAATTAGTGTTTTTCAGTTTCTAGGAAAATTCTGCCCTGTTTTTAAACTTCTTAGATCTTCTACAAAGCCAGCCTAGAAACCTCACTGGGTTTACCTCTCTGGCTCTTAACAGCCTTTATGTCATCTCGCTCCCAGCTGTGTGGTTCCTATGTGTAAACACACACACACACACGTGCATATACACAGAGACAGGGTTGGATCCAGCAACTGCCTCCTATGGACAGAAGTGCTCTTCTCAAAGAACATGCTTCCATCAGAGTTTCAGGGATACCCCCTTCCCCTCACAGCTCACCCCATTCCATGTAGCAGTTTCAGGAAGTTGGAGGACTGTTGTGGGGAGGGGATGCGCACAACTGCTTCTGCTAGCCCAGCTGTGTGCATCCACATATGGATCCAAGCAACTAAAATTATAGGGGAGAAATGTGTACCTAATTCTGAGCTTTGGAACCACTGTGTGAACTGAAACTCGATTATCCTTCAAAGTTCTCACATCTCTGAATTTTCCAATCAAATAATACATATAAAATGGTGTGTATTTGGGGAAATAATGTTCACAATACTTTGTATTGGGAAAATTGCTAGCTGAAGGGGTAACTATGCTGGGCAGAATGCACATGCATTACAATGTGCACAAACATGTTCCTGACTTTTTGTGTGTGCTGCTTTTTAAAATACTGACAGGTCAGGACAAACTGAACTTAATGCTGGAAAAAGGAGGAACTGGAAGAAAGCAAGATTGAGACTTGTCCGCCACACACAGCTTTACGCACAAGTGGTCTATGCACATACTTCCTCTCCATGGCTAGTACGCAGCTTGTCTCCCACACCACCATCTCGGGCTTGAGGTAGCCCGCAATGGTCAGGGACTTCATATTCCACTTCTTTCTGTCAGCAAATCCACTGTGGTAAAAGTTCACACTGTGAGAAATCTTTAGCCTCTATAAGCCTACTACCAATAAGATACTAAATTCTACTACTTCTTTTGTGGGTGTCCCACATACTGTTTCTGGAGCCTCACAGTCCCTATATGGAGAAACACCACACAAAGGGGAAAAATACGAGGGCCCTGTTGAATCCAATGCCATAAGGGGCCGCCAGCTTGAGAGGAGCCCTGTATCTAACCCACTATTTACAGTAATTTACTAAGCTGGTAACAAGAAAGTACTGCTAACTTAAAGATTTTCTGTCGTCCTATGAATGAAATTTACACATAAGGGATCACACATGAATTTAGAAACAGAGGTTCCACTCTGGCTATCCAAGAGACTTCACCAGAACTTCACAACTGTGCTACCTTAAGGAGTAATCAGGAAAAGGCTTTTAAGTGGTCAGTGGCTAGATTCTGAGCAATGGAAATCTTTTGCACATCTTGTAAATAAGTATAACTACAAAGACAACCAAATGTTGTCTGTTGTCTGTATGGGGGAAAATAGGCCTGAGAAGACTTGCTCAACAGGGGGGCAGGCCCTTCAGGTTTGTGGCCTACTTGGGATGATGTCTTCCTACAATGGTAATTAGGCGTTACTTGGCACCAGATCATGAGGAGCAGGTCTCTAGAAAGAAAATGTTGAGCAAATATTGTTAATATTGTGAGACTAAAATAAAGAGTGTGAGATGTTTGATGCTGCATGATTGTGCTGGGGAAAAGAATCTTTGAATATATGATAGAGGTTTCATTGTGCGTATAGTATAAAGACATTAGGTAACACCCTGGTCAAACTTAGAGCAGTATTAACCCAGTTAAGGGGAACGTTTAGCCAGTATAATGAACTTTCCATTTCAGCTTGCTCTCCCAGGAAATATTTCTTTTAGCAGTTACTTCCCCTTGATTTGTTTTTATTTATTTAGAAAAGAAAGCTTCAATTTCCCACTTCTACACTGAAAACCAACTAGGTGCACCGTTTTACTTTGCACTGAACAGGTGTAACATGTAAACTGAATGGGAAGCCAAACTATATCCAGCATTTACCCACAAACATTCCAAAATACCTGTTCTAGAATCCTGTGGATAAGCAATATTTTCTCCCTTTACAGATTACTGGACCTGTTTGTAAATGATTAAAAGCCCACTGTAGAAAACCAAGGAATGTGATACATCAGAAATAGTTCTGAACTGTGCTTCTGTTGACAAGGCTCAATTACCTCTTCTAGTTTGTGATTATTTAAACTATGTAATCTAGTATCTTTCAAAATTTTAATTGAAAAGGATTCCGTTACGTTATATTGTAGATTAACATAAAATGTTTTAATAATTCTGTTTCTGTGTGCTTTAATTAACATTACATTTCCTTCCCATGACTTTAATTAACATTAAATTACATTTCCATTCCATTCCATTCCTACCTTCAACATACGAGAATTTATAAAAATGGGACACAGTGGAACAATATCCCATTGTGTCCCTGTCCCCCATTTTGAAACCATTTGTTTTGGCTCCCACATGGACTCTCCTACTTAGAGCAGACTTATTTAGTTCATTAGGCCTACTGTAACTCTGATCAAGTATGGATGCAAACCGCTGGTTGCGGCTGTTGAACTGCAGTGTTCTGATTACAGACATTTGCTATATGCGAAACCTGAGCAATAGAGGCAATGTGGCCGGATAGCCACTGCAGTAGCAAAAGGCTTGAAGGAGAGGCTTATTTCAGCCAAGCCTTTGTATGCCTGGTGCCAAGTTACATCCTACCAGTTTCTCAAGTCATCAGAATCTGACAAGGGTGGCTGTTAAGGTGGTTAATGAACCAACTCAACAGGTTATGGGCTCTGGGTGGCTTTCTTAACCACCCCAACAAACCATCCTTGCAGGAATCAGAGCATGCGATGCTGTCCCCAATGAAGGCAGTTAGGAAAATTTGCTGGCATGCAAGAAGGGTGGATAACCATGAATGTGGCTTATTAACCATCCTCACATCATGTGAACTGGGCCATTATGTTTCTTGCCAGGACTTTTGAGTCCTCTCCTCATCCAAGCTTTCCTAGTGCAGCAACAGATTCTAGACACACCCAGCCCAAAAAGATCTGCACTGTGCATAAATTTTAATTTCCGTGATTTGCAAATAAGTGGGCATGCATGACATGCTAAGCAATTTGGTATCATAAGCCATGCACCATGAAGTTCTGCTTTTGTGTGAAGCTGCATTCATTTTGCATTTCTGTCAACTGCCTTTTATAATGCACTACCTTGGAGTTGGGCCTTGATTCGAAGCAGCACTCGTTGAAGAAGAAAAGTGAAAAATCCTGCCATCAATCGTTCTTCATTTCTTTCTAAAGGGCTCCTTGCATGAAGCCCCAAATGCTGGAACAAAGAAAGAACCCAACATCCAGCATTGGGGCATGGTAGTTCTCCTCCAGCCAGGAAATACAGGAGTAGGACAGGCCTCTAGTTATACCTGGGTATGGAAAAGTATATTTCATCTGACCTTAAGGTCTAAAGATTATCTGGAAAACCAAATGCTGACCATCTGCAATCCTTGTACTAGTATCAATTTTTATACAAACTATGTACAAGTCTCTTTATCAAACTTCTAATGCACAGCCCATGAATTTAGTGTCTTTAACTGTTTAAACCTATAGCAATCCCATTATTTATTTACCAGGCAGCCTCCACTCAATCACTGCAGCCATAAACGATTGATAAATATATTTAGGTAGCAGACACCTCACACATTGCAGCCAGCTCATAAGAGGAGCAGGGAAAGGAAGGAAAAGTTTATACAATCTCAACACTGGACATCACCTCCAATTCATAGTGGTTTGCAGTGGGTTACACATTAAATTACATTCCATTGTGTTCCATCACTTTACATAATCCAAACTCAAAGGCAGGTTCATGCTAACCTAACTCTAGTACGACTGGATGGCCTTTGGCTTTCAAGACCCTGAATTTAGGTTTCTAGGCAACCTCCTAATTCCACTGCAGTTACCCCAGGGTAGACTCTTATCACCCTGGCTTAGATGTACATGAACTTCTGAACTCAGGCTTCCATGTACCCAATGGCCAGAGCGCCATGTAGCAGCAACAACCTCTACCACCACAGTGGCTTGCCCTACACATTTTGCCTAAATGGCTATTTTGGGCTGTCTACATGAAGCACCAGGAAGCAGGAGGGAAGGAGGCTGGGTGCTGCTGGCTTCAGTGTAGATAGGATGGCTTCAGCCTTTCCCTTTCCCCAGCATGCCCCTTTCCTCCTCTCCGAGGAACTTTTCCATGCTTGGAGAGGCAGCTGGCAATGTTCTTTCTGCATTAAATGTAAGGGGGTGGCAACGTGATGCTAGGACTCCAAAGAATCCTACCCCCAACCCCAGCAGGTGATACAAGGAAGCCATAGGATCGCACCATGAATTACTCAATGATTTACTGGGCTTTTATTGTGCAAGAAACATACATCACAGAATTGCAGGAACACATAGCTTGTTAAAGAATGGTGGATTTGCTTTATTTATTTATCCATACTAACAAAGGAAGTATTTGCTTCCTAGTCAACCTTTTTTTAAAAAAATGTAACCAGAACAAGGCAATGCTTTACAAAGAAAGATAGTTACAGCTGCTAATATTGTGAAGTATGAACATTCTCTTATTCTTTGGAGGTGTTCTTTATCAAATGAAAGCTTTAGGGCAAGGAGAAAAATAGATTTTATAAAGCACACAATGTGAAAAATGTACAGACAGAACACAACTCTATACTGCAGAAACAAATTGCACAAACAAGATAGAGAAGATGGGTGTTGAGTACCGATATGATGGAGGTAACACGCACATGAAGGTGAAGGCCAGTTTGTTTGATCCTGTGCCCTTTATGCTATACTGCTAAGGCTGTGATATTTGTGACAATGTACATTTGCTTGGAAATGGGACAAGTAGGCAAGAAGGTAAGCACATCTAGGATTAAGGTAAGAATAGCAGTTTTCCTTTTGGTTACGATCAATGCTTCCACTGCTTTATAACCTACCTCAGATTTTATTTTCAAGAAAAGATACAATACAAAAGGAAAGAAATATGAAACAGGTCACTTAGAAGTTAAAGGATCACTAGCACCATCACCCTTCTGTAGCTACTGGCCTCCTTGAGATCCAGCCCTCCAGTAAATCATTTAAAATTGTTCTGCTATTTGGAACTGGAGAGCTATGCCTACAACCAGCTATTCAAGTTTCAAGGAATGGTTCATTCCTCTTCCCATGTCTACAAATGAGCTTCTTTTAGAATAAAAGGTTATCTGTGTATTACATAATAATGACTATTTGAAAACAAAATCCCAAAATGTCTATTGAACTGATTTTCCTAAATCTGAACTGATTAACTTTACCCCAATAATCTGTGTGGTTTATGAGCATGAATAGAAAATGAAGTGTTTTGATCATATTTTTACAATAATGATATTTACATACTTGCTGCAGCCAAGGGCTCCACTGTAATGTGCATAAACTGCACTGAATGTGGATGGTATGGAGAGCCTGAAAGATGAGGCTTAGCATGGCCAGGAAAGAAAACAAAACCTGTGATCCAGTGGCAAAATAGCTCCACCAATAAGCTGGTCTTGCAGGTCAACTGGACAGCAATAGCTGCAGTTCTAGTAACAGTTTGATTATACCATGCTGACTTACACTGCAGACACAGTCCACTAGATGATCATTCACAGAATGGTTTTGAGTGCTTTCATTCGGACATTCTAAATATTCAGTTGTGAAAAAGAAAAGTGGTTTACAGCTTGTGGTTCCTCTAAGCTACTGCTGGACAGCTCACTTAAAGCTTCTCCTTCATTGGCAGCAAAACTGAGGTAATTATTGATGCGGCTCAACAGGCCCCTTTCTATTTCTTCCCACCAGCACCACCAGTGGCTTCCTTGTTGAGCCCTCGGATTGACAGGTCATACACCACCTCCTCTATCTTCTTGACGTCATACTTGAGGCCATCATAGCGTTTCCTCAGGGAATCGTTCTTCAAATTGAGAAGACGGAATCCAGAATCCAACTCATTGATGAAAGCAGAGATGCGAAGTGGGCGTGAATAGTCCCCAGCAGTGACACTATTCACGGCAAGTCTGGACTATTGGGGAAGACAGGATGACATTTAAGTAGGGATGCAACAGCCAAGTCAGACCAGGTACACCTCACTAATGCACACACTAAGTTTCACACCTAAGATATGACTACATTGTCCTCCTTTGAGATTTCATGTTTTGTAATATTTATATAAGCTTTGAGAACATCTCTGATGAAGTCCCAATCCTGAAGATCTTTACCTTTTGTAAAGTACTGTGCCACCAACAGCATAAAGCGTGTCTTTTAGACAATAGAGCTCAACTAGCAACTTCAAAAAACCAACAAATTTGGGGCTGTAACTTCCAGCTTCCTCCACACATCCTAGTGCCATTCCTCCAGCTAGGTCAGTATTGCTGTCCAGTCTCGAAACCTTTAATACTCTTTACTTACCAGCTCACTGGCAAGAGTTAATACACCAGAAAGGTAATCCTCAATATCCAGGTGAAAACCTCTCTCTCTGTCTGCTTCAACTGCAAAAGAAAAGAACAAAGTTAAACTCGATTCCAGTGATACTGATGGCAAACCAGACCGGCTATTACCTCAACAGATGGAGGGCCCAGTTTTATACCCCAATCTGCTGATGCACATAAGTCTCTGAATGCAGAGGCTTATGTACACCATATGCCCAGAATGAGAAGTGGTGACAGCAATTTTTGCCACCTTTCACACTAGGTATTTTATCTGGACTACCATTTCAGTCTTCTAAATAAAGTATCAGGAAGAAAAGGGACTAAAGCCTGGGGCACTGATATTAATCTGTGCGTGCCCTTGACTGCAGCCTCCTCCTCTTCCGACTCCAGCAAACTCCCTTTTATTCCTCTGAGGCTCAAGCTGCCTTTTGGGGGCTGTGCAGCAAGCATGGCTCTCCTCGCACTGGCTGCAAGTGAGGTGGGCAGTTCCTCAGCCCCGAGATTGCAGGATCTGGGAGCGAGAATTCTAAATATTCCTCTGATATCCCAGACACAATGTCAGATTGCTTCCAAAAAAAGTAGAATTTACTATGGCAGTTCAGGTTAAGCCTTGCTCTTTGGCCACTCATCTCAGATACATCTCTGAGCATGACATCGAGAGGGTCACACCTCAGTAGCAGAATGCTTTTTATTTTTGGCAGACAGAAAACCCCGTATTCAAGTCTCAGCATCCAGTTCAAGGATTTCAGATGCAGGACTAAGAAAGATACCTCTGTCTGAGATCCTGAAGAGTCACTGGCATTCAAAGAAGGTATCAGCCATCCAGTAATAGACATAACTTCAATCCTAGACAGGCTTACTAGGGGTCAGCCTCATTAAACACAGAATGATTTCTTCCAAGTAAATTTGCATAAGATGGCGCTACAAATGAACCAAAGGTCCAAGTCAGTGCAGAAGTTTCATACAATTAATTTGGCAAGTTACATCCAATTTTTCTCCTATGCTTTCCTAAAAAACTTTACAGCTCTCAAAATGGTGAATGAATGGACTCCTTATTTTCTAAGTTACTCATTTTATAATAAAGGAGGGAAACACTGTATTTATTTATTTATTTCCTTTTTTTTAATTAAGAAAAGAATTTTGTTTTTATGCTATTGATAATATTATATTGTTATTTATATTGGAATTTTTATTCTTGTAAGCCATCCCGTTGCTGCTGCAAAGGACGGCATATAAATGTTATAAATAAATAAATAAATAAATAAATAAATAAACAAGCAGAGCTGAAGCAGAAGTCTAGCTTTTATTACAGCTTTAAGACTTATCAGAAGTCTTCAGAACTAGGTAAAGCAGAATTACATGTACAAGCTTTTCAGAACTCCAATTTGCATCAGTGTGAGTTTCCTAAACATGTAGCTTTGCTACATTAATAAAGCTCAAATGCACTGTACAAACAATTACTTACTTCCAAGTATTTCTGTAACAGCTTCCCGAGTCACTAAAGTTTCTGTCTCCAAGTAGACAACAAATGCTGCTAAAAATACCAAACGCTGCAGCACAAACCTCCAATGTTCGTGGAATCTGCATGGAAACCAACAAGATCAGTCAAGGACAGGTTTCCCACCAGAGTTTTGAAATTAGCAGTCACATATCAGGGTGAAGGAGGTAAGGTTGAGAATTCAGCGGTTTTATAACCAAGCACAGCAAAAATGCAAACATTGCACTTGTATCCGATCCTTGTATCCAGGGAACAAAGGCAGGTTAGATGGAATGCAAGCTAATGTCTGGCTCAAGTCAACCAGCCAGTTTGAAGGTCAAGAAGACCTTTGAGAGCCTGTGCAGTTTGGTGGGTTTTTTTAAAAACATTTTTATGGTTAAGAGCATGGGATGGGGACTCAGGCAGCCTGGGTTCTAGTCTCTGCTTGGCATGGAGCCAGTCGCAGAATCTCAGGCCAACCTACTTCACAGGGTTGTTGTTGTGGGGATAAGACTGAGAGGAAGAGGAGGAAAATGGTGTAAGCTGCTTGGAGTTCTTTGTAAGAAAAAAGTGGGACAT
Source organism: Varanus komodoensis (assembly GCF_004798865.1). Lineage (NCBI taxonomy): Eukaryota > Metazoa > Chordata > Lepidosauria > Squamata > Varanidae > Varanus > Varanus komodoensis. The sequence continues at coordinate 9,474,687 of NW_025335798.1, read as the reverse complement.
AAATCTAATAAATAAATACATTTGAACTTAGATTTCCTTGGTTCAAATCTAGCACAACTTGTGACATCACATTGCCTTCCTATTCAGACTAATAGGCATATGACTAGAACAAAAAACTCCAGCTTTTCCCATTACTGCCCTCCCTGCAGAACTGGGATCTAAATTACTGTAGTGTGGGTGTGTGCAGAATGAGCAGATCATTTAACTAAACTGTAATTCCTAGCCAAATAAATGTTATTAATTGTCCTCCTAGGAAACTCCTTATTTGCATTGTCTAGTCTGAAACTTAGAAAGCAATGGCATCCAATGAGACTGCACTGAACTGAATAGGGAAGGTGGGATTTTACTAACCTATAATATTGATCCGCAGGAAACTTGATTTTCAAAGAGGCTAGCTGTGTTTTAACAGTACAAAAGTGTTCACGAGCCTTCAGACACTTCTTTGGTACTGAAATTAAAAAGAAATGAATGATATACTCAATGAAGAAAAATATAAGGTAGACATAATTTTCACAAATAATACCTTGAGAAAAAGCAATAATCATTAGCACTGTAGCACATTAAAGAAAAACATTTATTGGACTAGATCCAGATCATGCCAGTTTCATTGAAATCAATAGCTTTAACTAATACAAGTAAATAAATTAGTTATGACTAACATGGATTCAATTTATTATTGGATCCAAGGTAACCTGGATTAGAACACTTTGTGCTACTTAATCATTATTTGACTGGTCAGCTAAAACATCCACACTGGTCAGCTAAAACATCCAATATCTAACAACTGAGGGATCTTATTTAGCATTATAGTGTACAGTTTGCAGAATTAAATTTCCCTGCATTTCCAACTCTCAAAAAACAAATACCAGGCCGTAATGAAGACTACAAACCAACAAATCTTGACTTACTGTCCTGAAATCCAGAACCTTGATGGACTCCTTGTAGCACTGTAAGAATTTCCCGAGCTGTTTGCTCCAGAGTTTGAACAACTTTCCTGATCTCCTGTAAGCAACAACAAAACACTCAGACAAATGTGCACACTGACCTCAAATGATACAATTGTGACTCTAGGAAACTGTTGTGGCACCTTACATGGTTAACAAATTTACTGTGGCATATGCTTTTTGTGGACTGCAGTCTATTTGAACAGATGCATGACGTATTGCTCAATGTTACAGGCATCTAAATACACATAGTGGTGACAGTTATCAAGTATATGATATTAATTTATATTTGATAGGTAATCATATTCATGTGATTGGCTCTTTTATTCTCCATTAGGGATGCCCATTTCATCAGAATCTATAGAACTAACAAGAAAATGGAGATCAATTCGTTCCTCTGCGGGCTGCTAAGGAATTCATGAAACTGTGGAACAGGGAGTGCATTAGATTTTCTTGTACATATAGTCAAAGCACATCTACAGGATTCAATTAAATAGTTTAGTTCTCACAGTTCTCAGTACTCCCCAAACTGTTAGTTTGGGTGGACCCTAAAAAGTGAGTCAAATATTACTTATTCCTTCCCAGATGAAGTTTCCTTGAAAGAAGGGGAAGGAGATGCCACAACAGTAAAGCATTTTTACCTTAGCAGCCTTGAAATACTACATCACTTCTACACAGATCTAAGAAGACTGAGAATAGGATAGCAAAGAAGTCTATGGAGCCATCCTAGGTCCAGTATGACCGATACACCAGAGTTAATTCTGCCAAAGACATCTGTTAGAGCAACAATTGATTACATTTCTAATGCCAATTGTTCCTCATCCAACAGTTGTAATACCAAGCTGTTCCAAGACTTCAAGACATATCAAAGCAGCTCTGTATATAAAACCTATAACATGCCATGATATCATCACATTTAAGAACTGCACAGAATGCTTTTTCTGGAAGCCACTTCTACAACTTCAAAAAAGTTGACATACCAATCATTTGGTTAAAACCCTCATGACAACTTGGTGTCCTGTAAGCAAATAATGTAATCAACGTGATAATGTGTGTGCAACTACTTTTGAAACATATACCTAAAAGCATACAATATGAATGTGCCAAACATGCCTCATAAAAATATGCTTACTGGGGACTTATGATCAGCTTTCCTGTTGCTCAGTGGTTTGCCTTGTTGTAATCTGGCCCCAAATGTACTGGATTAGGGTCCCTGCTTACCCTTAACCCTTAGCAAACTGCAACCCCCTAATTTCATGTTAACAAAGCAGGCACAATGTGGAAGTGTCTGAGCAGAGGAGTTGTGTATTCTAAGACTGAATTATCAAATGTAAACTACTTTGTAAAGGCCCACAAATATTTACTGGTCTGCAACTGTTTGGCCAATACCTCCGAGTGGAATGAATCCTGTCCTAAAATGGGTTGCAACAGTGGCTTCTTTGTCATTTTCTTTCATTTGCTTACTTTCTACGTTTATTTCGAGAAAACGAGAGAGCAGACAACCAGAAGCGAAGAAGGGCAAGCCCCGTGTACTTTTAACGACTATGCCCAAGAGCAAATTTCAGTAAGTGAAGCTTTTCTCGCCCCTAAAGGACGAGCAGTATCTACCCCAATCTGTTTTCCTGTGCAGCTATGAAAATGGTCAAGAGCCACATCTGGGCACTATGGCGACTTTTCTTCGTTCTTTACGGGAACCGAGTCGTGCAGTCATTACCAGCGGAGAACAACGACGGGTCTAGCCCCCGCGACCTGCAGCCGAGCGAGGCAGCGACGCCGCCTGCCCGCCCGCCCACCCAAACCCCCGCTTCCAGGCAGGGAGGTTGCCTGTTCTTCGGCCGACCCGCTCTCACCTCGCGAATATCCTGGTCGGCCGTAAGCACTCCTTGCAAGGTGATAAACATCTCACTGACAGACATGATGACGGGGAGCAGGTCTGCGGCCCGCTCTCGGAACTCCCGCCGCGCTCGCTGCCGCCAAAGAAATGGGTCCTTCCACGCGGCCGTCGCGGGGCTGCCCGGCGTATTGCCGCTTGAGAAAGCGGCACGGAGGCGCAGCCAGTGGAAGCCAAGAAGGGATGGGGCTCTCTCCAATAACCGGGAAGAGCTGCTCGTCCTGTGCAGTCATACGAGGCTCTCTGCTCGATTCCCGCGCCCCCCGTAAACAAATCTGTAGGGGAATCCAATGCTTATTTACTCAGCCCCAGTAACAGTAATCTCCTACGTGGAGAGACTGAAGCCTTGGAAAGCCCAAGGGGGCTTTTGAGACAATCCTTTGACTCGTGCTTTAGGCGACCGTCCCATATAAGTATACTCAGACATATGCCGCAATGAATTTAGTAGGCTACCCCCGGGTAAACGTGCGCGGGATGGCTGCCGGAAACGCACACATTCGCAGCGGGCGGGCGGGCGCCTGGATCTGCGTGCGCCGAGAAGCTTCCGGGGTTAAAGCCGAGCTGCAGTTCGGGGCACGCGGACAGGCCAGGAGGGGATTTGCCCTGCGCCCCCGGCCAGCCCTCCTCGGGCCCTGCCACATGGGCTTGGCTGCGAGCGGGCTCCTCGCCCCTCAAGATGGCTGCTCTGCCTTGGGTCCGTTTTCCACTAACGCAGAGCCGCCGACGAGAGCCCCGCCCTGAGCCCGAGACTCGCTGCTGTCTCGTGCGCGGGCTCCGCCGCGCCGCCAGAAGGCCGAAGGCCGGGGTCCTTCCTCGCTCTCGGCGCGGGCTGCTCTTTTGCCCTGACTGCAGGAAATGCAGCCTAGCGCTCCGAGCCTGAAGCCAGAGCTAACCCAAAAGAAATGCCCACTGAAATGCAGGGCAGAGATAGAAATCAGTGCGTAGTAGAGAAAGAGCCTGGGATGCGGGCGTGACGTTCTTGACGGGCCAAGAGAAAGGAGTGTGGGCACGCACTGCCACCTGGGCTGTGGAGGGCGCCTGCGAGCTGCGTACTGCAGGGGCAGCGGGAGGGAGGGAGAGGGCAACCTCCTGGCTAAACGACTGACAGAGAGGTACTGGAAAGCTGCGCAGACCCAAGCGGGTGATAATGTGTATCTGTGAGCAATGAAAGTAGGGACGTGTAGCTGGGAGGATATCCGCCGGCTTTCTGAGCATCACGCTGCGGATAGACCCAAGAGCACCCTTAACTGGAATTTTTTTGCTGAGCTGGCAAGCGTCCCAGTGTCTTCCAGCAGGAGGAGGACGGACGGGGGTGCCTGTTTTATGAGCATTCAGCCACTGCAAGGTTGCACCCTCCCCGCTGCCCCAAGCCCCTCCAATTGTGTGGGCTGGGCGCTTGCTTTACCCTTAAAAGCTGATGGTCTCAGGAATGGGCTTTCCGTGCATCATGCTCTGACTGGCCAGCCAAGCCTTGTGCGTAACAGCTTGCCTAGGAGCCATAGGTGGCCAGGAATCCCACGCAGGTGAATGCTAGAACGCCCCGTGGGCGAGTTGAGTGGGCTGCAAGGAAGCTAGTAACTTTGGCGAGCATGATTCCAAAGCAGGCCCCACCCGGATTAAGGCACGTTTGGGAGTTCTTAATTGTCACTGGGTTATCGTGAGACTACACCCTAGATCCAGCTACACTGTTATTACCACAGATTTATAACAATATTAGAGAAGCTATGTAAATGTGTAGCATTAGCATCTTCCAAGTTAATGGACTTCCTTGTGTGTGAAATAAGATTTTCTTTTGATGTCTCCTGATACCACTGTAGCGTCTTATACTAGTAAACTGGGATAATCTTATGTATCTGATTACAATTGCTACAGTGTGCTTGCTGTTCTTTTATTTCATCTTGCAAAGCCAACATGCAGAACTGCAAAATACTATATCAGAAAGAACTTGCTTGTTTGTTTATAACTAGTAGATAATACAAGTGTATTTAAAAAGCTGCATGGGATCAGAAATCACTCTACCAGTCCATTCAAGCAATATAAAATATATTAATGAAAACATGAGCAAAAACACTCATCTTCAGCATCCCTTGTAATGATTTTTTAGTTTTATTTTCCAGATTTTAAAGATGACCACATTAACATATTTTATACTGCTTGAATAGAAAAGAAATTGAGCTATTTTTGGAAAACATTCACCCATGGTTGAAATAAAGAAGATGCAAGAAGATACAGTGACATCTGTATATGAAAAATGCTACCTCATTTATGGGCTTTGTGTGTTGGAAGAAGTAATATATCCACCGACTAACTCTGAATGTCTGTAAGTTCTAAATTTCTATGGTTAAAGGGCATGGTAGCCAAACTATACAAATGTTTGGTTAATTGTGGGTCATCTGAAGCTTTAAAAGCTGACTGGGAAGTGGATTTATGGATGCTGATAAAAAATTCTCTTTGGAATAGATATTTTATTTGTGGATCGGGCTATGGAAATTGTCTTTCAAAATACTTCCTTATTAGCATTTAACACCAGTTAAAGATTTTTTGTTTTTTTGTGGTTTTTTTAATCTTCAAAATGATTACAAATAAATGTTGAAAATAATTCTTAAGGAATTGTACACTCGTTCACACATGGTGACCATGTCTTCTGATAGAGACATTTCAGGATAAGATCTTCACAGAAAACAAATTAAAATATGATCAAACAAAATATTATGGAGATTCCAATAAGTGTGATTCCAGCTATTTTCTTAAAGGCCTTGCAGTCTACATTGCATAAATACATTTATTCTCTCTAACAATAGCAAGAACAAAGCAACAGCCTATCCAAAAAGTCCAAAGGTAGTTAATAATGAACCAAATTATCCTCCACATGCATTATGGTACTTGTGCAATGTCAGACATGTATCCCAGATTCCTCCCATGTTCCCCAAATGTAATATTTTACCAATCTACTCAAAATAATTGCAGCTTAAATAAGTGATTCGGTATTCTGTCTATCTTAATTAAATTGCTTGCACTTGCATGCTTTCTTTGAATTCTTCAAGTTAGATTTAGCACTAGTTCATTATATGGAACATTTTTATATAAATATTTTTTAAAAAACAAGTGCTATTTATACAGAATTTTGTTCTGTGTTCAGTTCAGTGAGCACTAATAGTGGAGCTGTAAAATTTCCCCATATGAAGGCCCATCAAAACCTCTAACCACAACTTGTATCAGCTCTTGCATGTTTCTGGGAAGGAAGCTGCACTGATTCTAGCTGGATGGAGCAATCCTGTGGCTCCTAGACAGTGCCTGGGGGTTATAGCGTTCTTTGGATTACAGATCCAAGGTGGAAGGCAGACATCCAGACTCATAGGTGGGAAACTATTCCATGGCACCCCTTCTGCAGGCATAGAAAGAAGCACACTAGCTGACTCTCCAAGGTTGGGAACTCAGTCCTGGAAAAAGGATAAAGGGAACATTCGAGGGGGAGGGGAGAGGAGGGGAGGGGATGAGTGTCCAGGTAGTGAAAATGGATGTCTAGTGAAAATGCAGAGTGGGAGGGGAGAAGATGGCCTCTATTGCTCCTCTGACCTGCATTGGACTGCTGTGAGCCTCTGAGACTGACAATCATATGTTTGTGATTATGCCCTAGAGACATACTGCCAATTACATGATTGATTGATGAATTTTTTTCAACTCAGATCGCAGTTGAATGTGTTGCACCTAGTATCCAAACAGGCCATCCCAGCCCCCAGGGAAACACCAAAGGGCTGGCTTTCTTTATAGACATAATTCACTGCAGATGTGCTGGTGTTATGTAGTTAGGCCACTAGTTCACCATCTTCAAATTTAAAGCAAGCTGACAGTTCCATGTAACAAAAAGATACCATTACATAAACGTTATGTTTTAAGAAATCTACATAGCCAAGCAGAAAAAGATCTGAAATTTTGTTCTTTATTTCTATAGGGCCTAATGTGCACATTTAAGTTTTTAAAGCTTTAAGTTTAGGAACAAAATTGTTTCTGCACAACATTACTGTATACTTCAAAAATATGTGTTGTCTCATAAATGATACTGCTGTTTTAAGAAAATTGTTCTAATAATAATTGTGTATTTTATGATATAGCTGAATTCTACAAATCTCTAACTGCAAGGGTGTTATCACAGGACCTTCTCCATTCAATTAATCATTTGATACACTGCTATGAAGCTAATTCATTTGCTCAAGGCCTTTTTGTACACGTTTATTCTTTTCAATCCACATTTGTCTTCTGTTTGTACCATATTTTGCAGAAGCAGTACATTTGCTTCAAGAATTCTATTTTATTCAGTGAAATAATACAGTTTATACTGGGGAAAATGGGATAAATCTCAATAGTGTGCTCATAGATTTTGGAATAGCAATGAACAGTACAAGTGTGTGAGTGTCACTGGTACGTCATGAGAATAATTTCTCAATGGGTGGAAACCAGACTTCCCATGATTGAAGAGCTACACACATGGCATTCCAGCGAAGAAGGGGCAGAAGGCAATTCCAGTTGTTCTTCCTGCAGCCCCCACTATTATCTCCCACGTTTTTCTAGAGCATCCTTCAACCTTCTGGAGCATCTTTTGCAGAGAACTAGAAGTGAAGGGGAAAATCAGGAAATTACTTCTTCACCTCTTCCTCCAGGAGCAGCTTCTGTTGGATCCTAGGCCTTTCTGGGAACACAATACTTATCTATTTAAGTGAATAACTAGACAGAGCTCTCTTAGCAGCAAACAACAACATACAAGAACATTACAATTCCCAGTTACCAAAAAGAAACCCCAAAAAACCAACAGCCAACTGCTGGTGATAGATAGATATGCACACAATATATTATAAAAAGTTGTGTGCTTCAAAATCTCACTGTTGTGGTGCTGGATGTACTTTTCTAGTCGCCTCATTTAAGTTGTTCATTCATCATTGTTTCCAAATACTTTCTCCCTCTTAGTTGGATTTTGTAATGCCAAAGTGCTTATACAGAATTATTTTTTGGAATGATCAGGCCTTGACATGGGTTCCCTCTCTTTATTTGGTTTATGATTCTTTTGTTCTTGTGTCCAGCCTACACCATTAATCTTTTGGGACACAACATTATCTTTCTCTTGAAGAGACTGCATTCTTCTGGAACTGTAAGAACAAAAATAATTAATACATTACAGGCTGGACATGCACATGGTAGACATGTGATGAGTGGAGCTGGCTGGAACCAGGGGTCAGACTAGATGGCCCGGGAGACCCCTTCAGACTCATTCTGTTTCTGTTTCTATTGACATAGCTCAGTCCAAGCTGGGAATAGGCTCTCAGGTCCATAAAGAAATTACTCTGTTGTTGTAGTCTGTAGGCCTAAGTTATAAATACACAGCTCTTTCTTGGCTAGGCACATGAGCAGAAAGCCAGATACCTGATACATAACCAAACATAGTTTCCATGCCAAATGGACGGCAATGTCATGACTTAAGCTTCAGGCACTCACTGGGAGATTGCATGCTCTGAGACCGGCTCAGTGATCTCAACGTTAGAGGAGACCATTCAGTGAGACTCGGGTCTTAATGTGCAATAACTTGCAAGTGCGTGTCACCAGGCATAGTTTTACTTCCTTTCGGGTTTAGGAATCATTAAGATTTGAAGAGTGAGGATGGAAGAGCTATATCTAGGGTAAGGTTGTCAAGCTTCTTTTTCTGGTAAGGCCCTTAGCAGGCCTTAGACGTTCAGTGGTAGCAACGCTATGTGCGATATAAGGGAAGCTGTACAACTGCTAAAAGAATGGACATGGTTGTACAAGGAAAGAATGAGAACTAGGGAATATTAATGCAGATTGTTGAGCTGGAAAATGAAGCCATTCTTGGCCCTTAAGGGTATCTACAGTGACACTTCTGGATAGTATCAGGATCTTTGTTGATTTTGCTTTTAGACCAAGAAATGTAATGTTGCCAGTTTTGCTACAAGACAGGACTGTGCCTGCTAACAAAGGCTATGTAATATGGACAAATTTGCAACATCTCCATTGTACTGCAGGAATGGAAGAGTCTAAATGTTCATTACAACAGTTAAAGATACAGAATATTGCTATCTGACTAACCCTAGAAATCCTAGATAGTGGAAACAACTCTATTGGCACCTATCATTTCTTTCTTCACAGTATGCTGCTCAGTCCAGTTTACTGAAAGACTCCATCAGCTGCTGGAGTAAGAAAATAGTTATTGAATCCTAAGACAATTAAGTGTCAGCAAAATGTCTTCCGTGCACTGGAGAATTTGGAGTGTCTCTGTCCTCCAAACATAAGAATGTGGAAAGAGAAAGAGCTGTCAGTTGATTCCTTTAGCCCCCAAAATAAGAATGGATTACATTCACACCTGCTGTGTGTTGTGGAACTGAAGCTCTGACTTACTGCTGCAAAATGCAACACGCTTGAATACTTGCCAATGTTTTCAAACAATGATAAGAATTTGGATTCTGGCCTTGCCTGTTGGCTACTTATGATCTCTCAAACTTTAGTGCTTCTTCATTCACCATGTAGTAGGTTAAGGTTTTAGTATTTACATTCATTCAAAATGTTTGTATAAATAAAAAGTATATCAAAATCATAAAAGGATCCCCTGGCTGTTACTGGTGCAGCCAGATGAAATCTTTGATAAGCCTCTGTTGTCAGAGTTCCTGCTCTCCTGCACCTGTAAAACATTTTTACTCAGTCTCGAGAAATGAGGAAGGAAGAATAGGCAAGATTCCTGTTGTTAGATTAATGTTTCCAAATGCAAAAAAGGACAGTGCTCTTGTGCATTCAATAATGCTTAACCATGCTGCACTTCTCCATCTGCACCCTGCACTCACAGGAGCACTGGAGGAGCCGTTCCACCTTGCCTCACCTTCTTGCTTGCCTCACACAACTGTCAAGCAGCTGGGTGGCAGACAGCAGCCTGTGAGCAAGGCGTTGGAGTGGGTGTTGGCTGCACAGCTCCAGGCACTCTTGGATGAAGCATATATTCTAGATCCATTTCAGTTGGGTTTCAGGCTGGGGTTTGGGCATCCTGGATGATGACCTTTGCTGGAAGAGAGACAGGGGAAATGTGACCCTGTTGATTCTCCTGGACCTCTCAGCAGTTTTCAATACCATCTACAATCGTGTCCTTCTGGACAGGTTGGCTGGGATGCAAGTCAGGGGCACTGCTTTGCAGTAGTTCCACTCCTACCTGGCTGACTGTGCCCAGAAGGTGGTGCTGAGGGATAGTTGCTCTGCCTCATGCTGGTTACTCCATGGGGTTCCACAGGACTCCATACTATCCCTTACGCTGATCAACATTTACATGAAACTCCTGGGAGAGTTCATCGGGCGGGTTGGGCTAAGGCATTGGCAGTATGCTGATGATACTTGGTTCTACCTCTCATTTACCTCTGATCCAGGTGAGGCAGTCTCTGTCCTAAACTGGTGTCTGAGGTCAATAATGGACTGGCTGAGGGTCAGTAAACTGAAATTCAATGCAGACAAGATGAAAGTGCTGTTGGTGGGTGGCTATTCTGACAGGTTGGAGGGCCATTACTCTGTCTTAGATGGGGTTGCACTTCCCCTAAAGAACAGGGTCCACAACTTGAGGGTGCTCCTGGACCCAGGACTTTCACTTGAGAACCAGGAGGTCTCAGTGGCCAGGGGTGCCTTCCTTCAGCTGCAGCTAATATTCCAACTTCTCCCCTTACCTGAGTGGCCACAGTCATGCATGCACTGCTAACATCCAGATTAGATTTCTGTAATGCACTTTGAAGATGGTCTGACAAATTCAACCAGTCCAAAACCAGGCCACACAGTGGCAGGTGTTAACATGCAGACCCATATAACACAGGTTTCGTATAAGTAGCACTGGTTGACAGTTGTAGCTTGGGCCCAATTCGAAGTGCATGTTTTGTCATAGAAAGCCCTACACAGTTTATGACCTGGCTACCTAAAGGACTGCTCAGAAGAGAAATGGGGGAGCCACCTTGGATGAATTTCACCTTGGTTTTCACTTTGCAGCTTGCCCCACCATTGGAATATCTGGGGCATGGAGGAGTGCGCCATAGCTTCTCACCATTTGCAAACCTGGTGCAGATGGATTGATTGGGTGACTGAAAGGCCACACCCAGGTCCCAAGGGGATATCTGACAAATGGTGTAGCCAGGTAGTAATTACAGAGTAGGGGAATCTGGCAGGCTACACTTTCCAAAAGCTCCGGACCAGCCCTGCCGGTAAACAAAGTGTGGTAGAGGCCTCAGATGACAAGTCCTGGGAAGCATCAGTGAGGTGTTGGAGGTGACAAGGTAGTGTGTGCCATGCAGTTTGCCCCCTGAACTAGCCTGATGTACTGCCCTACAACCAGTATTAAAGGAAGATTCAGCTGTCAGGTCAGTTTCTGTACATGGAATTGAGCAGGGGTATGTATCTTGGTCTTTGCCTCAAGCAGCAAAATATTTTGCACTAAGGAGCCCCACAAGAGCCCTTGTCTACCCAGTTATTCAATACAAACACTTCATCCTCCTTTGCATGGGGACAAGCATCAGGCTTAAATTCTTAAGGTTAGGATTGTGGTCAAAGAAATGCTTAACTGTCATACAGAACTAAGTCAGTAGGTGTCTCTAATCCAACATCATATTCTAAGGGTTTTGCACAGATGATACGTTTTTAAAGACATGGAATCACTTTTTTCCATCTTTTGCTAAGCACATTATACACATGATTTTTTGGTATTTGTGCCATTGGAATTCCACTTCAAATCTACAAAAAAGAGTCATCTGTCACTTTAAAGTCTAACAGATGTATTGAGACATACATGGCAGTCATGTTGTAGTTATACTTCGTTAGGAATTAACCAATATGAAAATTTCCCTGCAGAAATGTGAGTAGCACAGGGTTTTTTGTGGGTGGTTATTATTCACATTTTGTTGATCTTTTGTTTTGCTTTATTTAAACCATCTGCCCCAGACCACCCCTCCATCTCCATCTCCGTTCCTTCCTTCATTTGCAGTAATGCCCCAATTTTTAATGAATTTACATTTTGGTTTTCTGAGGGGCAAATGGTGATGAGGTCATTGCTTTGGGTGACATAACTCACAGGCATCAATGTAAACAATGTATGTGAGCCAGGTTTGCCTGCTGCTTTGTCCTAGTAGCACTCCGTATGGACCTGAGAACCCGCTGAACCATTCCAAGAAATTCTAGGGTGCTTGATTTCAGAAGGACAGTGGGAAAAATGCATTCTGACCTATGTAATTTTAGGGCAATCCTCCTGCTTCCCACATGCATTCATGTTTGTAAGTAGATCCTGCAGGATCTAGACTAGTTCATTGTAGCACAAGAGGAGAGGTTGCTGGCATTATTCGGGAAACATGATCAGTTGCAAATGCCTTAAGTGATCACTTGAGGAACATGCAGGCAGTGGGAAGAGAGAAACTGGATTTCACATCACATAGATCCTGTCTGAAGTTCTTTTGTCATTACATATCTGATTAACTATACTGGCATGCCATCTTTACTGTAGCTAAGAGATCATTAAGGGATTGGTTATTTTGGATAGATTATAGAAAGGACCTGCAATTAATTAAAACTTTAAGTCCTGTCACTGGTTTCCTCTTTTGAAAACAAAACATTACAGAGCTAGCTATCTAAACAGACTGAGACCCATCCTCTTTAAGAAACACTTTTATTGAGTTGCGATTTCAAGTTATGCCAACCACAGTTTTGGATGGGCAATATAAAAAGGTCTGAGTAGAAGATTATGTTATCAGGTTGAAGACATTGTTCATTCTTCAGGTTGAAGACATTGATCTGTCCTCTATATACAGATCCCAGAGAGAGATTCCCTTGCTATCATATGGATACAGCAGTTCCTTGACAGAAATAGTTCTTTTTCTTTCAAGTGATATTAAGAGTTATGTGACATATAAATTCACTTTGTTTGCTTGGGCAACAAAAAAGATCAGGAAGAGAGAATTAGACAAAATTGCTTTAAGCTGCATTAGAGATACAGAGTTACATTAAAGAATTAATGTAACAGTATGAATTACTGTTCATACTATATTTTAATCTATCTATATCTTATATTGTTTGAATTATTAATTTTGTTGCTTCTGTGCATATATTTGATGTATTCATCATGGCCTTTGGATAGTACAATAAACGTGGAACTGAAAACTACTGGAATTCAGCTAAGCCCTCAGCAGACTGCGTGGCATCTTGCAGACTGCGTGCATGAAACAGCTTTAGACTTTTGGGACTGACTGATATTATCTCCCTGTCCCCTTCCCTTCCCCTCCCCTTCCCTCCCCTCTGTGTGTTTGTATGCATGTGTGAAAAGAAAAAAAGACAGCACAGTTCTGAGTCCTTCTCTTCTTTTAGCTATTGGAACACAGGGGAAATGCCATTATTCAGAATGACATATTGGATGATGCTGGGGGAGGGTTGCTATTTAGAAATTATTCATCAGTGTTTGAGCAGTTGCCCCTAAAAACATTTTGCTTTCCTGATGACAATTTAAAAGATGTGTCCAGTTTAGTGAGATCATTTCCCAGAAAGCCAAAGCTGGAAAGCTATTAATAATCCTAGTATTTCTCCTCCTTTTTTAATCAATTGGCAGAAAAAGAGTCTGGGCTTTTATTTCTTGGAAGCTTTTGCTTACCCTAATTTCAGGAGGTTTGCTTTGCCATACTTTCCTTTATGCCACTGTGTAACAATATTTTAGAAATGATAAGTTGCTGACTCATAAACCAGACGGCATAGAGTCTTTGGCCATATCACATCCAGTTATACATATTTTGCCTGCTATTGTTGTTATCAAAGTTGAATAACCTTTTTACCATTCAGGTTTACAGTGGGCATTAATGCAAAAGGGACAAAATATATAGTATTGTCCTAAATTTAGATGAAAAAAGTAATATATATATAGAGATTGCTCACATTATAGTCAAAGCATGCCCATTTCCATTTTAGCCCCAGGCTAAAAACAAGCTATTGGCATCCTTGAACATATCTGTCAACCTTCTCCCTGGGTCATGGTTATAGTTCCAAAGTTATCAGTTTCTAGGGAAATGCTTCTTCTCATATGGTTTTACAGGAAGCTGTGGACTACCCATAGAATGGAAAGAGTCTTCTATTTTTTTTATTCATTTAATTTCTATAGGGCCCATAGTCAAAGCTTTCTGGGTGGTTACAACAAAGTATAAAAATGAAATGCAATAGATAAAACATTAAGTATTAAATATTAATTTAAAGGAACATAAAAGAACATTAGAAGACAATTAAAGACAATAAAAAAGACCTGGCTAACTGTAAAAGGAAGGTGCCTAGTTAATCATATCAAGACCCTGAATGACCTGGGGCTCTGCAAAGAGTGCTCTCTTACCCTGGTGCCAAAGAGTTGGCAAATTAGGTGCCAGGTGGACTACATCGGGGAGGTTGTTCCAAAAATGGGAGGCCACCACTGCAAAGACCCTCCCCCTAGTTGTCACCCTTTGAGCCTCTCTAGGGGTTGGCACTGGGAAGAAGGCCCCAGAGGGTAAGTACAGTGTTGAGGCTGCATTCCCCTTACCTGTCCAGGCCTTCTCCCTGTGCCCTCTCTCCCTCTACTCATCACTATCCCATTAACCTCCTAATACTTCTGTCTTTCAGTTCCTGATCTGCCCCATTTTATCTTTTGTCCAAAATCAGAAGAAGAATTTAAAGAATTGAAATGAAGAGCAAACTAATATGGAAAATAGAAAATAAATTGTATATTTAAACACACAGAGAGAGATTTCAATTAAGCCACTTTTATTCTAAAAAAACAACATAAAACAAATATTTATAAGATCCAGACAGTTAAAGCTCCCATTATTGTGTTTATCTCTCACTTACGTGCGAGAGGTGGGGGAGGGGGAAAGTATGCATATCATTGAAGTAATTTATTTACACATCTATTGCAGTGAAAGAGTTTACAAATTTTTATAGTTCTTGTAAATTACATGAAAGAATTGCTGTTACATTTCTGATTTCCCTGTGCCTGTGTACCAGCAGAATTATTTTTATCCTGCCCTACCTTCTTAAGAAGTCTTGTTGTAGTCAAAGTGGCTATTTATTGGATCTGGATATGGGATGTCAGGACATAAATCAGAGATAGCCCAAGACTTGTTGATTTTCAAGGCAAAAAACAAATGGCATTCTGTGGTGTTTTTATATTATAATGAACTGCGATTGCAGACCTGTGCCTACTGATTAATAAGCTCCATTAAACAGTGGGACTCATTTCCAAAAGGCTGTGCACAGGATTGGGCAGTAAATAATGGACAATTTCTTGCCCTTGAACGGTAGTCCAACTCTGCTACCTGGGATGAGCCGCAGGGCAGGGCATAATGGTACGGCTGGCCTCTCAGTCTTGTTGAACTGTTTGCAAGTCTGGAACAAAATACTGCCTTAGGTCACAAAGTAGCTCCAGGACAAATGTGATGGCGACTGGAAGAGTCTGCCCTGCTAAAAGTACCTGATACTAGTAACCAAAATGTCCTTCTTCTGTTGTACACAGAATGAACCGTTCAGCCATAGAATTCCCAATGCCAACTTTCCTGCTGCTCTACAGAAGTCTGCTATTTCAAAGGTTAAGTCTATAATTTGAAGGAACTGGTCGAACCTTCAGATAACCTAAGCTGAGCTAGAAGATCCCCAGATATCATTCTTGGTGCCCACCAAGGTGTCCTACTGCTCCTGTTTGCAACATACACACACATGGCTGGGATTGCTAGGAAATAAATTTCTGTGGGTGCTGAAAAGAAGTTGTTTAATATCTTCGGTCTTGGACTCTGCCTTGTAAGTGGCTGTTCAGGTAAGTTACTTGTCCTTGCCTTTGCCAGTCTATGCATGCTTACATAGATTTCTGTGAGAGACACGTCGGAGTATCGCCAGCTTTGCTCAGCTTCTCCTGCAGAACTCGGCAAGGCTCCCTAAGTGCAGGCAGGCTTAAGGTGTCCCTCATCTTGCCAAGGAAGAGTTTTGTTAAGATGCAAAAATAGTGAGAGGCTGGTGGTGGCTTGCAGCAAAATACTGATTAGAAATACACATTCAGAAAGATGGAAGTAGGTCAGGGAGTGGGGCAGGGGCAGCAAACAAATCCATCTGAGAGGGTGTGAAAAGAAACAGAACATCACAGATAGGCAGTATGAATAGGAAACAGCACAGAAAATTCCCATATTCTTTGTGTGTGGAGTTACCAAGGACAATCAGAGATGCACCTATGGGTTCCCTTTGGTTCCTAAAGGTTGCAGAGGCAAAGCCTGTTGTCGTGCCTCGGAGTTCAGGCTGCAAATCTACAACATGCAGGATAGTGACAGGGGGTCACAACCTGGGCCTTTATTTTTATTTTAAGCCCCCCCCACACATTTTTAGCCCTTACAGCAGCCTCCCCTCCTAGTGCCCCCCATGTGGGCTAGATTGCCATTCACAGCATCCCTCGACCAGTGGCTGTCCAGAAGATGCTGGGAGTTTGTAGTTCAACCCTTCGAGAAGGGAGCAGGTAGGGGAGGGAGGCCTTCTGACTTGAGAGGACTGAAAACATACTGTTGTGCGAAAGCTTTCCAATTGCTGTGGCTGAACTATAGATACTGTAGAGTTGCCTTAAAGCAGAGGTAAGAAGCTTGCAGCCCTCCAAATGCTGTTGGCCTAACTGCTATAGTCCATGGCGAGAGAGGACTGGAGTTGTAGTCCAACAACATCTGGAGGACCTCAGGTTGCCTATCCCTCCCTTAACAGACAGTGTGGTCACAGTTTGAAACTGGACAAAAGAAGGTTAACATTCCTTAAACGTCTGGGATGGCTGTAGAATTGCTCTTTATGGAAAATGTTAGAAGAACGTTTCTTGGTATAAAAGCCTTTCTGGAATGCCTGGAATGGGACACCCATAATAACCTGGAAAGTAAGTCCTTGGCACTTGAATGTTCAGGGAAGGGAGGGGGTCTGATGTAAGCCAGCGCTGTGTTTGTGTGCGTGAGAGAGAGCGGGCGTGTGGGGAGGGGAGCAGCCGCAGCAATTTAAGGGAGAATGCGACAGAAGCAAAGCGTGAGCTGCGCAACAACAAAACAATAGGAGAGGGGCAGGCAGAAAGAATCTCTGCAAATTCTGGAAGATGGAGTTGGGCAGACCCTAAGCTGGCTTAAATGGACTGGCCTTGGGGAAGACCTTGACCCAAAGGAGCTACAGCTGAATCCGTTTCCCACTGAATATGCCATGCAAGCCCGCTATCAACCAATGTGACTGAAAAAAGCATTCTGAAAATTCTTCATGTGAACAGTGCTGTGGAAATTATCTTAAATAATCCCCGTCCTAGGAAGTGGCCCTGCTGTAAATCTAATGATGAATTTGATCAGGCCTCAGTGCTATTAAGTTTTCATTTAAAAAATCCAACTGTATGCTTAGCCACAATCTTCTAGACACTTTACCTATTCCCAGCCCCTTTTTATCCTTTAAGGGCCACATTGTATGGATGTTTAGACAAGAAAAGCCCTTACAACTCCTACTATTTCCCATTTCTTCCAGTATGTTCCATTTCTTCTAGTATATTTATTTATTTATTTATTTAGACCATTTCTATGCCGCCCCATTCGCAAAAAGCCTCGGGGCGGCTTACAAAATAAAAAAACAATCACAAATTAGCCATTTAAAATCCAGAAACATCTCGGCGCCAGCATAAAAACCCAATAAATACAATTCAATAATTAACAATTAAAATAACTTTTAAATAAAAAGGTCTTGGTCTGGCACTGAAAAACAAATAACGACGGTGCCAGGCGGACCTCTCTGGGGAGCGCATTCCATAGATTGGGCGCCACCGCAGAGAAAGCCCTCCTCTGAGTACTTACCTTCCTAATTTCCTTCATGGAGGGTTCCCGGAGAAGGGCCTCTGCCGCCGATCTCAAGGGGCGGGAGGGCAGATATGGACGCAAGCGCTCCTTTAGATAAGGCTGTTTCCCAATGAGCTGTGCTAGCTTGGACTATTTGTATGAAGCAGGTCCAAACAAACTGGGGCATGGTCTGATTTTACCAATGGTTCAATTTTGCAATCTCAGATTTGGTATAACAAGGATGTGGAAACCAAAAATTAATCCTGCCAGAAACAATCATGGCAGACAGAAGATATACATGTATATTCTCCTTCATCTGGATGCAATATTCTGCATAAGCTGATGGGGGTGAATTTAGGGCTGAACTACAAATCTCGTTGTTTGCTGCTTAGGAACTACCCCATTCCTATCCAGGAGGGGATTGGAGATCTCATTAAAATCTCCCCATGCAATCACATAATCATACACAGTATGAAACATTCGCCAAAACATTCATTCAACATGGCTGGTGAGTCATTGCCATATTTATGCATATTCATCAAAACCGTGTCTTTTGCACTGGGTTTTCCAGATCAAAGAATGACCAACAAGACCAATCATGGTTTGTTGAACTGAAAACAAACGCTATGCATGGATTGCTACCCTCTTAACTCTGATTGAAATGTCTGTTGTATAGACCTCTCCCACCCGGTCAGCCAATGTACCTCTGTTGCAATCCAATGGATTTCCTGTTGAAAGGCTGCATCATTTTCATATTCCTTTAGTTTAGAAAGTTACTTTCTTCTGTTTAATTGGATTATGTAGACCCTTAGCATTCCAAGAAGTCACTTAAAGCATGGAATCATTATGTATATAATTTATACCCTTGTATACCATAGTGATGTTCAAACTAACCAGAAGAGAGGGAGCTATGTCTGTTTATTCAAGTGTCTTCCCTGATCCCATATGAAGCAGTGGGAAAAGAGGCAAGGTCACTGGAAGGCTTCAGTTCTCACCCCTTGCATGCTACTTCAGGGGTGGGCAATGTGCTGCCTTCCACGTTTTGGACCCCAAGTCCTATACTCCTCTACCATTAGCTAGGCTAGTTGGGAGTGTAGACTAAGGCATCTGGAAGACTACAAGTTGCCCACCCATTATACATGCACGAGGAAAAAAATGTGAACACTCACACACGAAATCTGTATCTTATCTAGATATAACACATCTACTTTGACTTGATTTATGAAGGAGTGTGGATATATTCTGTCTCTTTAGTACAACATAACATCCCGTAGCCTTTTTGATAACTCCAGTCTTTCGTGCTGATATTTTCAGGGCATAATTCACCATGATTCCAAGATCTCTTTCTTGAATGGCAGTAGTTATTTCACAGTCCGACAATGTGTAAGCAGAGCTGAAATAATCTTTTCCAATGGGCACTTCACAACATTTCAGTTTAGGTACAAATGGACATCAGAAACCATTCAACCGTATTATGTATGATTTGGATATGTTTAAAGGAGACACTAAGTGCACTGCAATATGAGGAGTAAGAATTCAGTGAACCAGGCTTTTCATATTCTAAGTTTCTCAAGTCAGGCAGTGATTACAGGGCTCATGCTTAAAAAGAAAAAAGGGGGAGGGAATTCTGTTTTGCCTCTTTGCATATTATACTATTGATTGCATTGGACTAAATATGTTATTTACTAGGAAAAGTTGAAGGCCGAAGAAAAGGGAGACCAAATATCAGATGAACTGACTCTATCAAAGAAGCCTTGAATTTACAGAAGCTGAGCAGGACTGACATGAATGGGGCGTTTTGGAGAGTTTTCATTCATAGGGTTGCCATAACTTAGAGAAGAAGGCATACAACAGCAAAAATGTATATATCTAGTTCCTTATTTAGTGGGATTACTTTCAGAAAAGGATGTTCTTTTGCCCATAATACTGATAATAGTTGAGAATAAAGGGGGAAAGATGTATAAAGTCCTCAGATACAACATATAAAAAGCAAACTCTATGCTTAATTTGAATACTTTATCCTTAATCTGCTACTTTGTGTCTGAATATCAATGAGAGTTTCCAGGAATAACCAAATGCCTTAGACAAATTTTGTAGGCTGAGCTACATCAACTGACATTTGATCAACTGAATGACATTTTATAATTCTTCAGTATGTGTTGGAAGGACAATTTATATATTCCTGTTGCTACACATCTGTGTAATTTCTGGCTTCTGGGTCCCTGTGCAAGTGTAGTCCTCCTCCCATGGAAGAATATAGGTTAATAAGTGCATCTTAAAATATAGCAGAACAAGAAGCTTGCAGGATGGGGGGTGAACATCAGCCTGCGCTTGGAAGCTGTGAATATTCAGTAAGGAATGCTTTGTAGTGAACTGTCAAAAGAAGCTGTGGATGCGCGAAAATCTTTTTAGGAAAAAAGAGTTCTTTGTAGCAACAGAAGCCCCATGATACAGAAGTGTAAAATTCAGAGTACGGTCGTCATGCCAATTTGAACAGAGAGTCTTTTTTGCCTTTTTTCTCACCTCTTCCCAAGATTTCAGCATTCTTCATATGGAAGCTGCAGAGCACAACAGAGCAAAATCTTATGCGTGCCCCACAACAAGCACCAACTTATCTTTATCATGCCTCACCTTATACATGAGAGCCAGTGCAACAGAATGATCAGAGTGTTGGACTGGCGACCTGAGAATCTGGCTTCTAGTCCCCACCTGGCCATGAAGCTCAGTGAGTGACTTCGGGCCAATGCTCACTCTCAGCATAACCTGAGAGTTACTCTTGTGAGAATAAAATGGAGGAGAGGAGGATGGGTTTGTTGCAAGAGAAGAAGGGTGAGATATAATGCAGTGCTGTTTAATTCATTGAGATGTACATTCAGATAAGCACGTACATTTATTTGTTCATTCGTTCATTGGTTATCCTGCCCAAAAGCTGAAGCTCCTTGGGCTATAGGAGTATAATCTGTGTGTATAGGATTACAGCTAAATATCACCTGTAATGGTGCAACAGAAAGTGAGCACATCTATTCTCATGTCAGCACCCCCATTCAAACAGTCCACTTATTCATACAGTCCATGCTTTGTAGAGATCTGGGTGGGGGATGTGAAGCAGCTTCATTTTCTTATCCTGAGAAAATTGCACACACCTTTGTACTCCATCCTGAGGATTCCAGAACAATACAGTTGTGCCTGTTATACCCTCTGTCAAGCAAATTGCATGTTAATGTCCCAAACTGTTGAGAAGATGGGTCTCTGTGTGACCAAAATCTTCACATTTATTTGGACATGTGAAAGCAATGAGACCTCCCTCCCACAGCAAAAGGGAGAGGAGTGATGAAGAGCTGTGTGTGAATGGGGGCAGGGATGAGAGAGAGAGAGAGAGAGAGAGAGAGAGAGAGAGAGAGAGAGAGAGAGAGAGAATGAACAAATGAACAGTATCAATGAAGTAATTTGGAGCAGGCACAGAAGCAATGTTTGAGCAAAAATGCTGGATGCAACCTAAGATATCTCTAAATAGAAACCACTACCAGAACAAGTGATATACCAGTAGAGGTGCTGTGAATGTCATATGTTTCCAGTGAATGTCATATGTTTCCAGTGAATGTCATATGTTTCAGTTCTCTAAAGGAAGCTAAACCCATAGGACTTCCTCTGGAATTTCACACCACTTAGGAAAAGTCAGGAATGTGTAGCAATAGCACTATGCTGGTTCTGTAACTTGCAACCACAAATAACAATGCAGCTTGGCATCCTGACTGCATGTATATACATTTATTGAAATAGAGTACAACTTTCTCAGTCTTGCTTTGTGAGAATAATCATGACAGGGTGCTCCTATGGTATTAGGTGATAACTAATTTGCATTAGATGAGCTGATATATGCACCTACCAGCTCTTTACATGATTCCACTTAGTAGTGGTTTGCTTGCAGTTACCATGGGATACTGCTACTGTGACCTGAATTAGTCTTCCAATGGGTGATTGTTTGATACAGCCTTCCTTATGCTGCTGTCCTTCAGATGTTTGGGACTGCAACTTCCATTGTCTTTGATCATTAGCAATGCTAGCTCAAAATAGCCAGGAGACACCAGGTTGGAGAAATCTAGAAGTTCTGCATATTCAACACAGGCCCACAAACAGTCTCCCCCGCTCCTTTTTTTTGACAGAAAAAAAACATAAATACAATCATAACAATAATAATATAACATAACAAGAACACAATAATTAAAAAAAGAATAAATAAAAGAGTGCATCCACCACCCCGGAGACCAATACTACCATCGTCCATATACTATAACAATTAATAATATATAATATACTTCAATTATACCCATATCCCCTCCAGAAATTCATATAATCTTGATTGGGTTTACAGCATTTGCTTTCTATCAGTACTGCTTTTACAAAATCTTCCCAAATTTCATTATATTCATTTGCTTTCATTAACCCTTTTTAATTTTTCAGTCATCAGTTTATCATTAATTACCACATTCCATATTTCATTATACCATTCATGCCTTTGCAAAACCCAATTCTGTTTCCAATATTTAACTATCACTAGCCTAACTGCCATTATCATACTTTCAATCAATTCTTTCTTAGCTTCGTTTATATCTTGTTTTTCTATTAATAGTAATAACACCATTCTCGGTAAAATTTTAAATCTATATTTAAAATTTCTCCAATTTCCTTAAATACCATAATCCCACAAACAGTCTTATGACAGCAATTAAACAACAAGTCCCACAACACATATAAAATGATAAAGGGACAGTTACGTTTTTAATCAGTTAACATAAAACATAATTCTCTTCTGTCACCCCTTCACTACTTACTGGGGCTGTTCACAGGAGACAAAAGTCTGCTCCACATGCAGTGTCATTTTGAATATGCAACCCCAGTTCAGGGTTGATAATTGGAAACCTGGAGAGCATAGCATATGCAAAGGTTGAGCAAGCTTTGCACAACCCATGATCTGTTTTAGAGTTCTGCAAGGACTCACGAGGCATGCATGATATGGCAGCCCCTGAATGGGGACCCCAGTGCAGTGTGGCTTCCATGGGTGTTGTGCTCTATGAATGTGCTGCCCCACATTGTCTGAACCTGGCCGCTGAAAGGCAAGCAGGATGAAGCCAAATTGTGGGAAGGCAGCGTGCAGTTCAGGTGCCATTGCAGAAAAGCGCCTTTCTGCAGTAGCCAAACTGCAGGGATGCACAGAGCAGTGCCTCAGATGTTGATTTGAATGCATGGTCAGGTTCACAGGATAGGAAACAGTGTTTTTGTTTGTGTGGCCCTAGACTCTTTCCAACATGAAAAGTCAGTATCAGCGCTTTGAACTGGGTAGGCCCCAAACAAATAGGAAAACGCCAAACAATATCAGACATATGATGTACATCACTTAACAAACTGAACCAGTTTTTTCTGGATACTTCAAAGCAAGCCCCACATAGTGTGTGTTACATTAACCCAATGTGGCCCTTAATAAGGGATGCATGCCTATGACTGGGCCCACATTTTCCTGATGTAAGCTGGTCCCAGCTAATGAGGCCACTGAGCTCGTCATCCAGGAGTAGCAGCTCGAGAAGCACGCCAAGCTATGGATCCGATTCTTAAAGGGAAGCCAGCTCCACAAGTTGTGCATCTATGCCAAATCCAGAAAATCCCCAGTTGGCAGTTGTAGCTCACCACAGCACAAGCAAGCAGCTATAATGGTTAGGAAGGCTGCGTAAAGGGTAGGGGCGTAATGACCATGGTTAGATGCCCTATTCACTTTAGTTACTTGTTAGACAGTGGAAACTCGGGAAGAGGAGCCCAGGCACATGCTTCTGTTTGTGCTGCGTCCCTATGGCTGTTACCTCTTAACTTGGCAGATGTTGCGACTGTCATTTCTATTGATAGCAGAAGTGGAGTCAAACAAAAGCAGTATAATGCTGAAGAGCTCAATGTGAATTACAGCTATTTAGTACGGTTATTTTCATAATAAACTGCTTACTAAAATATTATCTTAACAATTAGTCTTTAACAGTCCTTCAGTTTGTAGAAAGTGGATGGCAAACAAATAATGATGGGTGCTTTTGTTGAAACAGTTTATCCTTTCAAAAATAAAGTGTATTTGCAGTTGTGCTTTGCTGCTTCTATGCCTCCTTAACCAGATATAAGCTCCAGCTCACAGTCTTTCACTGTTAAGTTGTAATCCTATGCAAACTTATATGGACATCAGCCTCCTTTACAGAACTGAGATACAGTTCTGAACTGGCATGTCTAGGACTGTGTGGTTAATCTTCAAACACTCACAAGTCTTTATTTCTGTAGGAAATCTACAGTATTTTCTGAAGCCTGTACCAGTAAACTGTCATTACTGGAAATACAGAAAAGCCCTGTCCATACAAATATTCTTGTCCTGCCTTCCTCCAGTATGGTGTTTTTCAGATGTGCTTTGGCCTAGTATTCACAGCATCCCAAGGCAGCTTAGCATTGTTCTTCCAAAGCACCACCTTTCTTTCTTGCCACAAAACACGGGAACTGACAGACAATTTTGTTTTTCCTTAAGTAACAATCTTATGCATGTTTCTGCAGGACAAAAGTGCTACAACTACCACCATAGCCCAGTCAGCATAGCTGGGGCATACTGGGAATGCAGGATATTGTTCTGTCTAAACATGCATAAGGTTGTGTTCTAAGCAAGTTAAGTTGAAGTAACTTCTCTGATCTTTACTCTTATATTAACAATCCTCTGCCCTGCATGCACCTAGTATGTACAGTACCTCCAACTGCCTTTGAAATCCAGGATTAGTCTCTCCAATTTTAACATTATTATTGTTGCTATTATTACCCACAATTATTATTGTTGTTAACATTATTTATTTCATTTGCATACTGCCCAAGGCCAAAGCTTTTTCACCGAACAGGTTTTATAATTGTAAGATAATCACACAAAATAGCACACATTTGTATATGCCCTTTTTATATGCTGTATGAATTGTACTTTTCACTTTCATTAATGATCGCATGCCTACTTAGGCTATTTTACTGTAGCATTTCCATAAGCATAATGGTTACAGAATGACGGTGTAGCTTTACAGCAATGGCCACAAGCCCCCCAACTCAGGAGGCTCCTCGTGGTCATCTTTTGCAGAATGGGGGGCATGGTGCCAGCGATCTTTGCTTCCTTGTCGCTTGCCCTGCCTCTTCTGTTAGCCGGGCAGCTGGAAAATTTTGGAAGGGGAGGGTTGTAGGCAGAAGAATCAGGGTAGCTTGCATCCTGGCATCTCCCTCCCTGCCCTGCAAAACAGCCTCTTTTCCTCCTCTCTGAAGTTGCTGCCCAGACCTCGGAGAGCAGCTGGAAGTGTTCTTTCCACACTGGTGGGGAAGGAGGTTGCAGAGCGATCTCCGAGCTCTGCAAGGAGAATCTGAACTATGCCGTAGCCCATCAGTCCCTGTCTAGGAGCCACTGATTTGCTTCCTAAGAGCTATAATTAGAGGACGCGTATGTTTCTTTAGTGATCTTGATTTATCATTGTCATTCTGTATTTCAAAATAAAATTTCGTGCGTGGGGGTGGGGCGGGCGGAAATATGATCTGGTTTCATTGTCCCAGTTCAGGCACTCATTCCAAACTCCTCCATCCCGCTCGTGCCCTCTGGCTACTCTCCCTCCCCTCCTCCGCCCCTCCCCTCTTGCACGCACCCCGCGCTTCTTTCCCCGGACTCCCGGCAGCCTATCCGCGCCCATTCCAAACTCGGCCCCCTCCCTTCGCCCGCCCCTCCTCGCGATTCTTCCGGCAGAAACGGAAACCCCTCGCTGAAAACGCCGACCAGCCCCTCCTCCCGCTCGGACCGCCCGCTCCGCTCAAGACCTCCTCGGCGCGTGCGCGCTACCCTTCCCCTCGAAGTCTTTTCGACTTGCGTTCCAGTGCGCCTGCGCAGCAGCAGTTCCATTCTTACCGAGCCGAAGCTGCAGCTTTATCAGCAACACAGGGGCGGAGCAGAGCATCAGCCATGCATTGCAGTAGCAGCAACAGCGGCTGGGATTAGGCGCTTCTGTTGCTCTCATTCGCCTGAATGCCTCTTTTAGGGCGTCCAGGAGGCCAGGGATCCGTGCACCCACCCCCAGTGTTAGCACCACTGCCGCCCCCGCCGCCCCCACCGCCGCCGCCCCCAGGTAATCATTCACTCTCCTTGCACTGTCATGTTGCATGGACTTTCTACATGGCTAGGAGGGAGGGGATGGGGGCTGGGAGGGGGAGGGGGAGCGGGAGGGGGATGTGCGGATGGTGCGGGGGAGGGGCGCATTGTTTGGAGCGATCAGTAAGCTGCAGAACCGTGTGGAAGGATGTGGGCATGGCTAGCGGGGCGGATGGGCAGAGGAATCATGTTTAGGTGAAAGAGGCCGCCGGAGTGGGCGGGACAAGTGTTTGTATCTGGGTCTTGGTTGCCCCTCAAAGGTCCTGGCTTGATTCTTCTCCGCACGTATGATAGCGGGGAGGTCTGAAACGGCAGCACAATGGACGAAGATGGTGGGCAAACTCTTTAGGAAAGTGATCCGCCAGAGGGAATTTTCCTGTCTTGTCACCATCTCTTAGAGATCGCTTGCTAGAACAAAGCAAATCCATAAAGGAAGTGCAGGGTGGATCTGTCTGCATATAGGCTCCATACTGGGAAGAGTGGGCTGGGTGACCTACGGATCTCGTCTGAATTTTTGTGCTCGATGTAAAAGGAGAGGAAAAAAAGATCGGGGAAATGCAGCTTTTGTCTTATCCCTGCCGCTCCCTGTTGTGCTTAAATTTAATATTAAGGCTTGTATAGAGGATACATTTACTTAGATTTCTTTCCTTAACTAGCTTCTGGGGTTCTTGTTTGCCGTTTCAGTTTCCCTCTGCAAAACAGGTTGGTGTCTTTGTGATTTTCTTGCAGCAGTCTTTCTAAATTATCTGTGAGGGCATCTGGATCTGTGGATTTGTAGAGTGATGTAATTACTTCTGTATTATGATCCATTTCTAAAATGAAACTGCCTAATAGTGTCCAATGAAACCTTCAAAGGGTACAGGGTTAAGTCTGTACCTCAGCCTCAAAACTTAAACATTTTCATGAGGTAGGATAATTAGTGGTCCTTAACTATAGCAATATGCTAGATGAAAACAATCTGTAAAAGTTGGGTTTAGTTGAGGAACAGGGTCTCCTCTTGAGTTTGGGCTATTTCTGTTAGGAATTAGTGGTAAACTACTTCCCCTCTTTGGAACAATTCCATATTATCTATTTATAGTGCATCAGGTGCCCAATTGCTATGCAGTTGTAAGATCCAGATGTGTTTCATAAAGGTAGTATTAGTACTGTGAATATAAGACATTTGTATCCTCACTTTGTATACATACATCTTGGATGTGTGATTTTCTGTAAGTGTCATCATTTCTGTGCTCTTTTCTTAAGCCAAGGTGCCTTAGAATTGTGAACCTTCATTCAATGCACATGTCAAATACAGTAAGGAGGACAGAATAAAAACAAAAGTTTATTAGCATGAGCATCATGGGCGTTTGGTATGTGCTTTTACATCACTAGAAATGAAAGACAACTCCCATTGCTATGCTATTTGTCCTGAAAGGGTTTTAGAAGATTGGTTTTTTTAAAAATGTAAGATAATGAGTGCTTCTCCAAGGTATCACTTAAATAGAAAACACAGCAGAAGCTTGCTGTTTAAGTAAATCTTCTAAATTAAGTTCTTGGAATGTGGTAGCCATCTTTCTCCAATGCATGCATATCCTTTTGGGTCTACAAGGAGATTCCTATTTTCTTCCTCAGTAAGATAATTCCAGACACTTTTCCTTGCACTCCCGGGCAATATCTGTAGCCCAGTCTGACAGGCTCACTAACGGACATGAGTTAAGGCCAGTATTGCTTCTTCTCTGTCTGGTGTCAGAGCCATAGATACAAGTGGCCTCATTTATTATGTCACAGTCAATCGTCCACTCTGGGTGGGTGGCCTGTCTGCGTCTGAGATTCTTTCGATGTATGAGTTGATGGGAGAGTGAAAGCCTGGTTACTCAGCTAAGCAAGAAGGAATGTTGTAGTTTGGCGGCAAAGCATATACTTTGCATGCAAAAGCTCTCAAGTTCACTCCTGGTATCTCATAAAAGAAGCTAGAAAGAGCCTTGTATGAAGATCCTGGAAAGTCATTATCAATCAGAGCAAGATGGACCATTGATTTGGCTTGGTGCAAGGCCGCTTCCTCTTTGTGTTGAAGAAAGCAGAGCAGAAAATATACATATTAGAGCAGATCCAGTAAACGCATTCTTTAACTACTGTAGTTCAGCTACTACCACAGCGACAAAGCAGAATGAGTGTTTATATATTAGAATGCTCAGAGTTCTTTGTTTAAGCTTTAGTTCTGTCTTAGACTCTTATCCTCATTATGGAAACTTGGGGCAGTAAATGGGAGATGTGCTCTTTCCTCAGTCTCCAAGCCTATGAGAAGCCCATCTTTCAACTTTTCACCAGCCACATTAAGTCCTTAAGAATTTGAAGTGCAGTATGGAGAAATACTTCATTCACTGATTTCTGCAATTAAACTTTTTGTCAAAGTCTCATGAACAGACCTAGTGGTTTCCTTCAAACTACTGGTCAGTTGGCAACGCTCAAGGAAAATGGTGGTGCAGAGAGCTTTGTGGGGATGGAAGAATGGGCAAGAAGATGACATAGTGGGTTGCAGAGAGGAAAAGGAGATAACTGAGTGGTGGGTGTGTAGAGGGAGACCCACAGAGTGATGAGGGCAGAAGAGAAGGGACAACTGGTTGGGGGTGTAGAGAAACAAGCGGGAAGAACATGTGGCAAGAAGGAAAAAAGGGAATGAGGAGCAAATAGGCAAGTAATGATACTGAGAGGAAAGGAAGTATATGCTAAAGTACATGGAATGAAAGGAAGATGAGCAAAGTACCAGTTAAAAAGTGTCCAGAATAATTTTGTAGTTGTAGTTCTGCAGTTAAGCAATACAGATAATTTAACCTAAGAAAAGACGTGATCTGAGTTGTGCTTCACCCAGATCTTGTGGCAGGAGTGCACATCTCTTAGCATATAGTCTGGCAAAGCCTTAAAAGGACTCCCAGGTTTAAACTCAGCCCATTTGCCAGGGTGCGTACCCATGATTTGGGTTGTACTTTGTTCTCCTACGTATTCACATAATGTGATCTTAAATACAGTTCTTAAAAGTAAGTCACATTGATTTAAAGTGAATGTCCTTAGGATGCCAGTCTTCAATTGGGAAAGGCCAAATCCCTTCTTAAATTACTTAAAGTTATGAGGGAGTTAATTTCTTGGGGAGACAGGTAGTGACTATGCATACTTGGTTATTTGATTTGTTTTTGTTGATATTATGTCTGTAATTTACTTTAACAAAAGCTGAGCAGGGCTGTCATGGATAGGATATTTCGGTGGCCTTCCATCACAGAGTCACCATAAGTCAGAGATGACTTGATGGCATATGATAACAACAAAGTTACCTTAAAAATACGATTTAACTATTCTAAATAAGCAATTGTTGGTGGAATCTGTTTTATCACCTTCATCAACCTCAGCCATCAAAAGATCTGCTCCCTGAAACAAATCTATTTTCCCTTTCTGCCCCTTATGTCTGGAAATATCCCTCAGAATGCTTTTGTGCAACTACCTCTTATGTTAAGGTCTCTCCTTAAAACTCATTGTATCCAAGAAGCCATTGGGCCGGGCCCTTTTTTGTCCCTATATCTTATTACAAATAAGCCAAAATATGGGTAATGGAAGTAATCACATATTCTTTCCCTGCTTACCCATATCTCTATTTCCCCCAATCTTTTGTTTCCCTCAGTCTGTGTTAGACTGTAAGCCTCTTAGGGGAGGGAACTGTAGTACTGTTCTTTATAAAATGCCATTTACATAGATGGTAGTATATGGATAAAATAAGTATTATTGAATATTAAATACCTTAAATATATAGAAAAACGTTTTGTCTCCTGTCATTTTGTACTCTAACATAGGACCTCCTTCAGATATGAGGACTACAGTTCCCCGAATCCCAAGTCAGAATTGCTCATGTTGGTTGGAGATGATGGAAACTGAGGTCCAACACATTTGGAGTATTTGGAGTATTTGGGGAAGACTGCTGTACCCATTCCACCTGCTCTTTGAATTTTGGAATACATTGTGGAGCAGTTGGGGTCAACGGTTTTGCTAGATCAGGGTCCCAAACTTTTTTGGATCTGTAGATACATTTGGGAGTTTGAGAAACTATTGGGAGCACTCCTGCAAGAGTGGGTGCAGCTAGTCAGTAATGGCCGATGTGGGGGCCCAGCTAGCCCAACAGGGTGGTGCGGGAGGGAAAGAGCAAGGCTTGAGGCTGGGAGAGTGGAAATGGAAGGCACTATGTCTTGGCCCACCCAGTCTTCTCTCTGCAGTGGCCTTTCCGCTTTATGCGATCTCTCCATTCACAGACTTTAACCTCCCCTTTTCTCTCCCTGGACCAGTTTCCTGTCTTTCTCCCTTCCCTGTCCCTAGCCTTGCTGTTTCTCTCACCCACATTGTCATTCTGGTATTTGCCACTTCTACCTTTTCAACTTACTATTTTCCCCTATCTCTTTACATCACCTAACATTTGAACCTGC
>NW_025335798.1:9427918-9444291 GCF_004798865.1 Varanus komodoensis | reverse complement strand
AGGGGAGGGGAGGGGCTCTGATACTGGAAATGAGCTGCCTTCCTGGGCAGGTGAGTTAGATGGTGATCCCTAGGAGATTGCTGTAATCCTGTGTTACTTCTTTTACTGTAAGCGACATGGAAGTCAGTGGAAATTAATTCTGAGTAGACCTTTGTAAGAGTAGACTTTTAGTCTGTTGCAGCACAAACAAGTGTTTGTGTCCACCTTTCTAAAGGCTGAAAACACTGTTATGGCATCAGTTATCTCAGGCAAGAGACTGGACATTTATTGCTGTTTAATTCTGCATCTCCTTTTAGCAGTTCAGGGTGGCTTACAGATGTCTCCCCCACACACCCATCCACCTGCCACAGCAGCTATCCTAGGAGGTATGTTAAAGGATAGTGAATCTAAGCAACTGGCATTCAGCTCACCATATCACTGTGGCTACTTCATCACATTAATGGGTTGGAAAGGATGATGCATCAGGCTGTTGTGGGATGAAGCCTCTGTTCTGCAAAGTGGAATAAAAAATGAATTACCTTGTAACTATGCACGAATCAAATTACTAAGGCTTGGTAAACCCATCGCTAGGGCCAAACCAGGCAGTCTATCGCCAAGACCTGCCATGGACTGATCTCTGCCACAGAAAGGCAATGTGTGAGTGTGTGTGCACGCACACCGTGATTTGCAACTTTACTTGGGACCAGTTTGGACTTTGAACTTGTGCAGTTCATCCTCACCTGCTACTTTCCTCACTGTCAGTAGAGAATCATCATCATAATGTGAGACGAGGCAAGGCATAAGTTCAGTATAGTCCAAGGAGAAGAATCCTGGTTTGAGTGGTTGCACTTGAACAGAACCTGTGTTCAAATGTTTTCCAAATCTAATATTCCACCTACTGTTTTCCTTTTCCTTTTAAGAATTAAGACTTTAGTATAAATTTACCAAATCGAGTAGCTCTGTGTGTTCATTAGCATAGAATGCCACAGGATTGCTAAACTGATACTTTTGTTAAGGCTAGCCAGTAATGGCAATGCAAGATGAAAGTTTTTAAATTGTGCCCAATCTCTCCTCGTTGCAGGACATTTTATATACAAAGAAGCCAGAAGATAGATGGCTCTGCATTGTGTTCCACCTAACCATCCTTACCTCACCTGGTACCCTACAAATGTGTTGGACTACAACCCCTAACAGGGTGTGATGAAGGTTGCAGTCCAACACATCTGAGGGGTGCTGGGTTGGGAAAAGATGCCCTAAACTAACACAGTGCTAAAGCAGCTATTGTTACGGAGCTTGGACGTGAACCTCACTGAGTTGTGGTCCTCAAAAGGATTGGCTGGAACATCTTGGGCCACCAGTATATTTACAATCTGGCTTTAAGTTTGCAGTTTGAAATACAGTAACCTGGAAAATGTGTTCTTTCTATTAGCCCAATCCTCTGACTCTCAGCTGAGAAGTAAACACCACTGAATTCAATTCAACTTAATCCTTAACATGCTAACTTGAGTTCAGTTGGACTTACTTTTGAATAAACATATATTTGATTGCATTTTAAACTGATCATTTAATACCAGGTGTTTTTTAAGGACTGAGATATAAAATATATCATCCCTCCATACCGCCTGTCAGCCTGTCTGAATAGGGTTTGGTCAAAGAGAAAAAGGTCTGCGTTAAAGGGCTTGATACCATATGTGTTTAGCTCAAACTGTGAAAAGTAAGACAAAAACATACTCTGTAAAATGGCCAGTAATACCCTTTACAAATGTTAGGAAGTTGAAGCAAAATTAGAATAGTAATGAGTAACCAGAACAAATAGTTCCAAGAATTCCATGAATATTTGTTGCTTGGTTTCAGTTCATAGATGTTCTTATGTAGAAATATCAAAAGATATAAAATTAACATTTTATATGATTAGCTGGATTGGCAAAATAGTCACCTGTGCAAAGGAAGCTTAAATCTGTTCTTTAAAGATGAGGGTCGGTCCTTGCATAAATGGTGAAGAATGGCAGCCTGTGGTGCTCTCTCTTGCCCTCCTGTTCAGTGTTCCAGTCAGGTTCTTGTGTTTCATCTATCATAGTGGTATCTAAGGGCCTGCCTGGTTGCCTAGCGCTTTTATGGTGTTTGGGGTATTGTTTCTCTAGCAGACTAATATGTGAACAGCCCGTAAAGTCATCTTTTAAACCTCTTAAATGAACTGTTTACAAGGGAGTGATTGCCCAGTGGAAAGATTGGAGGCTTACACAGAAAGTTGCTAATTCACCTTTTTTTTAGTGGCAGAACCTTTGAGGCCTTTGGCTAACTTCTTGATAACTTTACTGTAGTGTTGAACATTCAAGTTAGCCAACCCCACATACAATCCTTCCTGTGTTGTGTATTACAATCAGTCAGCCAGTATTTAAGTTAACAAAAGCATTACTGAATTGATCTGGTGTCACTTGGGGAGGATGGAAACTTACAGTAAGTCTACTTTGGCTTAAGTCTTGCAAAGGCAATTTTGTTAGATCTGAGTAAAGGATAAAGGCTTATCTTTACTCTTATGGCAGTGGTGTGCAACCTGTTGCCTTCCAGATGTGGCCAGAGTGTGACTTCCACCATCCTTTGCCATTGCCCCTGTATTATGGTTTGGTCTTACCATTTAAATTGTTGAAATTGTAATTTGCAATCAGTTTGAAGTATCCTGTAATATGAAGTAAATTAAAAAGATGCTATTAGAATTTCATTTTGCCTTGCTTGGTATGTGGTGCATTACCTTAAAACAGGTGGCATGAAGCAATGATACATAATATCTGGGAGGAGGCGAGAAGTGTCATCCTGTTCTGAAACCTTTCTTCTCCCTCATGGGGTTACAGTTGAAGTAACTGTAACATGGGATTAACAGTTCCACATATGACCATAGATCAGTTGTTGAAATAGGTAGGTTTGAGCCATGCAGAGCAATGCTTCATTAGGTCCCGTGGCCAGTTTGCTTATGCTAAACGGTCAGCCAAAGATGTTGGGTGTACGCAGCATCTGAAATAGCTAAAGCTGCTTCCCTTGGGAATGACAGGGAAAAATCTGCCCAAGGTTGTGTTTCTGTGTAGATGTGCTCTCATCTCCCACTGAGGGGTTAATTTCTGTTTGGTTCATCTCCTTTGGTTTGATTCATACAGGGTTTTTTGTTTTCTTTTTGTCTGTACTTTCAAGTACGTTTGCTGCCTGCATACAGATGAGAGGGTTAAACTGGTAGAGGGGCAGCCTCTAGAGATTCATTGCTGCAATTTCCATAGCATTCCCCTTTATATTAAAAATGAAATTATTTTCACCAAATAGCTTTGGATTTTTCAGGCTGCATTTTTGGGAAGCAGTGATGACACCTTGCAGCTTTTAAGAAAATTTCTCAGCAAACAAAGGGAATGGAATTGTGAAAAGTATAATAAGACAAAACCTCGGGTGGGGGATATATACCAACAATAGTGTTGCCAAGATGCAACCCAGAGACTTTCTCCTTTGGAACTGCTGCAGTATTGAGAGGCAAAGCAGCCATTGCTT
The DNA here is from genome assembly GCF_004798865.1 of Varanus komodoensis. Classification (NCBI taxonomy): domain Eukaryota; kingdom Metazoa; phylum Chordata; class Lepidosauria; order Squamata; family Varanidae; genus Varanus; species Varanus komodoensis. The sequence goes on along the minus strand of NW_025335798.1, from coordinate 9,440,784 downwards.
CTCCTGTCCATTTCTACCCCCAGCTCTGCTCGGCTTCCTTGTCTCTCCAGCTACTGTAATGAGTCTTTACAGGACAGGTGTGTTGATGGACTACCAGAGAAGATAGCAGGATAATCTGTGAGTGTGCTGTCTCCTGGCCTACCATCATATTAAAAGGGGCAACCTTTGAGTAGCAACTATAAATAAATAAAAATATTGTTAGGCTGCTAGATTTTAATATTGCTATATTAATGTTTCATTGTATATTGTTAGTTTACTTGAATGCATATTTTTATTTGTAACCTACCCAGTGAACATTATGGCTAACAAACCCTATTGTTAGTTGTTTTATTTAGTCACTTTTTCATTTGAGTGTAGTTGTCAAAATTTTAGCTTCTAGCAAATATTGTGAAGACTTCTTGAAAAACAGTGATATGCCATTGCTGCCCAAAATCTCCCAGGGGAATTTCCAGGTTGCAACTTAAACCAACAGCTGGATTTATCATTGGAAGTTGCTGGGATGGGGTAGAAGTTGGGGTGGGATAGAAGCTCTGTTGTTGAGTTCTCATGATTTGACTTCTAAAAAAGAGATGCAAGAACACCGATTGCTCTCTGACTTGGAAGTGCAGAAATTTATGCTTCAGATTCTCAGAGCTACTTGATGAGTACATCTTCAAATGGCATACTAATCTGTTTCTTGAATCTTAAATTTGCATTCATGCTGAATTACTGCATCTTGATTCTTCAAGAATCAACTTGAACTCAAATTTAAAAAGTCAAATTTCATCCATGCATCTTTTTGTGGGGTGTGGGGAACTCTTATTGTGAAGCATAAGAATTTTGTCCTCTGCTTCATCTAATATTAATTTTCAGCATGGTAATACTTGGTTCATGCTCATACATATTGGAGATAATTAGGTGTCAGACATGCCTTGCAGATTCATTAAATCATTGTTGTCCTGAAAGAAGCATTAGTGCAGGTGTGACAATGACTAGTAAGTAATTACTGCATTCAGAATCATTTTAAGTGGCTGTCCTGTATTAGGTCCCCACCCATCCCTACAGTCTTTAATTTTGTACTACCCCCAAAGTTACTAACAGCTATTGTCTTCTTTATTTGTTTAGTGAATTTGTTCATCTGAATTAATCTATACAAACCGTAAAGTTTTCAGTTCCTAATACAGAATTACAGGTGATATTCAGATGTCATGCATGTAACTTTTTTTTTTTTTTTGTGATGAGAGCAGACTGTTGGAAGCCTCAGTCCTGCTTGCTTTCCATTCCCTATTTCTCCATCCTCCTGTGTCCATGGAGAGTTGGATAGAAGCATTCACTTCCTTACCCCTCACCCCTAAATTTCAACTTATTTTGTCAAAATCTACAAACTGGCATTGTATTAACCATAGTTTGTTTAAAACAAGTTGGTTTCAAACCATAGCTCATGAAACTGACTTCTAGCAAGCCATAGTTAAGATTTATCATGATTTAAACTGCAGTTAATCAGAAATGGAAGTACAAGCTTCTTACCACCTTCTTACAATTGCAAGTTAGGAAGAGAATGGAAGGAGGAGTTTATTCTGGGTTGTTTACATAATACTAGACTTTGGTTTATTATCAACTGTCTGAAAGCAATGGTGAAAAATAAGCCAAGATTGCTGGCTAATTATGTTTCACCATGAATAAGGCATGCTAATGCAGGTAGTACATTTAGTCCTCCTCTGTCCCGCAGGTGAACTGCACAAAGCAGAAATGGTTCACCAAGGAGTGTGATCAAACCCAAGACATTAACTTGGTTTTGCCAAATGAGCCAGGATAAAACAAGCCTAGGGCTTTTTTGTTGTTGATGCTGACTTATAAATCCATTTTTGGGAAACAGAAGCTAGGGTTCTGGTGCAACACTAAGCAATCCATTTCTAGTTTGTTTCCCCACTTGTATAAGGACTAGGGAAACGACTGTGTGCACTAGCACAGAATTTGTTCATGGTGAGCCAGGATTAGGCAGCAAGCCCAGCCATCTTCTGGTGCTTTTAAAGGAAGTAGCCCTTGCACTTATGGAAGGGGAAATGAACTGTCTTTGCGGATCTCCACGTATAGCAGGTGCCTCTGTGCAGCAAGGCATTTTCTCTGTTGGGAAGCCTCTTCCATATAATTTAGAACCCAGATTTTCTATGGACAAAGAAAGCTTCCCCACTGCCCAGGCTTGCCTTGAATGCACAGAGGGCAGAAATAATGGCAGTGGGGAGGTGGAGCTAGTACACATAAGTGTGCTTGCGCTCTCCATGCTCAAATGGCCAGTTTACATCCATTAAGAATGCTTGAATGCTGGCTTACCATTAAGTGTGAATGCAGCCATTGTATCCAGGTGCAAATACGGGAAAAGGTGAGTGAGTTAATGGGAAGGGAGGGGGGATGCCTATGGCGAACAGCAACAAAGTAGCTTTTTTGAACTGGAATGCAGAGTCATCCAGATGCTGTATTTGGAAAGCCACAAAACTGTCCAGGCAAGCATGCTTCTAGCAAATGAAGCTTAGAAGCTTCCCATGAAACTGCTGACTTATTAAGAAAAATAAAGATGTAAAAGCAGCAGTCGAGATATTAATATATGTATAGAGCCATCTAAGGCTTTTCTTTTATTTGTTTCTTTCTACCCTGCCAAAATAACTGCAGTATTCCACTATAATTAAAATGGAGCATCTTCCTTTGAAAAAATTGTGGCACTTTATATGTATTCAAAATATAAATATGTTGCTTTTTAGCAAGAGACAGCTTTTAAAAGTTCTTCATGGAATCAAGATATGTATAGTTCATCAAAAAAGTATGTGACTTCTTATTCTCTTTCTGATATATATATACAGGCATACTCAAATCATCCTGTGTGTCATATTGTTTCAATGATAAGGAAACAGGCTAAACAGTTAGACCTGGACAGCATAGAAATATAGGCATATGCCCAACATTGTGAGAGTGGAACGCGGTCTTTTCCCAAGGATAGTTCCTTTTCCCTGCTCCCCTCTGTACACCCGGAAAACCCTCTCAGAGGGCTGGAGGAATGTTCCAAACTCAGAAGGCCATTTCTTAATTGGGTTGCAATGGGTGGGGAAATTTCCCAAAATCAGATGGAGGAATACTTACTGCCTGAGCAAAGCTGCTGGTCTCAGTGGCTTTTCCTCTTCTGTTGCAGCTATTTTGTGAGCTTACCTTCCACTCATTCAACATTAGCTATAACTTGGTTAGATATCCACAAGTGGTTTTTTTTCTATTACTCTTGTGAATTAATAGACCTAGTTGAATAACTCTCCTGATGTGTAGAGACATAGAAAACCAGTATTTGTTTTGGTTGTTCTTTTATCCTGTAATGTTTCAACAGTTACAAACAAAACAACCCTGAGTAATTAGAGATTGTACAACTGATTCTATCTCATACCTGCATAGTAGCTATCAGTTCTGTGGCAATTCTACCCTGCCTGTCCAAACCACCATTTCTGAGTACATTAAGGACTGCAAATTGTTTTCCAGCATAAGCTCACTTGTTTATTTCCTTATTTATTATAAGGAACTTGTTTATTTCTAAAATGCATAGACTTTCTTTAAGATGGACAATTAATCCATCTTTGCACCAACCTTATGAAATAGTTTCAATTTTCAATTTTCTATCTGAGAAATGGAGATAATAAATGAAGCAACCCACCTGCCCTAAACATCCAGAGAGAAGTCATAATTGAGTGGAAACTTAAATGAGGATCTTGCTAATTCATGTTCCTTTACCTTGCTTTGGCATTGATCAGTGGCAAGAACACACCATGTTTTTGGCCGCATCATGTTTCTTTTTGAATGTCAGTGTACATGGGCTTATGTATATTTACCCATTCAAATGTCCTCTCACACACACTCACTCACTCACTCACTCACTCTACAGACACACATTTTGTCTCCCAGCAGGGCTTTCCTTAGCTAGTGCTAGAAAGGGAAACATTTTCCTTATTTCTAATCTCTTAGGTGAGAGGGAAGATAGGGGAAAAGCGTCACTCACTAACGAGAGAAATATTAGTTCGGGTCCCCACAGCTCCATCAGCCACACCTGTATGGATATAGGCCCCACGTGCCCCACGGGCTGCATGCTGTGCACTGCTGTTCAGTTGAAAACTGCATGAATGGGCTCACTCTCCACATGCTAGAAAGTGGCTCTCGTTAATAATAACTGAGAGCTGCCTGCACCTCTGCCTGTTCTAACTCTGGAACTTTAATTTCTAGTCTAATGTGTTCACAAAGGTTGCAGATAGTTAAAGTAAATTGTGTGCATTGTAATCATCAAATTTAAAACAACACAAATAGCAACGAAGTCTACACAGTTCTTTGTAATCTACATGAGTCTCCCATGGTGTCACTTGTTCCCATGGCTGTTGTAGGAAGTAGGATTTTGGTGTCAACTCTTTGGCTTGCCAGATACTGATTACTGGCCACTGAAAAGCTTTCTTGTGGCTTACCATAAAGCCAAGGACACTTTTGACCACAAGCACAGTAGTGTACCTACTTGGTGCTAGAGACAGTGACCTGTGGATTACTTTGCTAAGGGCTCTATGGCAAGACTGTTGCACGTACTGGCATATAAAACAACTCAAGGCAATAATTGGGGTGTCGGCTTATATGCCAGATGAAAAATGTCCCTTACTGTGGTTTGTCGTCCATTTCACTTTGTGAGTGGTACGTGCGGCTGCACACCCAGTCCTAAGTCGGGAGCTCATCCACACACCCTCCCTCTCTGGGGGGCAGCACATTGTTGTGGTCTGGCTTGCGGGGTGGTCAGGAAGGGAGCATTTCCTGCTCTGGGGAAGCCTGCTCCACATCGTGTTACTTTGTGAGCCTCGCGTGTGGCCGCATGCCCTTGTCATCACATTCTGCAGTTTTCAGAAGTACTTGCATTAAAAAAAGTAAATTTTAAACATCTGCTGGCCAATTAATTGGGAACACTGTTTCAGTTGAAAACTTTTTTTGATGGTTTACCATATGTACTTGTGTACAGGATGGCCCATGAATTGAGGGGATTGTCTTATACACCGGCATATGATAAACACCAGAAAAACAGCTCAAAATATCTTATACACAAGTTGCCTTACATGCTGGTATATTTGGTAATTGCCTGGTCTGGAGAGTATGCACCTGAATATGACAGAGACAAGCCCATCTTCCCAGCCTGGAGCTGGGTAGGAGAGGGCAGGGGAATCTTTGCCATTGTGCTTGGATGAAGAAGCTTTCACAGCCAAAATCTGTGGAATTTAAAGAGTGACAACATGCTGCTTTGTGTACACAGTGTCAGCAGTAGGCAAGTGATAAATGCCTAAGAACTAGGAGTGCTACCATGTTCAAAGCATTTGTTATTGTGGGGTGGAGCCCCAAAGTTATCTAGCATGGTGATCTTTAAAACCAGTGGGATGCTGCAGGTTTCCACAAAGCTGTAGGGTGTGTAGGAGAAATTGCTATAATGTTCTCTATCTTATTACTAAAGTACATGATTGGTCAAATGGCAACCCTGGTAGGAAGTCAAAGCTGATAGATAGGGGCTTGTTTAGAAACTTTAACCTTGGAGTCTTGAGTTATGCCTGCTCAGTGCTTTTTTTGTCGCAGAACGCACTGGAATGGCATTCCAGCACCTTTTTTCAACGGATTTTCCAAGTTTTAAAAGTAACTTTTGAAAATTAGATGTTTGGCCCATGTGGATTTGAATTGCCCTGTCGAGTGTAGCAGGTAGGCGGCAAAATCATTAAAATGGTGGATGCGGGCTGCTTGAGTGTCGAGTCTGATGCATGTGTACTTTGTCCACATTGGTTGTGCTCAGCACTGCTCAGCTTGTGTGGTCGCGCACTGAGTGCTTACTGTGGGTGGCGACTATTATGTTTTGTTACACAACTGATGTGTGTGGGTGTGTGTACAGTGATTGACTACGTGCGAAAGGTAAATAATTTCTTTTTAAAAAATGTTGGTGAATTGAAAATCTTTTTTTTTTAATTTTTAGTGTAAAAGTGTGACCCCAAATTTAAAAATGAAAAAAAATACTAATTACTTCTCTACCACTGGTCCTGCTAATAAAAAGGCCAGAATATTAAAAGACACAACGACAGAACACATAGATACTAACAGGAGTGAAAGGAGTCGAGAAGATTTGTCGGACGAGAATTGGACAAAACTTTGGAATTTACTATGAACATTTGCCTTAAATACAATAAATTTATGTTAAGAACTGAATATATATTTTTTAAATAAGAGATTAACAAGATGTGAGTTCCAGCACCTTTTTTCTTACAAAAAATGCACTGTTCCTGCTGGACCACATACAAACCTACATTTAAATCAGTGACTTACCTGGAGATCTGGGTAGGTCTTACGTTTGTATGTTATTTTTATTTATTCTTCATTACATTTCTATACCTCCAGTAGCCAAAGCTCTCTGGGCAGTTCACAACATTAAATCACCCATCCAGATTTCAACCAGGCCAGACTCTGCTTTTGCACAGTACCTGACTTGCCTCACCTTCCCAGGTCAGGAATTGTGTACTGGGGGTGAGAAGTGGGGAGGGACTTATGTATTTTTAATATTTGTTTTGTATTGTACAATACAAAAACAACCAAACTATACCTTTAGAAAAGAAAAAAGGAATAATAAAACTAAAACATTACAATTTTGGATAAGATTTTGAAAGATCCATAATACTAGTTACTTATATATCCCCTTTCCTGGATCACTACATAGCATGCTACTGTCGTTAAAATAATTATGCATATACTTAAGTAAAGGCACCCCAAACATTCATATATTTATTCACATGTAGATGATGCTTAAAGATGCCTTCCTTTCATTTTTTAAAAAATCCTCCACCCCTTGTGTTATTGCATGTGGCTTTTTCTCCTTCTATTGTTATAATTTTAGGCTTTTAGCTGTCAAAGGGGTGAGGAAAATCCATTTATATTGACTGTGCATTAAATTCCAAGAGATTGGTTGGCAAGTCAAAGGGACATGTGTATCCTTAAAGAACATTCCATAAGATTTATCCAAATTATGACTTCGTCCCCAAAGGAAGGTGCCTTTGGGCATTGCCAAAACATATGAAGAAGAGAAGCATTAGCAGCATTACATCTGCATCAGCTAATGAAATTTTTATCCAAGATGCATTGTGGCATCCAGTTTACTTGAAACATCAATTTTTGCTGAATTAAGTGCAGCCTAAAATCCATTACTCCCTGCACAATGATAGCAATGAAACTTTCCATTGATTGGACAAGATGGGATGTTCCAGTTCATTCTTCCATTCTTAGTTAAGACCCTAATAAATATATTTATTCACCAAGAATAGATATTTATAAATATGACTTGTATGCTGATGTAACTGTTGGGCCTCAATCTGTACTTCCAATAACACAGGCAGCTCTGAAGCTGTAATAGCAGCTGACCAAACCTGGATTCTAGCAAATGTTTCAGTGGCATATATTGCATTGTGGACATACCTAGCATTTTATATTTGGTACACAAAACAGAAAATGACAAAACATTGTTAGGACCAACAGGCTGATGCAAAGTAAAATTCACCTTGTCTGTACAAGTCTACCCAATGTTTTGGTCCCAGATTTTAATCCTAATTACCCTGTAAAGTTGACTTGTGTGTGAAAATGTGTCAAACTGCAACTGAAGTGAAAAAACAGACCACAGCTCTCTAGTCACCTCAACTGGAGGGGGCACATTATCTATTTTGGTGTGGTGAGAGCCCAATGCTATGCACATGGAAAAGGATCCAGAAGTGAAGATTCCAAAACAGGCCAAGGAGAGGAAGCTAAGTGGAAAAGACAGGCAAGACTCCATCATCTTAACTCTAGCTCTATGAGTTTCATATAAAATTTTAACCCTTTTCTGACATTCTTGAGGAAAACTGATTTTTCTTGGTGTGGTAAAAATAAATTTCTAATAAATTTTATCAAAGCCCTTCTCCCTGTCTGAAGAGATAATGGCAGCCACATCTGTTCTAAACTAATTTAATGCAATCAGATCCATAACCCATTTAAGATTATCAGCCCCCTGCCTGTTAATGAACTGTAGCTGATCTGGTTCGACTAATATTGTAATAACTTGTAGTCTCTCATTCAAAATTGCAGTTAATATTTTAAAATCAACATGAATCAATGAAATAGGTTGGTAGTTAACATAGTGGGTAAGGTTCTCTATCTGGTTTAAAAATTACTCTAATATAAGCATCAATGAGTGCTAATGAAAGAGAGCCCAATTCAAAAATAGAGTGTTATAGATGATAAATTTTGGGAACCAGATAGCAGGAAAACTATTCATTTAGAAATCTATCCAGACCAGGTACTTTCTCTGTTTTCATGTTACTGCCTTCATAATTTCATCAATCTGCAAAGGTGCCATTAGAAACTGCCTTTGTAGCATACATAAACAAGGAACATTAACCTGGGTGGAATCAACATCCTGCTCTCTTAATTCACATCTGCTACTATAGAATTCTGAATAAAATTTTTAAAAAATGAAAATTTATATCTTTAGAGTAAATAAATATCTTGCCACTATTGTCTTTAATCTTATCATCAAGATGTATTTGTGGTTGAAAGTAATTTGCCAATATCTTACTGGGCCAGTCATTATCTTTACAAAACATCTGTCTTAATTTGGTAGTGCTGGGAAAAAAGGAATTAACTCATATTTATCATGCTGTATCTCTTGATATAGCTGTACATTTGGAGTGAAGGCAAACTGACTTGTAAGAGCGATGTGCTACTTGCAGTTTTTTGTTGCTCCTTTTAAAAATTATTTTTATGAGAAACTCATGCGATAATTCAGTTCTGAATGAAAGTTTGAACTAGCCCCCCATTCAGTGAAGTATGAGTTGGTTGTATCCTCATTGATTTCAGAATATTCTTATAGCTCAACAAGAACCTGATTTCTAAATGGCTCATCATTTAACAAACATTATAGCACCAAAGGCCTTGAACTATTTGTGAGCAACAGGTCCGAACAAATTGAGGTACAGTCTGATACTACCAACATTTCAGTTTCTGATTTGGTGTAACAAGGATGTGGAAACCAAAAACCAATCCTACTGGAAACAATTATGGTGTACAGGAAATATAAATTTATACTTTCTCTCATCTGAATGCAGTATTCTTCATGGGTCAGTCAGTCCACATTCTGTCATACAAACCTGGATTGTGAATCTCACCATTTCTTGTTGGTCCATTCCTGTGTAAGAGGAGATGTGAGATTTCGTTACAATGCCCTGTCCCCGCAATCACATAATCATACACAATATCAAACATTTTTCCAGAACATACATGAAATATGGCTACAGAGTCATGATTAGGACCATGCTCCTTAATCAAAACTCTTTCTCATTGTGCTTTCCAACCAGAATCAGAACCTGACCATCAGGATCATCAGTGCTTTGTTGAATGGAAAACAAAAGTTATTTATAGATTGAGATCACTACTCCCTTAAACAAAGTCAAAGCCTCTGTTGCATAGACCTCTCCCATCCAGTATCTTCTCATCTCATGTATATCTGCTGCAATCTGATGGGCCTTCTGTTAAAAAAGCCACATCATTTTCATATTTCTTTAGTTGAGAAAGTAGTTTTCCGCAGCCCCTTAAACATTTGAAGAAGTCACTTTAAATATGGACTTTTTAAACACACATACACACAGAGTTAGTCCTTGTATACTTGCAAATCTTGTCTCTACAATAAAAATCTATTTTAGAGGGAATCAAAATATAAGTTATGGATATATGTCATAGCTGTGGCCTACACCCTTATAATAAAAAGCAGAAACTAAAACCTCACAGTGTGAAAGAAAAATAATAATAAATGGAGCCTATCTGAAAGGAAAAAAAGTCAAAATCACTAAAACAAAACAAAATAAGCTTTTCAGCTCCCGTCTGGGACCAATGGAAAATGAAAAAGTCCTTCATTTAAATTGCTCTAGATCCCTCTAGGGTAAAACATGCAAACCAATTAAATTATACACCTGGTTCTAATTTATATAACTATAATAAATTGCTGAATATAAGATCTTTGATCAAAAAGTTTTGAATTTTGTTTGTGATATATAACTTTTGGTCCCTTGGTCATATTGAAGGGTTATTGTCAAGAGGGGAGCCATGTTAGTTTGCTTCAGTAAAGATGATAAATGTGGCCTCCTAAAGCCTAGTAAATGCATTATTGCATAAGGATCCATTTATCAGATGCATAATATGTTCATATATGTGGGTAGGTACGTATACTCCAAATACAGAGAGAAGGAAGATGAATAGTTTTATTATATGAACTAATCTGGTGGTTTTATTGTAAACTGCCTTGGGAATTTTTTCTTCTTTAAAATGGAAACAACCCTGCAACAAAATAAAAAGTCAAGGAATGCCAAAAAAGCAAGCAAGCAAGCAGCTATGTCCTGGTACAATGTGAATACACTTTGCTTGTATGTTAAAAGGGTTCTGGTCCATGAAAGCAGGCCTCAGTAAATCTGTTAATCTTTAAGGTGCCTCTTTGTTTCTTTTAAATTAAGAGATTATGGTTTGTCAGCATGTATTCCTCCCCACTCCATCCCATTCCAGCTCAATTGACAGTGGAGAGGATTTCTCCCAGTTACTTGTGACATAGTGGATTTAGTAAGAGTCCGCTTGGCCTGGGGTCCTGCCTGAAGGCTGAGTGCAGGGTTGCTCAGAGAAAGCTGTACATAAGGTTGTTCATGGGTTTAACCCTTGTTTCCCATTCCTGGCAGGCAAATGTTGAGGACTGTGTCTGCTGGTACACTTGCTTGGACCATAATCTTTGTATATTCAGCGAACCTAATCTTTTAGCCGAGAAAACATTATGTTCTTTTTATCAAAAGCCACAACTGGGATCATCTTGGGGCGAGGACATTTGTATCAGTGAGTTCAATGTTTTCGGCAGGGTGGTGTCTCCCTGGCTGGAGTCTGTTTATTAATGTAAACTAGGAAGTGCCACGGTCCATAAACTATGGGCAATAATTTTACCTTCATCAGCTTTGTCTCTTGTGCCATTTGGTATGAAGTGCAGTCCTTGAACTGCTGGTCTTGCTTGCTTGCTTGCTTGCTTGACAGGTTGTATGCTGCTGGTGGAAAAATATATCCTGGAGGAATTGCTAAAAGCAAAGCAGAGAACTGTGGTTATAGCCTTGTCATGCTGAAGCTGTATGTGGAGTAGGCAGCATATAAATATTTTAAATGAATGAATGAATGTAGTTGCCTCAAACAAGAGAAGGTAGTGATTGGATACAGCCATGGGTGCGCATGCATTTCTCAGAGAGATGCTGCTTTTAACTTGATTCCTTTCCAAGTAGTAAAATACAGTTGCGCACAGAAAGTGGTGATATGTTTGTGCTTTAACCTTTAAGGCAGTGGTGCAGTCAATTGCTTCTTATACAGTCTTTGGATTGTGTTCATGTTTAATGCCATTGACAAAATGTAGCTAATCCTACATTGCTTCTTGATTCTGGAGCCACTAAATAGGAGATAAAAATTTTCCCTTTATGTATCCTAGATTATAGCAGTGCATGGGCTACTCTTGAAGACTGTTCTGGCATTTCAGCAGGTTCAGAGTAGGGGAGCCAGATTATTAATTGGAATGTGCCAATCCAAACACATTTCTTCTGCCCTAAAAGATCTTTAGTGGGTTTGTGATGAAAAAGATCCTTAATAAGACTGAAGATTAAAGCAGTTTCTAGTTGCATAATTGGGAATATTATTATTCAGGTGCAGTAATCTTGGCTCTGTACCAGTGATGAGGGGTAGAGAAATTTCCACAGAACACTTTGCAGTGCTTAATTTTAATGCAGAAAATTTTCCATTTAATAAATTCCATTAATAAATATGAATGAATGCCAACTGCAAATACAATTTTAGGCAACTTTCAGTTTCAAAGCTGCAATTAATGTTTTTGGGTGATTATTCATCACATGAAAATGTCATTGAAATGCATATGAGGGACAGTGTGGTACAGTGGTTAAAGTGCTGGACTGCGACTGTGAATTTGGGTTTGTCAGAGGCTCTCAGTCTGCTTTACCTCACAGGTATGTTGGTAAGGATAAAATGGAGAGAAGGAGGTATATGTAAATTGCCTTGCTCACCTTGTAAGGGGGGAAAGGCAGAAAGTAAATGCAATCATAAATGAATAAATAAGAAATATATGTCTTGGAGCAGAATGCAAGAAATAGTGGCTGTGAAACTGTAGCTGCCCCAGTGCCCTTTGTGGAAGAAAGTTGAACTTTGCTAAAAAAGATAAGTTCCTGTTAGTGTGTCAGCAGTTTTCAGATACCTTTGCTTTGAAAATGGGAAGTATATGCTATTGTCTTTAATTTTTTAGAAATATTTTGACAACTGTTTCCACATAATATAACATTTAAATCACATTAAGTGTGATTTCCTCAAATATTTCCTCAAATTTTTCAGTTCAAATACTTGTGGTATATTGTTGTTGTTGTTGTTAGTTGCGAAGTTGTGTCTGACCCATCATGACCCCATGGGCAACATTCCTCCAGGCCTTCCTGTCCTCCACCATCCCCCAGAGTTCACTCAAGCTCACACCAACTGCTTCATTGACTCCATCCAGCCACCTCATCCTCTGCTGTCCCCTTCTTCTTTTGCCATCTATTGTTCCCAGCATTAGGCTCTTCTCCAGGGAGTCCTTCCTTCTTATTAGGTGGCCAAAGTGTTTGAGTTTCATCTTCACTATCTGGCCTTCTAAAGAGCAGTCAGGGTTGATCTCCTCTAGGACTGATCGGTTTGATCGCCTTGCGGTCCGACGGACTCGCAGGAGTCTTCTCCAGCACCACAATTCAAAGGCCTCAATCCTTTGGCTCTCAGCCTTCCTTATG
>NW_025335798.1:9426876-9427818 GCF_004798865.1 Varanus komodoensis | reverse complement strand
TGGTTCCGTGTCCAGTTCTCACTGTTGCTTCTTGACCCGCATATAGGTTTCTCAAGAGACAAATAAGATGGTCTGGTACTCCCATCTCTTTAAGAACTTGCCACAATGTGTTGTGATCCACACAATCAAAGGCTTTATCATAGTCAATGAAGCAGAAGTAGATGTTTTTCTGGAACTCCCTAGCTTTCTCCATGATTCAGTATATCTTGGCAATTTGATCTCTAGTTCCTCTCCCTCTTCAAAATCCTGCCTGTACTCCTGGTAGTTCTCGGTCCACATACAGCTGGAGCCTAGCTTGTACGATTTTGAGCATAACTTTGCTAGCATGTGAAATGAGTGCAATGGTGCGGTAGTTTGAACATTCTTTGGCATTGCCCTTCTTTGGGATCGGAATGTAAACTGACCTTTTCCAATCCTGTGGCCACTGTTGAGTTTTCTAAAGTTGCTTGCATATTGAGTGTAGCACTTTTACTGCATCGTCTTTTAGGATTTTGAATAGCTCAGCTGGAATACTGTCACCTCCACTGGCTTTGTTGTTGCTCAGACTTCTAAGGCCCATTTGACTTCACATTCCAGGATGTCTGGCTCAAAGTCAGTGACCACCCCATCGTGGTTATCAGGGACATTAAGCTTTTTCTTGTAGAGTTCTTCTGTGTAATCTTGCCACCTCTTCTTAATCTCTTCTGCCTCTGTTAGGTCCCTGCCATTTTGGTCCTTTATCATGCCCATCTTTGCATGAAACGTTCCCTTCATATCTCCAATTTTCTTGAAGAGATCTCTGGTCCTCCCTATTCTGTTGTTTTCTTCTATTTCTTTGCACTGTTAATTTAAGAAGGCATTCTTATCTCTTCTAGCTATTCTTTGGAATTCTGCATTCATTTGGGTGTATCTTCCTCTTTCTCCCTTGCCTTTCACTTCCCTTCTTTCCTCAGCTATTTGTGA
>NW_025335798.1:9414378-9426776 GCF_004798865.1 Varanus komodoensis | reverse complement strand
TAAGAAGGCATTCTTATCTCTTCTAGCTATTCTTTGGAATTCTGCATTCATTTGGGTGTATCTTCCTCTTTCTCCCTTGCCTTTCACTTCCCTTCTTTCCTCAGCTATTTGTAAAGCTTCCTCAGACAGCCATTTTGCTTTCTTGCATTTCTTTTTCTTTGGGATGGTTTTAGTTGCTACCTCTTGTACAATGCTGCTAACTTCCATCCATAGTTCTTCAGGCAATCTATCAGATCTAATTCCTTAAATCTATTTGTCACCTCTACTGTATATTCATCAGAGATATGATTTAGGGCATACGTGAGTGGCCTAGTGCTTTTCCCTACTTTCTTCAATTTAAGCCTAAATTTTGCAACAAGAAGCTCATGATCTGAGCCACAGTCAGCTCCTGTCTAGTTTTTACTGACTGTATAGAGCTTCTCCATCTTTGGCTGCAGAGCACATAGTCAACCTGATTTCTGTGTTGACCATCTGGTGATGTCCATGTGTAGAGTCATCTCTTGGCTTGTTGGAAAAGAGTGTTTGCTATGACCATCGTATTTTCTTGACAAAATTCTACCAGCCTGTGCCCTGCTTCATTTTGTACTCCAAGGCCAAACTTGCCTGTTACTCCAGTTATCTTTTGGCTTCCTACTTTAGCATTCCAATCCCCCATGATGATAAGGACATCATTCTTGGGTGTTAATTCTAGAAGGTGTTGTAGACCTTCATAGAACTGGTCAACTTCAGCACCAGTGGTTGGGGCACAGACTTGGACTATTGTGATGTTGAATGGTTTTCCTTGGAATCGAACTGAGATCATCCTGTCATTTTGGAGTTTGTATCCCAGTACTGCTTTTCCTACCCTTTTATTGACTATGAGGGCTACTCCATTTCTTCTGAGGGATTCTTGCCCGCAGTAGTATACCTGATGTCATCTGAATTAAATTCACCCATTCCTGTCCATTTTAGTTCACTGATTCCTAAAATGTCGATGTTCAGTCTTGTCATCTCTTGTTTGACCACATTCAGCTTGCCCTGATTCATGGATCTTACATTCCAAGTTCCTATGGAGCATAGATCTTTACAGCATCAGACTCTCCTTTCACTACCAGATACATCTGCAACTGAGTGTCCTTTCGGCTTTGACCCAGTCACTTCATTCTTTCTGGCGCTACTAGTACTAGCCCTCTGCTCTTCCCCAGCAGCATATTGGACACCTTCCAACCTGAGGGGCTTATCTTCCGGTGTCATATCTTTTTTGCCTTTTGATACTGTCCATGGGGTTTTCATGGCAAAGATACTGGAGTGGGTTGACATTTCCTTCTCCAGTGGATCATGTTTTGTCAGAGCTCTCTGCTATGACCTGTCCGCCTTGGGTGGCCCTGCATGGCATAGCTCATAGCTTCATTGAGCTACACAAGCCCCTTTACCACAACAAGGAGTCGTGGTATATTAGAATAACATATATTAAAATATATCCATGAAGGAGTGTGGTATATTAGAATAATTTTTTTTAGCTTTTGTGGTTTACTAAATGCAAGTAAAAGAAAAATGCTAAATTAGATTCCTCTAGCGCAGGGGTGGGCAATATGTGGCCTTCTAGTCATAGGACAAAACATCACCCCCAGACACTATAGCCAATGATGAGGATGATGGGAGTTGTAAGCCAAAACATCTGGAGGGCCACAAGTTGCTCACTGCTGTTCTAGAGCTTTGTAGTATTTTGCAATGTGGGAAACCCATGTCACTGCTCAATACTAGTAGAGCTCAATTCTTCTGGGATTTGTTTTGCAACCAGACAGATGGGCAAGGTTATTGCTGTCTGACTAGCCGTGTGGATAATAATTAAAGCACCTGGACAAATGCTATTGTAGCTTCCCAAGCCCAGATACAGAAGCAGTTTAAGATTTGGATGTAATCCTATTTAATTAACAGTTTGCAGTCTGGTTTGAGCACTTCTTGTACTGGTATATTTGAACATGAAGTTTGAAACATTGCATGGTTTTCAAACTTTGTTTTTCTTGACTGAACCATTTAGAAAGTAAGAATATGCCCCTCATTTGCTGTATGGAAAGCATCTTGGACAAAATGAGCCATATGGAGAAAACTGAAATGGCCTGTGCAAAATGTTTCCATTTTAGATTAACCTGCCCTTGGCTTTGTTGTTATAACTCACCTTGACTGTGGTTTGTTGAAACTAGCCGAGTTCAAATTATAGTTTATATAGCTGGTGTGTTTGAACTAACCATAATAAAGAGTGACCAGTTAGGGTGAAGATGATACTCTAAACTGCAGCTAACCCACACCATAAGCAGAAGTCCCTGATCTCTTTTGGCTATGCTGGAGGAGGTGATGTGAGGTGGCGAGCATATTTTCCTGACACTTGGTGTGGTGAATTTTATTGTGCTTATTCTGTGTCAAGCCTTAGGGTGGCCCCTATTTCTAGTGCAGAGTAACACCAGCAAGCAACATGTCTGCTTAATAAACAAGGTACTACAGTGCTATTTTGAATGGGACACATAGTCATAATACATTCTTTTAACATGTGATCATGGTTTAACTTTATGTCTGAACACAACCACTGACTTTATTTCCACTGGAAAGCGGCCTCTAAGGAGCAATGGGGGACATTCTTTCTCTGGCTGAGCATGATAAATAAGGCTTAGTAGGCTTGATAAATTACCACCGACTTGATATTGGTGGACAGGGGATGACATTTTGTTACGGTTAGTGGAATACAGCCTTAGTTTAGTTTAGTTCTGTGAGACCCTTGGTAAGTGCCAACTGAGCGCAGGCTAAGTTTATTGTTTTTTAATTATTCAAGCTCTCCAGTTTGTTCAGTTTATTCTTTTAAAAGAAGTGTTAAGGGTGAACTAAGGAACCCTGGATTGTTCTAAATGTGAAACATTTATTATATTCTTAAGGTTGTTTGGCTTAACGAAATACAATATATGTACTGTTTAGTCTGTAGTATTTTACTTCTAACAGTGCACTTCATCTTTATACATAAAATGAGGAATGTTACCCATTTAACAGTGTACCTGATAACTCTTAAGCAGACTTCTTTTTCTTAGAGATGTTAAGTCATGATTTAAATTGATCCACCCTGTTCCTACACAAATACTGATTACTATTAATATTCTGCATTTATAGACCACCATTACAATGTTATACATGTCTACCCAGAAGTTTACTTCATTTGTTTATGCATTTATTATATTTCTATCCTACCTTTTTTCTGCAAGGAATCCCGGGCAGTTAACATAATCTTCCTCCTCATCTCCATTTTACTTTCATAACGGCACTGTGAAGGTAGGTTAGGCAGAGAGTGACGGGTGCAGAATCATAGGTTGAGTGGGGACTAGAACCTGGATCTCTGGACCTCCAGTTGAACACTCAGAGCATTATGCTGTACTGGCTTATTGCTGAGTTCAGTGGAACTTACTCCCAAGTAAAAGTGTAATGGATTGTACTGTTCAGAGTGTTGTACTGTTATGCACATGTTTAGACATTTTCATGAAGCCGTCCACCACAGCCTCAAGAGCCTTTTCTTGGTCAGTCAGTACTATCTCAGATCTTATCAGTCTATTTTGTGTCTCAACATATATTAGTTTGTACTGAACTACTTTTGTGATTTTGATTCCCATTTTCCAAGCTTGGAGAGATCCCTTTGGAGCTCCTCAGATTTCTTTTTGGTTTCAACCATCCAAAATAGTTTGGTGTCATCAGCAACTGCTCATTCCTAATTCCATACTGTTCTGGGAAGGGGAAAGAATTGGCAAAAATTACCTCCAGCATTTCCCTAGCAGAATGATCTAGGAGTATAGTTCCATTTATGGGAGGTATGGATCTATACCTAAGTACTTCACAAAGCAAAAGCTAAATAAAGCTCATGTGCAATCAATCTGAAAAGGGAAGGGAATATGATGGGAAAGGAAATCTTTTGTACCTCCTAACTGAGAGGAGTATAGAAAATAACAAGCACTTTTTAGAATATTACTGAAGAAATGGAAGAAGAAAAAAATAAAAATATATTTTAGAAATGACTTGGGGGAAGGGAGTTAATTCTTTGCAGAAAGATAATTCTATTTATAGGGAACAGTAAGGGTAAAATGTAAACACAAGCAAAATACAGAGATTACTTTATAAAGTAAATCTGTACATAAGAACCAAGAGGAGAATTGATTGCAAAAGAAGGAGTATTGAGATCAGAAGGGAATTTAAAGAAATGTAGTAGGCCAGCAAATTATATCAGAAATGTGAGCTTCCACCCAGACAAAACAGGATATATTGAGGAGTTGTGTGAATAGGATATTGGAATGAGTTCTTTTCAATCAAATTACTCTGCCTGAATGTTTATCTTTAGGTTTGGGAAGAATGGGAAAGCCACCTTGCACTGGCCATGAAAGATATGGGAAATATCAAGGCTGAAGAGCATCACTTCAGTTAACACCTGTGAATTAATTAGCACCTGGATGTATAAGTGATTGGAACAGGAAGTACAAAACTGTCTCCCATGGCTTCTCTACGGAATCTTTGCACATTTGCAACCTCTTTGCTTTTCATTGTTTTCCTAGATGTTTGCTTTAAAAGAGAGCACATATCACCCAGCTGAACCTGAAGGTGTTCAGTTTTACGTATCATTTCACACAAAGGGGAAGATCACACCAGTGTGACAGCACTGCAGATGACAGAACAATTTGTAGTGGCACTAAAGTAGCAAACTTCATTGTTGGGCAGGGGGTGGGTTCCACGGGCTTTGTCACAGTTTTAGCTATCCAGGAGAGAACTAACAGTATATTACACATGAACACTCGGATGCTAGCAGGAGGGGACTTCGTCTCTCTCATCTCTCTTGCTATCTCATGCATGGCCTGCAGTCTTTCCTGAAGCATCTCACCTTGCCCCCAGCAGCCCACCAAACCATATCCCAGACTGTTTGGGAGCCCCGCTTGGCTTCCCAGAAAAACTTGGAGTGAGAAGGGGATATGCAGTATGTGGTAGTTAGAGGAGGGAACAAGAAAGTTCAAAGCCTCAAATGTAAGTCCTACAGATGTTTAACAGAATTAACTTTGAAGAAAGCATGCTTGGGGATGTAGCTTTATTTTATCTTCAGCTTACAATTGTAATATAATTTGGATGTGTTTTAAAAAAAGCATTTCAGGTAATCAGCAGTGAGGGGACCATATTGTCCCTGCCAATAAATGTGCAGCACTCATCTGCACTGCAGCAGCAGCAACAATAACAAAAGATCAACCTCCAAATGCAACCAACAACATATGAGGACAGAAGTGTTTCTCTCTCCTTCTACAACTGTATAGCTAGATCTATTCGCTGGCTTTTGGGCATTACATTTAGAGAGAGTCCTTCCCTACCCCCTTGGATTTCTCTCTCCTTACCCATCTCAAGTTCTGTGTTCTTTTGACAAAATTTCCAACTTAATTTAGTACTAGAAAGAGTGTGCAGAAAGAAGAGTTGTAGTTAGTGCAACAAACAACAGCAACAACAACAGAAGCTGAAAAATGAAAGCTTACAAGCATAATGAGCTTGGTTCAAGGCTTGCACTACAGTTTTTCTAAACAAAGAGAGATTCTAGTTGAACCTCTTTTGGCTAGTCTCTTTGAAATGGCCCTGAGCTGCTTTACTCAGAGAGCTCTTCCAAGAATTCATATTAATCAAGCATGCTTTCGGCCTCGTTGTCCATGGTGGCATGTAAAATACAAAATGCAGAACAATACCAGTTATTGTTGTGTGTACCCCCCGCCCATTTGCTGCCCCTGTTTCTTCGGGACATCCTTCAGGCAGCATTTTTTAGGTGTTGCATAACTGCCGTGTGTGTGGCCAGGCCTTGAAAAACTGACCAGAGTTGATTAGCAAATTGGATATGGCATTTGGCTTTATTATTTACCTACTGAAACATTGTAAAATCACCTTTCATCCTTGTCAATGCCAGCATAATGTCCAAAAGTATGATTAAAATCATGCAAGTAGAATTAAAGATGAAAAGTGCCTTCCCTAGCCTGGTGTCCTGCAGATGTATTGGGCTATAGCTCCCATAATTTAAACACATAATTTATGTGCTGTAAACCAGCCAGAGAGCTCTAACTACTGGAAAATGTAGATGTTAAATAAATAAAATAATAAATAAAACAATTTCCTGCCAGCATGACCTAGGAATTATAGGCATTTTCATCCAACAATCTGGAGGGTGCCAAATTAGGGAAGGATGCATGGAAATGAGTCATAAGCACAGAATGCAGACAATACATCAGAACTGAGAAAGTGTATATTTACCCTCTTCCAGTGGGTGACTGGATTTGCACAGTGTAGCAGTCCATTGTGGGTAACTAGCCACAGTGAGTTGTCATCTGAACACAGATTGCTTCTCACAGGGTGGCTTGTTTTGGAGCAACATGACACCCTGATGATCCATGGCATCTTCTAGAGGCTGTTGATCCCATGATGGGTTGGTGTATCATCTGAACCCAGGAGACCAGTCCCATTACAGGTTGCAGGAAGTAGTGAGCGACCCACACTCCACAAGCAGCAAAAACCACTTGCTGTTCTTGAAGGCCTCTGCAAGAACAGCTGTTCCATCCATGCCCAAGCAGCACTGGGAAGCAACTGTCACTGGTTTGTTGCTCTTGTAAAAATACGTTTTGGGCTGCAGAAATGTGTACAATTAAGTTTGTAATTTTAAAAAAATGTTTTTGGCCTTTCACAGATGTGCACTTATGACTACTCAAAATGTAGAGTCTTGCCTGGCCAATTTCCTGGTAAACGTCTGCTGTAGGTAACATTGGACATTGACAATAGTGAGGTTAATTGGAATACACTTGACAGATGTCAGTTGAAAAGCAAAGTGGCAAAGTGGTATTTGCCCTGCAGAGGGATAACAAGTATATCTTCCCCTAACCAATGTGATTCTCTGCTTTTTAAGTATTACTCTGATAGGTCTCTGTACTCTCTACCCTTTCCATACTTCCCTGAATGTGCAAGTATTCCAGAAAGGGAGAATTTACATTCAGTGCCCTTTTTGGACACCCTTACTTTTGAGAGTTGTCAAAAGAAAGGGTTCTTTCTTCAGAATCCCATCCAGCAAATTTGAGCCAGATTTGTCTGTCAGGCTGCAAGTTCTGCGAACAGCCTGCAGTGTGCAGCTGATTCCCATGTTGGGTTGTCATGTCACTTGCTCAGCACTTCCTTTCTAAACCACTATTCTAGGGATGCTCTAACTTGAGTCTTGCATTGAGCAGCAGGTTGGACCTGATGGCCTTATAGCCCTTCTAGCTCTACTCTTACAGGATTCTGTGGTTTGGGGGCTTTGATACTGTTCAGATGTAATGGTGGCACTCAGTGGCAATTCATAGTTTAATGAACTTACGAACTGCCTCTGAACACAACTGTAACATTTGAACAGGGCCTGTTTCTTCCTGCTGCTGAAGCCACAGACTGGAACACACCTTTTAGCGAGGCTGGGATGGATTTTATTCTGGTGCCCTGGGACTTCAGTTTGTGCCTTATGATTCGGTGAGGGAAATTTTTGCATCTTATTCATGTAGTTATTATTTAAAGAAGTGTTATTTTCAAATTGTTTATTGTTATGGAAAAGCAAGATACAAATAAATTGAATTTCTGGTGGAGGAAATCTTTACTGGCTTCTGCTGCCCTCTGCAAAAGAAGGAACTGCAGTAATGATGACCTGGAAATACAGTTCCTATGTACAAGAAGACAGGCAGTAAACTGTCTTTGCAGAGGCCCTGCTCATCTGCTAGAATTCAATTAGGATGTGCTTCTGTCTTGTTTTGGACTGGGTGATGCCTATAGTTTTTGTGCTGCTTGTTTACTTAGCAAGTGATCTACTTTACAGCCGTCTGATTCCCCCCTCCCCTCTTTTGCACTGAGTTTGACCTGCTTTCCTTCAAATATGCCCTAATTTCCTATACAGCCAGGAGCTTAAAATGTTGTTGCTAGAGTTCTTTCTTTTTCAAGTGAAAGGGCACCTGCAAATCTAGGGTACTTTGGGAGAAGGGGAGAGTTGTATGCCTTAGCAAGTTGTTTTTTGTATACTGTGAGTACATGGGAGACTGAAGTTGAAGGGCTGTGGGGCATGTGTAGGTGGGGGAAGGGGGAAGTATATTGGCCGGATTTAATGGAGAGAGCACTGTATTAGAATATGTGCAAGTGAGATTCATTTCACTATGATGGGTGGGGGGAGGGGAGGAATGGAGAGGCTGCAGCTGCTTGTAAAGTGATACAGAAGAGCTGGCAGTATTGTCATGGAGGGAACCACCAGCATATGCTTCCTTGGCTTTTCTAAAAAGCAGAAAAGTCCTGCTGAACGCCCGGTTTTTAAAGGCATGCACATATAGATAACACATGCAAGGCAAGTCAGCACTAGTGGAGTGTGTGTGTTTTTGTTTATTTCTGTGTGTCCAGCACCCATTTAAAAGAAATGTGCAGGGGAGGTGTGTCTCCCAGTAATAAATAATTTTGTCATAGCAGCTCTCAACACATGTGGCTTAAGCTTACTGAGAGCACCTATTTATATAAAGCCTGAGAAAATTAATGATTGATGTTTACTCCAGATGAAATGTTTGTAAACTGTTTGCCTAGATCTGGCAGAAGGTGAGACAGAATCTTAATTTGCATCAAGGTCTGGTGTAAGAGGAATACTGTTTTGTTCACAGCAGTCATGCATTGGCTCTAGCTTGTGGGTATTAAAACTGAAGGAGAGCCTTGCTGAAGCAAACCAGAGACATGCCTAGCCCCTGATCTGCTCCTAGAGTGGTCAGCCAGATGGCCACAGGAAGCTCATAAGCAGAACCTGAGCTCTACAGTAGTCCATTCTATTTGTATTCCCCAGCGACTGGTATTCCAAGGCAGTAGAATTAATATGTAGCCATTGATAGCCTTGTCCTCTGTGAATTTGACTAAGATAAAATTTGGTTCAATAGGAGAATTTTGATAACAAAGGATTTGATAAGAAATAAATGCATACATTGCTTTGGCCCCAAAGATGGGTTGCTTTGTGTTCTTACCATGCTTGAAAGTCCATGTTGCTCTCACCTCATACCTAAGGATATGTGCAGAGTTATTTATATAAACACACTTGACGTAGGGCACCACTGCTGCAGGGCATCCTGTTGGGTTAGGGTGCAAAGAATGCATGCATGCAAAGAAAGTAGGCTTCAGTCACGAAGAGCATGTCTGAAGCCGTTTTAAGTTGCAGCCCATTAGCTGCACTCCAAGACTGCACATCTAGCTGGTTCGGATGGTTCCCAGGCAAGCTGAAGCTCTTTCCCCAGAGCTTCTCAAGTCTGGGAATGCTGATCCCTACCTGGACACATGGTGTTCCCTCTTGGTGCTATTTAAAAAACAAAAACAAAAAACCAATAACAACACCACAAGTGGGCTAGTCTTTTATTTATTGGCTCTCCCTTTGCTTGCATAGGAACCCTAAGCTGTAATGTAGGTTTGTGTCACTCTGCTGTTTCCCTTTTTTTGGATGCAAGTCCTACTGATTTATGATTAAGCTTACTTTCAGGTAAGTGTGCTTAGGATTGCTTCTATCCTTGCACCTTTGAGAAAGACTAGACCGATGGTTTTCCAGACGTGGAGGTATTACTTATTACATCCTGTGTGATAGAGTAATATGTTGAGGGTGTACAGATGCATAACCTACAGGCTTCATAACCCACTGCACTGGGGGACACAACTGTAGACTTAAGATTTGCACGTTGACAAAACAGTGACACCTTTTTTTCCTGTTTGAATTATGAAATGTCAGCCCTTGGGTACTTGGTTCAATTTTTGTTAGGAATATATGCGTGACAACTTCTGTGCCCTGTTGCTTTCAGTAGAAACCTTGGTGAAGCCAGATTTCTCAGCCTTGGAGGCTTTAGCAATATCTGCAGTCTTACGCAGTTTCCGGGGCATGAGTCCTGCTGAGGTTGATGGGGCCTACTTCTGAGTAGACATGTGCAGTATTGTGTAGTTAGTGCATTTCAACAGTGATGCTATTGATAGAATTTTTGTATTAACAAATGCTGGCATATGGCAACTAGAGTACAAATAGCTCTCTGGGCACCGCATGATGACACTCCTTCCTATGGGGCATCTCTCACAGTATTAGCTAAACCACATTTTAAACTTGATAGTGGCTTTAGGGTTTAATATGTCACCCAAGTATGCTTTCTGCTGTCATTGCACCTTTAAGCCCATCTTGCTTTCACTTGCTCTACATGTTGGAGAAGTGCAGAAGCACAAGAGGAAGAGAGTGCTTTGGTAGTACTTTTCCATGCCTTTCCTTTTTTGTTTATTTTGGTAATATCTGATTCATTCAGACAAACCCTGTGGCAAGGCATCAATCTCAGTAGAAAGTTGACTGATAGAAGTCCATATTTAAGCCGCTGCTGGCATTGGTTGTTACTGTTGAACAAAACGTCTGTGTGTGCTCTTAGCAGCCGGTGCTCCGTATAACAGCATTTGCTCTACTTGTGGGGCGGGCTACAGCACTATGTAAGACAAGAGAATACTCCAAGTTCTTGACCCCTGTTTTTAGACCCAGATTTTTTGGATCTCTCTCTTGGAAGCTAGTTGTAAAGGAGCCAATAAAGAAACAACTTCAAAAACAAAACCTGGAAGTGACAAGTATCTTGGCTGGGACTTTGTGCTATTGGTTCTTTCTATTTTGGTTTGTCTCTAACCTATGCCTCTTTAAAATTTTCTTGCAGGATGGACTGTTGAATTGGAAAGCACCGCAGACCTGGTCATACAGCCCGGCTGGTCCACTCTCTGCTTTATTTATCTATTACTAGTTATTTAAATTGAACTTTTAATAACCTGCCAGCTGCTCTTCAGACACACATGGTGCATTGTTGCCATTCCCAGAATCATATCTTTGAAATCCAGGCCCTTGGTAACCTTCATCGAACAAAGAGGCGACCTAGAGGATACATCTGCAGCCGGACTTTTCAAACCTGCTGCCCCCTAGCTTCCCCATTGCCCGTGCTGTTTTTCTAGCACATCATGGAGCCCACAATGGAGTATTGCTTGGCACAGGTTCTGCAGAAAGATGTTGGGAAGAGGCTTCAGGTTGGCCAAGAACTGATAGATTATTTCTCAGATAAACAGAAATCTGCTGATCTTGAACATGATCAGACCATGCTGGATAAAATGGTTGATGGTCTTGCTACCTCATGGGTAAATTCCAGCAATTATAAGGTAAGACTGATTTGCAGGAATGAGGTTGCTAAGGTCAAACATCTCTTCACCTCTGTCTCATTACCACAGGCTTTTTCATCAGATTTGGAACAGAGTCTTTAAGCTATTAGCTTGAAAACCCTATTCAGTCTGCATTCTTAGGACTCTTGACTGATAACATAGTGACAAGTTTTGTGGCACTTCACCTTAGTAAAGGATGTTTACACATATAAACATAAAAATAAGGATTGGACCAGTATTCCTTCTGGTTCAGTGCTTGTATTGATGTTCCAGCCTGGATGGATAACATTTGTATTAGCATGAAGTACAAGGCCAGGTACTAGCAGCCTTGGATATTAAGAAAAAAGGATGACAAAAATTTAAATTAGTCGACTCTGATTTCTTGAGCTTCCTTTAAAAATTTCTTGTTACAATATTTGTATAACATTACATTGCATTCTGCATATTATATTGCATATTATATTGCTTTGCATATTGGCAGAACTTCATGAGATAAGAAACACAGAGCTGCTGCCCAGAATTTCAGCTTTATGTTTCTTGCCCACCATAACATGAACTAAAATTTCCCAGGTATCCTTCCTGGTGTCATTATGGTGCAAGTCTTCCCATTGCTATGTCACACCATTGGTGGTGCTGTTTGGCGATAGCTTGGCATGCTGACCCTGGGACGCAGGGCAGGTTGTGCTGCTCGTTATAGAAACTATGGCTCCTTTTAATGGTAGACCAACATTTCTTGTTATATATCATCCTACCTTATAACTGTTCTTCAGCAGGAAGAGTATTTGGAAGGTGAATAAGAGAAGTGATGATTGCAACCAGCCAACCACTATCTGGTGTCAAGTTACCATCATTCTTGATGTGCAATAGAAACAACAATTTTGCCACACATCTGCCCCTGGGTTTTGGCAAAAGTCCCAATTGCATGGATGATACAAATGATCCAACTAGACAGGGTTGTGGTGAAGTTTTTGTGTTGAGTCTGTATATGTTTTGATGCATTCGTTGCAAATATTCTAGAAATCCCTATAATAAGCTCCAGGAATGCACTTATGCCTTGAAAGAGGAAGCTGGATGAATGGTTCTATCTCAGGTCTTTATCCATGGTATGATTGTCATGTGGAGGCCATTTTAATTCCTTGAAATAACTGTTTGTGTGCACCAGCTTGTCCCTGTGTCTCTTTTACTTGGTG
>NW_025335798.1:9264556-9414278 GCF_004798865.1 Varanus komodoensis | reverse complement strand
CACCAAGTATAGGGCCAATCCTTTGAGGGATCCAATACAGGCAAATGATTTGCTACATGGATAAAGTGCCCATATAGAAACAGGTTTGAGTGACCTTTTATGGCCTCTAAATCATTAATTGTAGCCTATCATATCTATATGTTCTTTTCCCCTGATCAGCTATTCTGAGATAGGTGCTGGGGATGCTGTGGCAACTGGAAATGCTAACCTAAAGCCCAATATTTGTTATGCCTGTGATATTCTGCCATTAGAGTTCTAGCATTCAGTCATTACGATGCAATGTACTTCGCCAGACCAAGTGGTCCATGAGCTCACTACTGTCTCTCCTGATTGGAAAAGCTCTCCAGGGCCCCAGCAACCCATTTCCATCCATGCTGAGATTTAAAAGAAGCAATAATTTAAAAAAACCTCAGACATGTTGGGGCTTGAAGGTAGGGCTGCTCTGCATGCCAAGCATGTGGTCTAACAGTAAATCTATCTTCCTTTAAAATGTGTGACAATCACAATTGTATCTTTTTGGAGGTTAGTCTCATTGCATGAAATGCCAACTAAAGTGATTTCATGAGCAAGAAGTGTGAGTTGATGTCTGTCTATCTGCTGTACAATCTCAGATTGTTTGAGGTTCTGGACTGCATGCTGTGTACAGCAAATTTCCTACTACTTGTCCGTTGAAACCTGCATTGTTCTTTTACAGTTTTCAGTGGGCAACAGAGTAAGGAAAGTTTTAGATGTGGAACCAGTTACATAATAACCCTAATGCAGCAGATGAAAAAATGGCACTTTTGGGCTGGCTGTTGTTAATTGTGACCTCATTAGAGTGCTAACAGGATGTAGATCCTTAAGTATCAGTCATTGCCACATGGGCCCTATTTATAACTTCTTGATTATTGAATTCTTAGTAGCAAGTGCTACAGTTGTTAGCAGATACTTCTCATGTTAGTAGTTTCAGCAAAGCCATAAATAGTCAATAGGAAGGAAGCCATTTGCCTTCTGATTAGGAGTCCTGGCTAAGGACTTCTGATTGTGGCAGCAGCAGCAGTGTGGAAAACTTTATTTGTGCTATGAAAAAAGTAGAAACAATTACTCCTCTTTCATTAGTTGAGAAGGTGTTTTGTAATGGCAAACCTCAAAGACTGAGGAGAGTTGGCCACAGTTAGCTTCTCCAGCCATATATATCCTAAAGCAGGATTTCTCATCTGGTGCCCTGCTGATGGTTGGATTGCCCCTTGCTCCAGCCACCATGGTTGGGGAAAGCTGTCCCAATTGCAGGGAAGGGAAGAAGCAGTAACAGTGTCAGGCAGGTTGCATGTTGGTGAAAAACATTTAGCTACTTGCATAAATAACATAAACACTTTTTTTTTAAAAATGGCTTTTCAGTTGCCCCAAACTGCCTTATGAAGTGGTCCATAGAAAAATACCATGAGAAAACACTTTTAATTTAGCATTTTAAAACTCTACCAGTGGGAAGACTGCATTAGCCTTATGTGAAGTAGTAATAATACTGCTCATGAAATCATTTCATTTCCTAGTAGGAAATGAAAAGTAACAGATCAGCAGTAACCTTCCCAGGCAGAGTGGTAGTGAGGGCAAATGCAGGAGAATATGAAGCACTTTAGAAAGTGTAGTCGCACCAGATGGATTCCTAAAACCAAACTTATGATCCCTGATGTATGACTCTGCATCATTAAAAATAATATTTGGGGGCCAGTTATATCTCTGTTTAAGCCACCTTAGATATGCTGTGTAGAAAACAAAGATATAAATAATAAATTGCACTGGAAAAGGTTCTTGGTTTTGGCATGCCTGTTTTGTTTTTATTTAAGTTTGGTTGGCTTTGTTCTTCTGTAAAGTTTTCTGGTTTCCCCCGGGCACTGCCATGTCTCCAGCTTGCCCAGTCCCCTCACACCGTAGTTCCTACTATAACTAGAATTGTCCCCTCCAGTCACTGTCCACTCGGTAACATAGTTTCTTCACTCTCTCTCAGCTGTGCTAGAGCTGGATCAGAACTGCTTTGTGGTCGCACCTACCCATGCAGCAGCTTACACTCTGTTGCAGCAATGTTGTGCGGTGCACACAGAAGGCATCTATATCTTTGATGCCAAGGATGGCTCTGTAGAAGACTGTGGTTGCTACTCCCCTCTGACCTCATCACTGCACACTCTAGTAATGTAGGTAGGAATGCCGAAGCCACACGGGATGGGAAGGATCAAGTGGAGTGGAGAAACTGCCCCCATCTCATCCAGTCTGGACTCTGATGCTGGATCTGTTCTTCATCTGTAACGTGAGAAACTACCAAAGTCTGTGGGGGGTTGGGTATGTGGACACAAGTAAATTGACATCTGCGTAATGCATTGCTGTGGGTTGCCGGAGGTTGATTTTGCCTTTTGTAACTGAGGGGTGGAACAGATGGCTTGAGCTTGGTTTAAAGTGGGGTGTCCATTAAAATAAGTTAAGCTACTGGATGAGAATAGCTCTGTTTAAGAACACACTGGCTTTCTAAGCCATGGTTTTTGTTCTATTGAAATTTGGTGGAAGAAATAAGCAGAACAGTGCTCATTTTTTAGTCTTTATTTAGTCATATAAAAAAATTAACACAAAGACTAACAGAATACAGCTGTGCTTTCAATGTGAAAAAAATGGATCAGGGAAAAGAAAGAATACCTGTGAATGTTATCTCTAAATTTATAATTCTAAAATGTGATAAAGACACACCATCTTCAAACATTTTTTTTAGCTCTAATATAATAACTTCATCATTATTGCCATATCCCTCCTCTGGGAAAAAAAAAACCCCACTCAGAAAGAGGTAGAGTCTAAGAGTTTTGCCAAATTGAGCTATTGAGATTTTTGTTGTGGTCAAAAAGATTAATTACTAATTCCACATCCATCTTTTTCATACAGAATTTTAAATAATGGAAGAGTTGCTAAGAAGATGCTTTGGAAGCTTAAAACCTGTTACCTAATCAGTATAAAACACAACCTGGTTCCAGTAAGATTTGATTTTAGCAAAATGCCAAAATATGCATATAAACTGCTCCATAAGACATCAGCAGAAGCATTAATATGAAATGGGCAGCTTTAACAAGCTGCTCTGATAAACTATATGGGGTGTTTGCTCATAAGACCTCAGGGGGAAGCAGTGCGCAGATGGTATAGAATTATGGTGTTGTCTAAGTTGGGATGTTGTAATGCTAGGGGTTTTATCTTTAGAACAGGGGTGGGCAGAAAGTAGATATTGAGATGTTTTAAACTTCCATTCCTGGCATTACTGACCACTGGCCATGCTGGCAGAGGCTTCTGGGAGTTCTGCCTTCTTCTCTTTAGAGGTGTGGCATTGTAATCTAGCAGAACATGGCAAAGGTCCCCTACTCGAGGTGTCCCTTACTTTAAGCTCCACAGTCTTCAGGGCTTGTAACTCAATTCAGGTGGCAATAGTTTTATTAGCAGCTATAGTAAACCATCCCAACACGAGAGTAATGGGATGGTATATAAAAGCTTTAAACACACACACACACACACACACACACACACACACACACACACACACACAGAGTATTGTTAGTACCAAGCAGTATGTGAGGCAGTTATTTTAGTATGCTGAAATACCACATCCTAAGTCCTACAACTCCCAGAATTCCCCTGCTAGCCATGCTGATGTTGTGTGACAAATTTCTGTTCAAGCATGAATAGGAGTGCGCCCTTAAGGTACAAACATATGTATATTTATTCAGTAGTAAAAGCCACAACTCCCAGGTAAGTGTGTATTGTAGCTTTAATAATATTTTTGCCATCTGTGATAATGTGTATTTCTAATATGATTTGTTTTGAGCATAACTTTATTCAAGACAAAACAAACACCAAAAAAAAAAGCAGTGATCATAATGGCCTATGGTATTGGAACATAGTGACAAGCAAGGCTCTCGGATTGCTCATGGGGGCTGTTTACAAAACTGTTCCCATGTGGTTCAGTGTTCAACTGGGAATTGGGAGATCTGAGATCCCGTTTCCCACTTGGCCATGATCCAGTCATTGATTCTCAGCTTACCCTACCCCACAGGGTTGCTGTGAGGATAAAATGGAGAGGAAGATTATGTAAGCCAGTGGTTTTCAACCTTTCCACAGCTGGGGACTGGCGAAAACAGGAAAACCACCTTGGGGACTGCTGAGGCAGAAACAAAAAGCATCATACACATGATACAGTATTCTATGCATTAGTTTCCGAGCACAATTCCAAAAAAATGAAAATTCTCCTAAACAACCAGAAACCAAGCAACAAAAAATGCCAACAAAAGAAAAAAAACCCTGAAATTGGCACGGTGTGGCTCCCAGCTGGCTCCCACCAAGCTGTCTCTCCCCTCCCCTGTCTCCCTGTTGGCACTGGTGTACCCACCATGAACACAATGCCAACCGAGGAGGAGGTGGTGGTGCACATCCAGCCCCTGCGCCAGTCCGGAGAGAGTGGGTTGTGCCCCCACCCCACGGACCAGCATGAAATCTTCTGCAGACAGTGCTGCTCCCCTGACTAGTAGCTGAAAACCACTGACGTAAGCTACCTCAGGGTCCTGGCAGGAAAAACTGCGTGCACGTGCACGCGCGCGCGCTCTCTCTCTCTCTCTCTCTCTCTCTCTCTCTCTCTCTCTCTGTGTGTGTGTGTGTGTGTGAGAGAGAGAGAGAGAGGGAGAGAGAGAGAGGGAGAGGGAGAGAGAGAGAGAGAGAATGAATGAATGAATGAATGAATGAATGAATGAATGAATGAATGAATGTGATAGTGGGAGTAGTAGGATTGATTTCTGTATGCATGTGAATGTACCTAAATTAGTTGATTCTTGTAACTTTCCTTAGAAGTGAAAATAGCAGCATGGGTTGGGAGAAATTGCTGAAAGATCTGGGACTCAGGCCACAGGACAAAATGGCACATGTTTTTTCTATATACTAATTCACAAATGCACTAAATTCTGTGTGGGTCTTTAAAGGGCCCTGTAACCTACGGAGACCCCTATCTGTGTAAGGCGATGTAGAGACAGAGGAGAGGAAGGACTCTGAGTCCCGGGGGGCTGGGGGAACCTCAGGTAGAAAGATTCAAGGGTAGGGCAGCAGGAGATGAAGCACATGGGGGCAAAAAGTCAGTTCCTCCTGGGGGATGAGATGCAACAGAAATTGGCAGGCTGCGTCACTGTTGTTTTAGCAAGTGCCCATGGGCAGCAGGGTGGTGGGGCAGAGGGCCAGCCAGAGATTTGGGCTCCAGCCCTAGTGCTTCTCTCCCTACCACTTCCCCTGGGGGGAGAGGGGTGGTCAAGGATACAGGAAGGCTAACAGGAAGAAATTAAAGTAGCACCTCTCTGAAAATGTCAGTGCAGCCTTTTTGTTTTGTGTGCCTGCATTTCACACAAATATGTTGGTGTGCTTTGCATTTGCTTTGCCTTCTGCAGGAGTGCCTGACCTAAATTTTCTTCTGCTAGCTTGAGAAGGTGTAAATAAATTAAATCCCCTTTGTGACAGGAGAAACCTACTTTTAACTTTAGAATAATTTTATATAAATGTATGTATATTTGCATAGATTCACTCAATTCATATATTCTGGTTCTTTGTATAACATCTGAGCTATTTGGGCAAGGAAGGAGTTGAAGGAGAGAGAAACAAAGGAACAGGAAGTAAGAGCCATGGCGCAGGGCAGGGTGTGTATAAGGCATGGAAAAAGGTATCTTTCCTGTGGAACTCCCTTCCTTTGGACCTGTTTCAGCTATGCAGCCTTTTAGGGCAGCTTTGCAAACCTCCCTCTCCAATGCTGCCTTTAACTGAGATTGTAATTAGCTGCCCTTTGCATATACATTGTAGAGCAGCTTTTCAGATTGGTCTGCATGCTTCCTAACCCTAGCTCTTCAATCTTTGTGTGTTCCCTAGTTCTTCATATATGTTGCTTTATCAGAGCATAGGCCTTAATTAGCTGACTAAAAATACTTTAAATGAATAATACTAATTCCAGCTGAAGGCCTCCTTTCTTCCAAATCACTATATTTCCCCTTAGTCATGTCCAGGGCCAGCTTTGTTAGGAAGTTATGTGAAACGATTGCTTTGGACATCGGATTCTAGGATGGGTGCCGTAATGAACACAGGGGATCTGTCACATGGGCATTTTTGCTTCAGGTACAAACATTTCTAATGTGGGCCTCCTCTGTTTCTGTGCATGGTTTTTATTTATTTATCTATTTATTTATGGGTCCAAATGAATTCTGTGTTCCCTTGTGATACGCCTACATATATTTTGCTTTGTCCATTGGTTTGCTGCGCCCCAGCGATCCTGTAACTTGACCTTTCTGTGGTTATGCTGGCATTGCCAGTATGAGGAGTGGTACAGGGTGGGTAAAAGGCAGCCAGATGGAGCTGTGGCAGCTGGACTGTGTCAGAGTTAATATGCCTGAATCCCCTTATATAGGAGTTTATTGAGCTAAGCAAGAACGCAGGTCTTTCTGCTGTGTTGTGTACCCTGTGGCGAAAACAGCGCACACAAAGATGGCTGCATTTTAGTCGCTGCTTATGGCAAAGAGTGGGTGTGAGGGAGAATTGCGGGTAGGGATATTAACATTGGTAGCTTTCAAGTATGCATAATAGAGGAGCCTTCAGAAAAACATGCTTTTAATAATGAGTAGGCCGGACAACAGTATCTTTCAGCTCTTCCTAGCAGCTTGCCAGCATGTTATGAAATTCTGGCTTGTAGACCATGTATTTCTGGGGGAAGGACATGGAGGAAAGAGGCAGACTTTGTGTGGAAATACTGAGAGCAAAGTGTGACTTTGGTTTGCTGTGTTTTGTTTGGGGTAGTAAAACCACACGACAAATAAGTACATGTATACAACTTATTATCCTATTTGTATAAAAGCGCTATATCTTCTGGAAAGTTTAGAGCAACAGGAAAGAAATGCACATTTTGATTTCCTCCAGTGAATAATATAGCTTTCATTAGATTTCAACAACTGTGGAAGGTCTTAAGAATATTTACTTCCCTTCTATATTGCTGCCAGGGAGTTTGGCATGTATTATATTTTGTGTTTTGTCCCACAGCTGATGCAATTATCTGGGAAACCTTCCCCTCAAAATAAAGTTGGGGAGTTTGGGTTTGTTCTGTGGAACTGCCAGACAAAATATGCTTCGTTTATAAGTGTAGGGTTACTGCCTCACAATACCATTTTGTCTGAGATAGTTGTTGTACCCAGTGCAAACATCAACATAACAATTATTCTATGAAATGAAATTCCTATTTGTAGAATTCAAAAAAACTGTTACGGGGCAAGAGCATAAACATAACCTTGCAGGGACAGGCCGCTGGTCTGCGTAGCTTAGTGCAGCCATGCTGAGACCTGGTTGCTGTACGAGAGCAATTCTGCAAAACCTTGCTGCAAGAACAGATACTGAATTCTGGTGCCTGTGGATTGTTGTTGAGCTGTGGCAGTCTGCATTGTGCAGCTGTCTGCAACACTGGCCTTGTGTTCCTGCCCTTTTTAGTTATCATCTGTTGATGATTTCTGGTACCTTGTATGCCCATCTGCACCCCTCACCACCTGAAGTAAGGCATGTGATAATAGAGAAATTTGCTTCTCAAACAAGCTTGTCAGGTGCCAGCTACACATGGTTTTTAGTGGTACTAAGCAAAAACGTTTTTAAAAAATCCAGAAATTCTACCATGATTTATGCTTGATCAGTTGTGACTTTTATGGCCACTTAAGATTCTTGATTATGCTATTACGATTCTGTGATTATTTTTTGTACTGACTTTTATCTGACTAAAAATTCTGTTGGACCACCTTAGTTTTATCTTTACCAGTCCAATCAATTTAGTTTCTTAGAGTGAGGAAGAACTAGAATACTCCTTCTTCCATCTCTTCTTGTGCACCTGGCTTCAGAGATCTTTTTTAACCTGCAGTTTGCCATGATAGCTGAACTGAGAATCTATTATTTGAGCATACTCTTTAATCCTGGTTTGTAGCAAGTGGTTATATTACATTTTCCCAGCACTACAGGAGAATGGAGGGTTCAGGTTTGTAACATATTCAACTTGATAAACAATTATTCACTGGATTGTGAATGCAGCGTCTAAACTGAATCAGTGGTCTTACTGCTTTGATTATTCATTGCTCTAGGAGTCAGGTTGCAAGCATTAAAAAAAGGGAATGCCATTTTAGGAGCTAAACTAAAAGGCATTTCCCAGTTCTAAAATTGAGAAAGTTTATTTCATGCTGAAATAGGGAGCAATGCATCCATCAGGTAGATTGCCTAATAATGTGAAGCAAACTTCCTTCAGAGGTAGAATTCCTGTTTGAATTGCAAAATTCAATTATCTCTGTAGCAGATGACGTTACTAGGAATTGTTCCACTCTGACAGAATGAGAAGTGCAGACCAATTGGCCAATCTTTTAAGAAGCCAGATATTATTTTAAATAATAGTGGTGAGTCTTTGTCATGGCCTTAGTAAAGCTTATATGCTAACTCAGTGAAAATTAAAGAAGTCGCTTCATTGATTATTCAGAATAGGGTTTGTAGGTCTGTGTGCTCTGTTTTCTCTGCAGTCCCACTCACTGCAGATGGTTCTATCCAGTTTAAGTAGAATGGTTGGCACATTTGCTTGCCAGGGAACAGACCAGCAGCTGCAGTGAGTTGGGGCGGAGGGGATAGGAAGCAGTGCCCTGCACACGGTAGTTCCCTACTGAGGCAGAAGATCTCTAGCAGAGGATTTCTGTCACCACTGCACATTAGTTCACATTAGCACATGGGGAACCCATGAAGTGCCAATAAAATGCAAAACCTAAACGTAACTTACTTGTTGCTACGATAGCAGTTCGATTTCAGTAGGATACGTATTCCATTGAAAAACGAAAAAAAATCTTCCACTTTTTGGATACTCTGGCTAACAGGTCCCACTTGTTTAAGGTCCCTTTTCTGCATATGACTAAATCTAACCAAATATGTGTAGATGAAGTCTGTCAAGCCCAGAGTCAATCTTTGGTTGGTTGGTTTGTCCAAAAAAAACAAAACAAAACTATAAAATTTCTTTATAACATGATTGTTGGCATCCATATTAATGGAATAATTTACATTTAAATTTGATTAATTACAGAACTAGTGTGTGAGGGAAGGGGGAAGGCTTCTCAGGGATAACTAAGATATATTTAATCCTATTTAGGGTTTTGCTTGTTTGTTATAGAAGTCAAAAAGATAAGGTTCTCTCTCCCTGTTTTCCCCAATTTTATTGTTAATGTTTGACTGTATCATATTTGCATTGGTGAAAGGTAAACTAGATCTCTTGCATGTGTTATTTTAGGGAAGGAAAGGGTGTTCTCTTCTGGTCAATTCACATTTTTCTGAGTGATTGTGATTTATAATGTTGGTAGCAGTCAGAACACCAGCCAGACTTGGGGACTTGTTTGATTCTGGACTAGATTTTCATTTTGCTCCCCTTGCAAACCTGGAATAGTGCTTCTGGAATCCACACAATTTTTTACCTGCATAGCAAATCAATAGTTTGGCTTTCTCTGTTTGTTCTGTGTACAGTGATTAGAACTGACAATCACTTTTTAAAATATTATTTGAAATATTATATCTAGTCATCAAAAGAAGGTTGTTTGTTGTAACAAACTCATTCTGGATGGTAGCTTATCTAAATTTTCTCAGTTGTAGCTCTTCAAAAATAATTTGTGTCCAGTATGGGAAATTATTGACCACATTATATACATTGCACTATTCATTATAATGTGAATGTGACAATACAGTTGAATATAGAATTTTGGAATGGATCTAAAGGTTAATTGCTATTTTTGTTTGATCTAAAGCTTTTTTAGATGAACTTACATGAGAATGGCATGTTTCTAATCTTACAAGAAAAAAGGCAACTTTCTGTTACCATGTTTGATCCCTTTAGCTTCCTGCATTTGCCACAACAATGTAGACGTAGAAAATTTAATAGACTTCAACTACAGAAGACATCAGAGTGAAGCCTGCCTTGACTTTAATCTTGCATCAAAAAGCTAGTATAAAAATGGGAGTGTATGGGTTTTTTTAAACATCTTTTAATCATCACTGTGAGCTTGGAGAGTGTGCATGTGTTTATGAATGTTCAATTTGGGAATTGAAATCAGTGTTGATACAGGTTGTCTTCTTCAGTTTGATGACTTGAGGTAGGGCAGGGACAAGCAGAACCATTTGAATGGACATGGGTCTCTACTGAGAGAGGGGTACAATCTTAAAGGACTGTCCCATGCATGTTTTGACAGAAAAGGCTGGCGGGGACATGCTGTGTGCTGTAAGACTTTTTTTTTTTTTTTTTTAAACATGCATAGGATTCTGCCATTAACAGATTACACTCTTACAGGTGTGCATGACATGCAAGGGAAGGAGGGGGAAATCATATAGAATGTCAGAAATGCCTACAGGAAGGGATTCTTTGATAAAACAACAAAGATCAGCGTCAGTTCATTTGTTCAGCTGTGTTCTGTGCCCTGATGGGCTTCTCCTCTTACCTGGGATAAGTATAGGGATGTTGGAAAAAGAATCTGCAAATCATACAAAACAGATGCTCTGCCCCAGACAAGCAATTTTGACAAACAAGCAAATATTTGACACAGTATGTGGGAAAATGACCCTCCCTGTCTATCATCTAGTTGGTCGGTCGGTCTGTCCATCCATCTGTCTGTCTGTCTTTAGATGTTGGGTGGACTGCAATCCTGGATTCCAGGTCTGACTATTGATCTGTGCACACAGTTGGTTGATTGTGCACAGTGTGAGCCAGTGTGGCGTAGTGGTTAAGAGCACGGGACTGGGACTCAGATGACCTGGGTTCTAGTCCCCGTTCAGCCACGGAGCCAACTGGGTGAATTTGGGCAAGTCACAGACTCTCAGCCCAACCTACCTCACAGGTTGTTTTTGTGGGGATAAGATGGAGGAGGGGAATGATGTAAGCTGCCTTGAGCCCTTTGAGGAAAAAGGCAGGATATCAATCAATCAATCAATCAATCAATAGTCCCCAAATGCAAGAACCTGTAAGCTGTCTGAGCAGCAGGTATTTCATCTGCATTTGTGAGTTAAGGAAATTAGGAGATGACCAGAGTCAGGCCATTTAGGGGTTGGCAACTTGATGTCCTCCATAAAATTTGGACTTTAGCTCTCATAATTCCTGACTATTGTCCATAGTGGCTGGAACAGATAAAGGTTGCAGTCATAAACGTCTGGACGACACCAGGTCACCTACCCATATGTAGTAGCAGCCATCCAGGGTTTCATACATTAGTCTTTTCTAGCCCCAGCTTGAGATGCTAGGGACTGAACCTGGGATCTTTGCCGGCAAAGGTATGGTCCTCCACTCTTTGTCCAGTGTTAGGCTTCTTGGCCAGGAGAACAGTATTTTCTACTTTGAAAGCTTTTATCCAGGAACTTAGGTGGAGAACTTTCACTTTGTCCTCTGTCTGATGTCACATGCACACACTCACACTCAAAATGCACACAACTGGAGATGCAATTGAATCTGGTAACTTCACCATGAGAAGCAAGTGCCTCCCACTCTGCCATGGCTGCTCCT
The DNA here is from genome assembly GCF_004798865.1 of Varanus komodoensis. Taxonomy (NCBI): domain Eukaryota; kingdom Metazoa; phylum Chordata; class Lepidosauria; order Squamata; family Varanidae; genus Varanus; species Varanus komodoensis. Next base: position 9,402,715 of record NW_025335798.1, on the reverse strand, counting down.
GTATCTCCGAGAAAAGAGATGGAGGGAACTCAGTCCTTGAAACTAGGAGTAATAATAAAATTCCTGGCCTTGATATGCCATTTTTCCTTTTAATAAGTTGGTGTAAATAAGCATCTGTTTATTGTGTTAAAAATACCTTGCAATCCTAACTATAAGAGGCTGTTCGCCTAGCTTGCATCACAAATTCTCTTTCAAGTTCTTTGCATGTTTTATGCTAGATCAAAGGAAAAAGGAAGTGAAAAACCTCTCTTTAGAAGGAGAATGCTAATTAAAAAAATAAAATTATAGTGCGTGTTGCCACCCAACGTGTGTGTGTGTGTGTGTGTGTGTGTGTAACTATACCTGGTTTCAGATTGCTTTACTACTAACAAGGAATAAGCTCTAATGGAATTTGGGTCCCAGTAGCTCTTTAAAAGCAACTGGATTGACTAGTGGATTGATCCTAAATATACATGCCATTGAGCTTGAGACTGCAGGTTTAAATACCTTAAAATATTTAACAGTTGCTTATTTGTCTTCTAGTTTCTGGGTCTTTAAATTCTGATGTTGTCATAGCTCAAAGTAAAGCTTCTTCTAAGCTAATATTCTTAACTGTGTTTCTAAATCTTTATATTGATGTGGAGAAGGTATGTATAAATGGGGCCTCAAAGGTCATTTTCATTGTATCCTTACTTTCTACTAGGAGTGTTTCCATTCTGGCTTCAACCAGTCAGCCAGCCAGCCAGCCAGCCACGACCATTTCAGGATACCATAAGCTGCTGGAGCCCTTCCTAAGCCAGCTCACTCTCCTCTTGTGGCTCTGATTTGGAGTAGATCCCCTGCTTACAGGTTCCTTATAAATGTGGCATTATACAAGCTACTATTTTGCATGGCTGTTGCCACTGCACCTGTACCGAGCATGGTACACCAGTAGGATCCACTGCCAGTGCAACAGGAAGCATGTGCTCCCTGCAACAGGTCTGGAGGTAGCTCAGAATGCTCCCTTCTACCTTTTCCATTCTGATTGTGTACTTGTCTCATGCTTTCAAGTTACCTCCTGCTTAGGGCACCACAATGAATGAATACCCTTGAATGACTGTCCCGTCCTTGACAGCCCTGCTCAGCTGTTGTAAACTGAGGGCTGTGGCTTCCCTTATGGACTCAGCCCATCTCATGCTTGGTCTTCCTCTTCGGCTTTCAACTTTCTGTAGCACAGCTGTCTTCTCTAGTGACACTGGCCTTCTTCTGATGTGCTCAGAGTATGACTACTGGAGTTTTGCCAGTTTTGTTTTTAGAGCAAGTTCTGGCTTGATTTGATCTAGGTCCCACCGGTTTGCCCTTCTGTCATTGCAGAGCATTCACAAAGCTCTCCTACAGCACCATCTTCTGAATGCATCGGATCTCTTCTTGTCAGCTTTCTTCACTGTCCAACTATCATAGTCTATTTATTTTTATATTTATTTATGTTAATGAATTTATATGCCGCTACAGTCCGTATCTGGGCTCTTTGTGCAGCTCACAATATAAAAACAACACAACGCTCTAAAATCAATAACATTAAATCAACATATTCAAATCTAAAATCAATAACATTAAATCAACATATTCAAAACATATTAACAGCATAATCCAAATATAAATGATAATATATCAAAATTAAAACATAATATAAAACATCAAATAAAACAAACTAACCAAACATGTGGTCAATTTTAAACCCAGTTAACCATTAAAATTCTCTGAGGAGCCTGTTCCAAAGGTTGGGCACAACAACTGAGAAGGCCCTTCTTCTCACCAGCATCGCCCTCACCTTCCTAGGGGATGGCTCCCTAAGAAGGGCCTCCTGGCTTGATCTTAATGGACAGGTAGGGACATAAGGGAGCAGATGATCCTTTGGGTACCCTAGACCCAAGTTGTGATCAAGAATGCAACAGGAATGCATCATTTCTAGTTCCTTCATTGCTGCCTTCCAAGTCTAAATCTTCTAATTTCTTGGCCTCAGTATCAACTTGAATATCAACTTGAATTGATGATTGAGCCAAAGTATGCAAAATCTGTCATAATGTAAATTTCTTCATTGTTGACATTAAAGTAGTATACTTCTGTAGTCATGTTTTTGATGTCTTAATGTTCAGTTGCAGTCCTACTTCTTGTGCTTTTTACTTTCATCAGGAGTTGTTCCAGTTCATTGCTCCTCTCTGTCAGTAGTATGGTAGATAACTTAAGTGACTGATGTATCTTCCACCAGTTTTCACTCCTTCCTCTGATCCTAAGCCAGCTTTCCTTATGATTGAACAGATAGAGCTAGGGAGATTAAAATACATACACATCAGGACAGTCAAGTGCTGAGGCACACCCATTTCTTTGAGAACTATCCACTGCTGCTTGTGATTCTCACAGCCACAGGCTTTGCTGTAGTCTAGGAAGCAGAGACTGATCTTCTGACATTCTTTGGTGAGCTTCAGGACTCAATGTATACTTGCAATAGGATTGTGTGCACCCCTTCCTTTTTTGGAACACTGCTTGAACATCAGGCTCAGTATAGGGCAAAGTTTTTTGTTGCAGCACCTTGAGCATCACTATGTTTGCATAAGAAATCATGCAATGGTCGTATAGTTGCTGCACTCCTTCACATCTCCTTTCTTGGGGATTGGATGTATATTGAAGGTTTCCAGTCTGTGGATTATTGTTTGTTAGCTGGCATATGCAAGAGACTGGATTTGGGCTGATCCAGTCCATGCAGCTTGTAATGATTGCATTGGTATCCTTTCTACTCTGGCTGCTTTATTGTAGTGTGTTTTCAGAGCAGCTTTCACTTCACATTCTAGTATTGCAGGTTCTTCTTCTTAGGATTGCTCTTCAATGGAGCCAGTTACCTTTTATCTCTTCTGTATAGTTTTTCACCTAGGTTCCTTACCTAGGTTTGATCTCCAGAAAAACATCCTTACATTTGATTATCATTTCTAGTTCCTTCATTGCTTCAATCATCTAGGTTTGAGTTTCCACTGATTCTTGGATCTTCCTGTTTTCTTGTTCTTTGCACTAGCCATTGTGGGGTTGGGTTCTACATGATAGTGCTGAAAAGTTTCATTCACGATTCTGACACTATTTCTCTCATATTTTGCTTCTGCTACTCAGATGTCCTTAGCAATTGTGAGTGTTTCCTATGTCATCTATCTAGGCCTTTTATTTCTTTTTGCTACAGGAATTGTCTTTTTACCTTCTTCCCTAATCATGTCTGTGGTTTCAATCTGCAGTTGTTCTGGTTCACAGTCAGTTGAATTCAGTAAAGCAAATCTTTTCTTTATTTGGACTTTAAATTTCTCAGATATATTATCTAAGACTCTCTTTACTGGCATAAGAACTAGAGACTTCCTGCTTTTTTGACTGGAAAATGGAGCTTCTTGGGAAAGTACATCCTATTTTTTTTTTAACACTGCTCTGGGATTGTGCATTTGCAGCTTAAGTCATGTTTTGTAGGTGGGGTACCCTTGCCCCTACTCTTGAGTGGCTTTGCTCCATGGAAATAATTCTGGTGATAAAGAGGCACAGATGGGTTACTTAACCCCATCTGAGAATCTGTGGACTAAGGAGCCTGGAATAGTTCGGTGCCGTCACAAAAAGTGAGATCACCCTAATTTACCATACACCATGTTGAGTCTTTGGACAGTTCAGATGTATGGTGACCTTGAAATCTCTTACGAATCATTAAACTTCATTAGCGCTCTGTCTGCTGCTGCAACATAATGAATAGTTAGATGAGAGAGAAGATGTGCAGCTTTGCAAAGACATTCCTTGTGCCTGAATGCATCTTTGGAATTCCTTTTGAAAAACCCCCAATTCCAGGGATGGGATTTGCTTGTGCTTGTGTTCAAACTGCGATCATCCCGATGCCGCGTTGTGTGTATTTGTTCTTTCTTTATTTACAGATGTTTATAACGTTCCTGATTGATGAAAGATATTTGTCTCTCTTTCACTGCTGTCTTCTAGCCCTGAGCTTAATGTAGAAGGTCACAAAGGTTAAAAATTGCCCCAGCCAAATTGGAATGTGAAACCCAAGTATAGATTTATTAAAGCAAAGCAATATATGCCAGAAGAACTGTCCTATTTTTCATCTCTTATATGAGGCGGAGCTTTTCTGCACAGTCACTTTACTGGGTAATAAATGCATTTTGTATTTCTTGTTTGTTCCTGGCAACCCGTATGCCTTTTCCTAAAGCTTCACTTTGGCGCGCAGGCTTATTCTCTTTCCCAGCAACTGTTCCTTGTACCTGGGGAAAATGCAAGCCATTCCTTAATCCACTCAACTGCTGTTCGATTGCTGTGGTGAATAAGATTGTACAATCGCGGTGGGGTCCTGGCTGGTTCTGTTTTATGATGCTGTTAATACCAAGAAGCGCACCTCTCCTATTTCAGGCTCTGCAGCACCCTGTGTTACAACTGCCTTCATTTAAAAATGGCAGACAGCAAAGCAATTCTGTATTGTGCTGAAGGTGTGATATCCTAGGCCAGAGGAGGACATCCTGCAGCCTGCATAAGAGTCCCGTCTGTTTCTTAAGATGGCCCTGATGCCCTCCTGGTGTTTCTTGTTTGTTTTTGCTGTGAGAACAGGAGAGAAGAGCAGCCACGCACGCAGCCCCGAAGGCTGAATCAAGGCACTCGGTGGCTGGTGCAGTGTGGTGCTCCAGGGACGTCTAAGCTCACACGTGTGCCTGGCTGCCTTCTGGTTCTTCTCTCCACTTTTCTCCTTAGGACTGTTGGATTACTCTGGGCAGGTGGCACGTGATGTGGTGATGAGTCCTTGGTGTGGTAGGAGACGCAAAGGTGGGCCAGCAGAAACAGAGAAAAGGGAGATAGCGTTTACGGGGAAGAGGGAAGATGGGATGAATAGCTGCACGTGGATTACTTCCATAGGCCTCACATGAAAAAAAGAAGTTGCCTGCTCTTGTCCTAAATGATGCACTGGTGAGGTCTGGGACTGACTCCTCAGGTTCAGTGGAAAATGCCTACATCAGGGGTGTTCAGCTTCTGTCAGTCCAAAAGCTACATCCCATTTCAGAGAAACTCTTGGCAGCATGTTACAAACCTGATGGCTTAAGGTGGGTCAGATCCAAAAAGTGAAAATAAAGGTACAGTTTTGCAGAGCTGCTGAAAAGCATGCAAGAGGCTGCTAATGCACATCTATGGCCTTACATCACTCCCAGTTTTGTATGGAGAACAATAATTTTAAAATGCTGGAATTGTCATGCTTCAGCCTGATAATGAGGTTACGCTTCCTGAATGGAACTCCTGAGAATGTCAAAGTGGACTCAGGCAGTCGATGTGGCAAAGAAGTCCATGTCATTTTGTGTCTGCTGGCGCTCAGAAGACGGCAGTAGCCCTATCGATAAGGCCTGCTTCCCAGCAGTGAAAGCTTTAGAGTCAAATATGCTGCAGTTTGGCCTTGGCTCCACCCAGCAGTGGAATGCAGACCGCAAGGGCTTCTTCTGTACCTCTGCCCTAGGATATCCATGGGGCCAATATCATTGAGATAGTTGCCTCTTTCCCCAGAGCTGTAGTGCTTTTCACTTCCACACTTTCACACAGCTACTCAAAATAGCTGGGGGGAAAAATGAAATCATGTCTGTTTGGTTCCATCTAAGTCTTCGAATCTGAGAAGTGTATCTCTGTATCTATCTGTTGAGAGCATGGCTGAGTTGACACATCATATTCAGCTCTTAACTTGGTGGCACAAGCCTTGAATAAGGAGACACTTTCTCAGAGTAGACAGGTGTGTTTACTTCTGTACTTTCAGATGATAAGCCACGCTTGTCAACACAATTTGATGACACATCAGCTTATCTAGCCTTTACATTCTGGCAGTGAGGATATTCTTGAATCTCAGAGACTTCAGAAAGAAAACCACAAAGGCTGCCTCAACTGGGTGACACAACAGTTGCTGCTGCTGTCATCCACAACTGCTCTCAGCACACTGCTCTAAAGAAATTAGGAGACTATAAGGGTGTGTATATAGGGTGCAAGGCAGTATTGCTTATTCTGTTGCAATCATGCTTCTGGCATTAGTACAACTTAGCCATTGGCTACATGTGCTTTCTTCAACACCATGAATGTACTGCCCTTCTGCATGTTCAGTCAGAAAAAGTCTGCCCAGAATCGGGAATGCTGGGAATTGTAAGACTTTTTTTTTTTGACTAACCATGCACAGCCTCATCTCTCTAAAGAATTAGTAAGAACCTATTAGTTCTAGTGCAGTTTAGTGGTTAAAGCAGGAACAGGAACATGCAGCCTCTGCTTGTACCCTCAAGTTCTGTCTTAAAAAAATCTTTTTGAAAAACAAAAAGAAAATACCGGCATCTATAGAGCAGTAACTCTACTGACTGAACCAGTGTGAGGAACCTGTGACCCTCCCCATGCTGGTGGACTGCAGCTCTCATCATCCTCATCATTGGCTGGCTCAGAAATGCTGAGAGTTGGGGGGAAGGAAGGGGTTTGTCTAAACATGCATAGGATTGCATCCAAAAATAAGCCATAAAATCTGAGATCCCAGAAGTTCCTCTACCATAGCAAGGACCAGACACATCAGCTCCAGTTGGGCAGGATTCATCCTCCTCCTTATGTGTAAAAGAAGCTTTCAACTGCAGCAGCAGCCAATTTGCCACAGGGACTGAAAATTTGATGCACAGCACATCTAACTTCCTTACATGGAACATTTTTAAAAATTGGACAATATTAGATATGTGCTTTCAAAGTGATAGTTCAATAGCTTGGGTTTCTTTATGGGGCTTTAGGCATGATCTATTCACAATTGCTTATTTCATTTCACCAAGAGCACAGTCCTATGCTTGTGTAGCCAGAAATCTTACTGCTTGAGAGCTGTAGAATATTTTCTTTCTAAATATTGTGACCTGACACGACATAGATTGTTTTGACATAGGTTGTTCCGCATCTCCAGCAAGCACTGCTGTGGATTTGTCTCCACCACATGGGAGTATCTACACCCTGTTGAATCATACTCAGTCTTCACCTACTCTATCATTTTACTTCCCTGTATGCCAAGCTAAATACTTTAGAGCAGTGGTTCACAACCGTTTTTATGCCCCACACCCCTAGAAAATGTTTGATTTATGTTTACACTCCCTATAAAAGTAATAATACATTTGCAGATGAAGAAGTCAAATTTCAAAATTTTGAATCACAAATTGAACCACATGCAGCACTGTGGGTGAACAAATTGAATAAAAAAATAAGCTTTTAACTGAATGCATAAAATTCATATGTAAATCAAGCAATTAGAAAAAATTGTAAACAGTAAAATCAATCCTAATGTGAACAAAACATGTGAACATAACATTCAATGACTTCTTTGTTCCTGCTTCTCATTCACAATTTTGTCAAAACATGGAACTTGCTCAGCGCAATCCGCAAGTCTGGATTCAGGTGATTCCTAGATTTTGTCTTGATTGACAAAAAAGAACTGAATCCAAATGTAAGAAAAATAATAATACATTTTATTATTGGGATAATTTTTGGCAAATCTTGAGGCAGCCCTCCTCTTTGACACACACCCTGAAATGCCATCCTGCACCCAAGAATGGGAACCCTGCTTTAGGGGAAGGCCAAAAGCAGATCTCGAAGGCAGTAGCTTTCCCTTCTTGCTTTTTTCCTCCGCATCTGAGAGAGGGGCAGAACTCAGTGGGAAAAGACCTGCTCGGCATGCAAAAAATCCCAGGTTGGATCCCCAGCATCTTCTGGTTGAGCTGCAGAAGAGCGCTGCCTGAGCACAAGAGACTCTGACAGTTCTCATGGATGGGGGTGGTGAACTTTAGACTACAAGTCTCATCACCCCCAACTGGGGTTGATAGGAATTGAGACTCCAGAAATACTTGGTGGGCTAAATGATATTCATCAATGGTATAATCAGTAGTGAGCTAGAGGGACCAATATCCTGACTTGCTGTTCTATTGAAGTTGATGCGTTCCAGATTCTGTGTGTGCCATCTGACATCTCTCTTGCTTGGCGTTTGGTCTGGACAGCACAAGCTCTGATGTCATTCTGTTCTGCTTAAAGTACTTTATAGCATATTCCTTTCTTGGCCAAGTCAACTTGACTGAGGAGTGTTGATAAAGCTGGAATTTATTAATATATTATCTATTAGATGTATATCCCACCTTCTTTCCTTCCAAGGGACTGGGGGCAGCTAACATAATTCTCACAACAACAACCCTGTGAGGTAGGTTGGGCTGAGCATCTATGCCTGGTCCTAAGTCACCTAGTGAGCCCCATGACTGAGCATGGACTAGAACCCAGATCTCCCGAGTCCCAGTCCTGCGCTCTTAAACCACTGCAACACACTGGCTCCGTAATGTCCCTTGAAGAAATGCTACTCAAGTCGGTTCCCTGATGACAGGTAGCTCCTTTAGTGGCCTGACAGTGTGCAGTGAAAGGCCAGCTGCGGTCATCTCTTCCCAATCTTCACAAGTGAGGCAACAGTGCTAGGTGGCCTCCACTTCTGCTTCAGAATAGCTTGGCAATTACTGCAGTGCTTGGAGCATTTGGCTAATTTTAAATGCTGAGTAGACAAGCAAACAGCTAAAAAGTCTTAGAGAGCTTAACTGTTTCCCTTTCATCTGATCCTAGTTGCTGGGAGTGGGTTGCTGAATGAACTGATTTTCTATTTGGACACTTGCAGGTTTCACTCTGGCTCTGCTTGTAACATAGTAGTTGTAGTTGACGTCTTGCTCCGGGGCTTCGTTTTCCCAACGCTCCAGAGCTCTGTACATGGTGCTGTGCTTCTAATGTGTAAGGTTGCTAGCCTCCCATTCTGGAGCCTTCTTTCTAGAAATCACCAACTGTGGTAGAACATTTTTGTAGCATATCGGAGTTCCTGGGCATTGTGAAGGTAGAACGTCCTGCCAGCACTACTTTTTTAGCTGACTCTTCCCCTCTGCAGTGCAGCCATGGGAGAGGCTGATTTCTTGAATGATGGCAGTTATGGCTTTAAGAAACCAGAGAATGATGTAATATGGCCCGAATAATATGGAATATTATAATATGGAAGGATAGTGTGTGCCACATGGTAGAGAATGTATTACAAAAGGCACATTAAGGTTGTGGTTGTGAAACAGAGAGCAGAACCTTAGGACCAGGGGATGAATCTGGCCTCCAGGTTTCCTCATGCAGCCCTCTGGGGTTCTCAAGATAAACACCCACCCTTTATCCTGCTCATCAAGCATTTGTTTCCCAGCCTTTGTGCAGTTCTTCTACAGATTTCCCACCAGTTGAAAAGATTGGAATGTTTCTCCTAAAGCATATTCTCTGGCACTGTGAGTTGTAAGTTAAACTCTGCAGGTACTTTCATTTCATTTCATTTCATTTCATTTCATTTCATCCAAGCCTCTTTGTCTTTGCTCCATCCACCACTGGTAAACAGCCTCCCAGAGGGTCTCCAAATTGAAGTTGATCCCTGGCTGGAAGACTTCTTGTTCAGGAGCACAGGCTTTTAGAAATGGGAATGTGCTCATTCGCACCTGGTGAACTCCCTTCTCTATGTTAAGCAACTGGACCAGCCAGTTTGCAGGGCTGTCTTCAGTCATGAGAGCCTACTTCATTTTAGAGGCCCTCTTTTGCCTTTGTAAGCCCATTTTTGTGTCCTCTTTCCAAGTGAAATAAAATGGGTGGTGGCAGAGAAGGACATTTTCCTCTCCAAGGAAGCTTGTCTGATACAAATCTGGATTCCATTATAATGCCAGGAGAACAGCTTTTAATTTGCCTGGGTGCTCTTCATGCCGTGCAATCTGCTAACTACGCTCTGTTCTGGTGAATTTCATTGCTTTGTTTTGCTGACTTTTCTGTGAGTTTTGAGTTTGCAGTAATTTTTTAACGACACGTGCCAATATTACCATGCTTTTCTTACAATATTATAAGAGACTTATAGGATGGTTTTCAAGGCACAGTGGCAAACTGTGGGATTTGCTGCAATACAAGTTGTGTGCAAGCTGTTTTTGCATACTGTAAACAGCCTTCCATCAGAAGGGCTTGTTAGGGGTTACACTGAGCAGGGGCTAACCCACAAACAAACCATGGGTTAGCTACTGGGTTATTGAGCCCTTAAATAACTCAACTGATTTGGGTTAGCATGTCACAGGACAACTTCCAGTTGTGCTGATAGGAATTGCTTACAGATACTGGAAAGGACTCACAGGGAAATCGTAGGTTAAGTAACCCACAGTTTGCTGCCATTACATGTCAGCCAGGTCATACTAAAGGCTGGTATCCAAATCATTTTGATGAGTGCTTTTTAAACGTGTCAAATAATTTAGGAGTTGGTCTTCCCTCATGACTAAGCTTTTGGCAGCTTTGCTCCTTTCCTCTTATACAGGATCACATTTTATAATATCACATTGTTACAGCACATTGTGGGCACTTCTACTTTTGTTTGTTTTTATTGGAGGCACCAAAACTTCAGAGCAGGCTATCCTTTACAATGTTAATACATAATCTAGTTTCTTAAAACAAACAAACAAAATGTTTAGTATATTACTGCAAAATAGAGTATCATGGCAAACAATTGCTGCTTGTGCTAGTTTTCCGTTTGGAGAAAGGGTAATTTATAATAATTATCATAACTAATGATAATTGTGGAGGTGCATTCAGCAGAGGTGTCCTCTCTTGTATGCTTAAATGGTGCAGCCTGTTCCGACCATTCATTCTTTCCCAGCTTGGCCTGGGGAAGGCTGGAGTAAGCTTTTGTCAAACGGTGAATTTGCGGGTGAGTGCATCTATTTCCAGGGACATAGGTAAAATATCCTTGCCAACAGTTGACCAACTATGCTTTATGAATTTTGCTACATATTTTTACAGATTTTCCCCCTGTATACCCAACCTTTCCAAGTTTCCAGATGAAACAATAATTTTTAACTTTGCACTTTCATTATCCAAGAATGTTTTCCTTAGCTCTCCAGAGAGTTCCAAATTGAATTCCTGAGCAAAATTCCACAGTAAATAAAATGAAAATACTGCAGTTCTTTTGTTGTCTTCCTGGTGTAGACTTGCTTGGTTACTCTCCTGGGCTGAGACTGTTGTTGCTTTAATTCTTTGCAAAGTGAAGTAGGAATGGCTTTGCATGAGCTCTTGAAAGAGAATGTTATTATTGACTGTGAGCATTTCAACTGATCATTTGTTGTTTCCGCGCTGTGTTTAGGAAAGGAAATGTAAATACAGTCAGCAATTCCATGTCCTCTTATTTGGGACTAAGTCCCATTTATTTCATTTTTATCAAAAGTGAATGATGACTGAATAAATTGGCTGTGTTTGAATGGTTCTGTTCATGTGTTCAGTGGCTTGACCAACTGAAGTTAAAAAAACTGCAAATTTAAAATATTCCCTGGAGTCATTTTGTGCAGTATATAGTTACAAAAACTTGAAGAGGATCCACCTCCCATGAACACGCACACCTCCATGAACAAGGCAAATAAAGAAATATTATGTTGTTACCCACATTGTGAAATAAGAGGGGAGACAACAATCTATTTTTGTTTTTGTTAATCCTCAATGTTAGGTGAAACAAATGAATAGGATGATCCAGTTTTTGGTTTTGTGTTGATTTTGTTTCTGTGCCACTTGCCAGGCTCCCAAATTTCAAGGTAGTTTTCTCCTCATCCTCCAGCCCTGTAAAGTGGGTCACTATTCACTTTGTTCCCCTTTTAGAAATGAGTAATTTGTTCAAGGCTTATAAAGGGGTTGAAAATAACCGAGATACTTATTCTCAAGGCTGCAGGGTATTCTCTCAAGACTTCTGCAGGTGTAACATGGTAAGTCTTCCTGCCCTGATGAAAAGCTGGTAACCTTGCATGTGGTTGAAGCTAATGAGCAGATGACTTGCCCTCAAACGTTCTCATTTGCCAGATGTGCCCAGCAGTGTAAGATAGTGCAGTTAAGGGAGGAAATGGTACAAGCAGGGATTTGAGGCACCTTTGTGTGACGATTAAGCGTTCATGCTGCTCATAACTCTTCCCGGCACACTTTCCCCCCTCTGACAGCATACTTTCTACTCCTAGTTTGCAAGCTTTGAGCATAACAAAATGGACCCCCTCTGCATTGGAATAGCAATAGCATTTAAAAGGTTGATTAATTGGGGGTGTTCAGTGACTTCAAGGGAGCATTTTTCTAGTCCTCCTTACAACGCACGAGTTATTTTCTGTAGACTGGGAGATTTTCAGTAATCTTCTGCACCACCTAGTGGCCGCTTTTAAAGGTCGGTTAAAAACAGCAGTTTTACTTCGTAAAAGACTTTCATTTTGGCAAACTGAATACGGCCAATACTATATTGTAGGAATATAGAATACAGTGGTGGCTAATGCTAAGAACTTGGAAAAGGTACACCTAATCGAACAGGGAAAAAGTAGTGAATTTAGGATAAATTTATTCTTAGTACTAGGTAGTATTGGTGCGTTAAAAGCAAGGTTCCAAAAATTGCACCTCATTGGGGCGGTAAAACCCCAGGGATGCCTTTGTGTTGTGTAGGTGTTAGCAGTACTGCTCTCACTATACGTTCATTGAACAGTAGCGCAACCCCAAGATAAGGACGGCTGCTAACAAAGTGAAACGACAATCTGGGGATATGGACGGGAAGCCTATTGAGGTCACAGCGAGCTTGTTTTGGGTGGCCGCAGTTTGCTTATTTAGACTGCTTCATTTGGAAGATCGCCCAACTCTGGAAGGTTCCTTATACGTAACGCCTTGCAAAAAATGCTGCTTTATCGTTACTATTTTGCGATTTAAGATCCTACCTACAATGCACCGCGGCGCTCGGTCTGATAATTTGCATAGAGGGCGGGAGGAAAGGGGGAAGGCGCTTCTTTAGCGGGGAGGCACGCCGTTTGCTTCCGCTTGTGAGGAGGAAGTAGTAGCAGCGGCCTCTAGGAGGAGTTTTCAGGGTTGCCGGCGAATTTTAAAGTGACATCCCATCTTTCGAAGCAACGTCTTTATTTGGTTTTGAATGAACAAGTAGAAGAAATCATAAACTGGATCTGATAGCGAAATCTCCCCCCACACCTCATGTTAAGTGGAACTTGCTCCCATTTAAAAGTGAGCCGCTTGCGTGGAAGCAAATTCCATCGAACACAGTGGGGTTTCCTTCCGAGTAAAAATGCATGGGATTGGCCGGTAAAATACTTCTGTGCAGCCGCTGCAGGGAAGCATCAGGACACGTCTGCATAACTGTGGAATAGTTGATGTTTTCTAAATAAAATGTTAGGTTCACTTCATGTTAGCAGAATTTTTTGCAAGCTTTATAGCGCTCTTCCCCAACCGCGTTGATTCCAGATGCATTGCTTTATTTCTTTCAGCTTCACTAGTTGGAAGATGCGGGCAGTGGTAGTCTAAAGCAGTGTTCGCGAGGGCCCTTGGGCAGCGCCCCCTCAGTGGGTGCCCCTCCATTGCAGTTGTTCGACCCCTTGCTGCTCCTTGCTTGCTTGAGCAACCAGAGGGTGGCATCTACTGTTTTTCCTGTGGTTCTCTCAGTCTGCACAAGAAGCTGTGAACAAAAGAAGGGGGGGGGGTTGTTGTTCAAGGGGCAGTTGTTAGTTGGTCCCACACCAGTCTGGAGCATCAGACTGGAGACCACAGCAATATTAAGTGTCTATTAATACTTCAAATTGTTATTATTTATTAAATTTCTACCCCACCCAATAGCTAGGATGACTATTTGGGTGGTGTACAAAATTAAATAACATACACAATACAACTGTTGTGTTAAGTATTAATATTGAAATCTACTTTCTTTGTTTGATATCACATACACCCATGAAACCTATATATGGATGAAACATATATAAATATATACGGGAGCATTGTGAACTACCTAGAAACTGGTGGAGGGATTGTGTACTTATTGCCCCTGCAAAATTCCTGATTTTGGCAATTTTCATTTCTACAGCAATCTAGTAAGACACGGTTAACGATACTCTTTAGCTCTGTTTGACCTTCTGGGAAGACTTTGGGAGAGATTCCATGGAGAGGGAGGAAAAGAGTTGTGCTGTGAACTTTGCTTCTGCTTGTGCACTTCAGAATTGCATACACTGAGTTTAAGGTTATACACAAGTTTGCTTATTATGAACAACTGCTGAGCTCACAAAATAATTCTACGAGAGTTTGATTGGTCTGTCCATTATTCCCAAATGTCAAAAACATAATTCTTGTTTATGCCAAAAATATTGTTTATAGTTGTGCTGACATGTATTTTTCACTGTATGTGGATATATCTAAACTAATGCATGTTATGACATGAGTTATTGAGGTGTTACATTGGCCTGGTTTGGATGCTCGATTCAGCAGCCAGAACTAAGATGAAACTACAGAGGCCCTCCTTGCTCTTCCATTCTTTCCTCCCTTTGTACTTATGCCCTCGTTTATTTAAGCTGCAATTAGTGGGCCTATTTGAAATGGGGAACTACTTTTCAGTGTCACAATCACTACCCTGGGTATTAAGTATGATACTTTAGTGCTGAGGGGCAATGAGGGAATGCCTGGTTTTATTTCTCGGGACGTACCTTCTTGATCTGAAGATGCGGTATGTGTGATGTTTTTTGCAAGTGACGGCAGTGGCAACTGACCATGCAGAATGTGGATCAGTTTGGGGTTGTAAAGAAGCAATGTCAAGGTTGCAACACTGAACTTGGAGTGATCATAATGAATATAGTGGCGCTTATGTCCCTGCAAATGTCTATAGGATCTTGCAGCACATTGGTTCATGTGCACCTTACTGTATAGATTAGTTTCATTTATTTCAGTGAACATTTGTATGAATAATCACTTTATCTACACTCTGTATGAACCTGGAAGAGCTCCATTACTAGGAAATGAAACATCATTTTGGGGGTATTTTAATTAAAAAAAATCCTTGCCAGGAGTTGTGAATAGCAGGGAGCTACACTCTTATGCTTTCCTGTCTATGTTTGTTTTTTAATATTTGAAATTGTGACAGGCATCCTTTCTCTTATAATGCCAGGGCAGTTTATAGATGTGATTTTAAACAATCTGAATAAAGCCACAGGAAAAAAGAGAGGCGAGGCATAAAATAGACAGCAACATCGTCTAGCTTCATAAACCAATTTAAAATGCCTTGGCAAGCAAATAGGTTTGAGTGAGTACTGAAAAGAGTACAATACTAGTGTCAGTCGCACCTCCTTGTGTCAGATGCACTCCATCAGTGATGTCCCACCCATGCTCCACAGCAGAAGGAGCTTTTCCTCCTTGCCGTTACATAATGCATCATGAGTACTTGGAGAAGAGCCTCCCCTGAAGCTCTTAAGGCAAAGGCAGGCAGTTAATGGGCAGCAAAGAAATCAAATCAATAAGTACCTTCAGAGATACTGGCCACAAGTCACTTAAAGCTGAAAAGTAAGCACTAGCACCTTCAATTAGGCTCAGAACCAAATACCAACCCATGTAGGGTTGTCTGCTTGCTTGCTTGTTTTTGAATAGTGAGATTTCTCTCCATTTGGCTGTGTTGGTTACAGCCCTGGCTACCGTGTTCTGCACTAGCCAAAGCTTTGAAGTCTTCAGGGACATTGCCTCTAACTCATGCGTGTTCAGTCTGCAAATTCACTTTGCACTTAGCTTACAGATTAACTGCTTCTGTGTCTTTGTTTGTTTGTTTGTTTGCAGGTTGTCCTGCTGGGCTTGGACATCTTATCTGCACTGGTATCACGGCTCCAGGATAGATTTAAAGCCCAGATTGGCACAGGTGAGTTCATTGGGACCAGAAACAAAAAGCCTGCGGTGCTTGATTGTGTGCTGTTCTCTTTGGTGTGCGTTATCTGAGGCTGAAGCAGGGGGCCAGCCATGCAAGCCAGCCTGCAGCTACTGTTCTTAAATTGTCTTAATTCTAAAGAAGCTGCCGTTTGCCACAAATATGCCTTGGAAGTCTGAGATTTGGTTGTCTGCATGGACACCTGGAAATAATCTTTGCATTGCAATGGTGTCGACAGACTCTGAAATAAGACCTGCAACTCTGCATTTGGCTTCCAGTTGACTGTTTGGCCAACCTTTCTATAGTATGTGATGTGTTCCCTGGGTTTTACAGCCATATGCTTGGTAATCTTCCTTAGCAGCTAAGAAACTGTGCATGTGGATGCATCTGGGGGTGTTTCTGTCTCCATTCATTATGGGAGACAAAGGCCAAAAACCAAAGAGATCTGTGTCCCTTAGAGGGTGGGTTGATGGAGAAACAGGGCAGGAGATGCTGCGGCTACATTCTCCTTTAAGACTTACGTGTTGTGAAAGAGGCAGAAGAGTTGCAGCTTGACAACCCTACTAGAAATTGTGTTTCACATTCCCTTGTTTTCAAGCTTATTTTCACAGCCAAAAGACTTGAAAATAGTCCTTTTCTTATACAAAAATGGGAATTGACACTCTCAGATCTTAAAGTCTCTGATCTCATTGTTTGCACTGAACAGTGGCGTGTGCCCAAACCGCCTGGGTAATCCCTTTCAATGGAGCAGATCATGAACCTGGCACTGTGCAAGGCCTTGCCCTGTATATGCAAGACCTGCTTCTTTGCAGCACGTGGGCCATGAATAAAGCCTGCCCTGTGTAAGCTTTCCAGGTGTGCTTGGATACACTTAGATGCACCTGCTGCGTATGCTGGTTTCTTCCCTTGTTCTCTTACTTGGCCCCTGTTGTTCCATGTGGATGGTTTAATTCATGTGGTAAGTACATTTAAATGTGACCAACCTTTCTTGGAACGGTCATGAAGATAAAATCATGTTGGTTTTGGTGTATGTATACATTGACGATGCTCTTGTTCTTAGCATTTTGCTCAAGGTAAGCATCTATTCCTTCTGCATGAATAGCTTCTATGACCTAACTTTCAAGTCACCTTGAGACATGTGTGAGGGTTTACATGGTGGGGGTGGGTAGCATTTTTGTAACATCTGTATTTCTTGCTCTGTCTCCTGATAGCGTCTCTTCTCATCGGTCTTCTCCCCCCCCCCCCCCCCGCCCCTCTCCAGTGCTACCTAGTTTAATTGACAGGCTGGGAGATTCAAAAGACTCTGTGAGAGAGCAGGATCAGGCACTGTTGCTAAAAATCATGGAGCAAGCTGCTAACCCTCAGGTGAGTCCTTCAAAATCTGTAGCTTTGCCATACAAGCAAGTGGTTCCAGGGTTTGGGAAATCATTTTTTTTTTAATTGTGACCATTTAATTAACTCTCCTTTTCAAATAACCTGGGCGTTTCCTTTGCATCAAATGTCACCTTCTACATTTATCTTATTTGAATAAGATAAAAGAGAGCAGCAGTATTTTTCTCAACACTAATGGGGAAATAGGGGCAAACCGGAGGAAAAGCGTTGTGAATGTCTTGTAGGATGGGTGCTGCAGATTGAAATAAGGTTGAATGCTGAAGTGACCAGAGGAATTGTAATGCAGAATCTTTGCAAGATCTGAAAGAAGCTAGGGAATGCATGAAGCCCTGTGTATTTATTTTGAATAAACTTTCTGATCATTGTGCTATAAAAATCCTTAAAATAAATGAGCTGTGTCTTATCAAGAGATGCTTGCTCTCATTGATTTCTCCTATTAAGTCTGTAGTCCTCTGCACACTTACTTGGAAGTAAGCACTATTGAAATCCATACATAAACTTGCAGAGGGTTATTTTGTCAACCTGGTGGGCGAAGGATGCAAGGTTGCTTAAGCTCCCACTGCTGTGCTCTATGATTTGGGCTAATTGTTCAGTGTTCTGCAATGAGGTTGTCCAGATATAACTGCCACAAATCACAGGTCAAGCCACAGTGTCTGCATGTTCTGAAGCTGTTTTGAATATTCTGCCCCCAGTTTGGGGTTTTGGGGTTTTTGCCTGGTTTAAGCTTGCTGTTTCCTGTTCATGGGATGTCCTAACTGCATTGTAAAGACATCTTTTATCAGTATAGTAAATCCTAACTATATGAGAGAGATTCAGATGCCTTTTTGTGAGTGGATGTTCAGGGCACATCATTCTGAATGGTCAGGCAGCAAGTAATTAAAGGCAATATGAGAAGTGGCTGCAAACCCCACCTACTCAGTCAATAAAAATATCTTTTGAATGATTTTAGTAATGGACTTCGCACCCTTACCTTTATCATTGGGCATTCGCTTGCTTCCCTGCATGCATTTACACTCCTTCAGGGACCACAGATTATTCAGAATGAAGAAATGTAAAATTGGATGGGGTCTGGGTCATGTTTTTCTCTTTATTTCCTTGTATCTTTGTCACAGTATGTGTGGGACAGGATCTTGGGAGGATTCAAACACAAGAATTTCCGGACAAGAGAAGGAATTTGCCTCTGCCTTATTGCAACGCTCAATGCGTAAGTTGGACCTGACCGTATATTTTGATATCTGCATTCAGAATTTTATATTTTTAATACTCAATCCATTTTTTCTTTCTTTCCTCCACCTTCTGCCCTCCCTCCATCTGTTTTAGATCTGGAGCTCAGAGTTTAACACTGAGTAAGATTGTGCCACATATATGTAATTTACTTGGAGATCCAAACAGCCAGGTAAGATAACGGTGGTGGATAAGGTTTAGGGTTTTTAAATTCAAACTTATTTGAATTTAGGAGATAGAGGTACATTACATGCTGGAAATATATAAGGCTGGGAAAGTTTTAATGCTTTGGTTGGCAGAGTTGTGGTATAATAAATGTTGAAATGGTTCATCTGTTGAACTTGGAACATGATATTTGCTCTTGTTCTGATGTTACAGTGCCAGTCTTGGACGTACTGTATGAATGAAGCTTCAGTTACCTTCAGTGAAGATTTAATTTCATATCTGCGTGCTGTACAAGTTTGGCTTCTACTGGGAATGAATGGAGGCAAATGGAAACACATTTCCCTTGGGGGAAAGCACAGCTTTCCCACTTACCTGTAGTGCCGTAAAACTTGCTACAAGTATTTTATGGGGCAATGTTGAGTGAGATCACAGTAGTAGGAGGGCTTATCATGTAAACTGTGTTACAGGGTCCAGAATACTAAAGCTGCATACTGGGGCAGAGAAGAGGAGCTCATCAGGGAACAAACTCCAAAGACCACCTTCCCCAGGTGGGTGTCCTGCAGATGTGTTGGACGACAACTCCCAGCATCCCTCAGCCAGCCATGCTGGGAATTGTAATGCAGCACATCTGGAAGGCACTGGGTGAGGAAGACTGCTTTCCAGTGAAGTCTTCAAATCGCAGGGTCTACCCCCATACTGAGATGAGGTGAATGTGGTTTTGTGAAGTCAGTACGTGCAGGAAGGATGCAAGTTATTATACTGCAGTGTGGATAATATAGCACATATTATGTATTCTGCAACATCCAAAAAGTATGTACATATGAGTGGCATAGTTTATTCTGCATCTGCAGATAATGCGAGGTAATAAAGGAGCTACACACAAATTCTGCTTTCTTGCTCTCCTTCCTGAATGCTTAACCACAGACCTTTAACAGAGAGAGAGATCATGTTACATGTTGTTCACATGCTTTTTTCTTATCCTTTTGGGCTAAAGACACACACATTTATACAAAAAGAAAGCTGAGATACTTGGGATGCCAAGCACTGTGCCCAACTTCAGTTCCATGCCTGATGTGGAGACTGGGGCTACAATAGGCAGCTACTTTTGAATCTGTTTTTTTGGCCAAACTGGCCAAAGTCCAGCATTTCATTGAAGGAGCAAGCATAAGCTGGCACCTGTTGATTAGCTAACCAACTCTTGCCCCTGGAAGTGTGTATGCTTTCAAGCTTCACAGAGCTCTTCCTTACGAAGGATGTTGAGGAGTCTGTAAAGCACTCTCTGACCTCTGCCAAGGGGCATGAATCTCCTGCCTCTCAGGAACCATGTTGGTTGCTTCCATCAGCCAGGGAAAAGCAGCTGTGTATCACACAGCCCCCCCTTACATCCTCTGTGGAGAACTGTAGCATGTTCTGGGTTGGGCTGCCTGTGGAAAATACTCGGGAACTTCAGCAGATCCAGAATGCTGCAGCCAGACTGTTGACTGTAGCTGATTACAGGAAGCATTGAGCTCCCTTTTTGAACAGCTCCACTGCTACTGCTCTGTCTCTGGGAAGAATCCAAACTGCTCATTAGGACCTGTAAAGCCTTGCATGGTTTGGAACCAGCAACCCGAGAGGCCACAGCCCCTCATACAAGCCCGGTCAGTTCGTGGAGAGGCCTCTCTTTCCAGACTGCTGCCTTCAGAGGTGTGTCTGGCAACCATATAGTGGGCCTTCTTCGGTATCCATTCCCAGGCTACGGAATCCCCTCCCAAAGGAGGCTGGTTAACTCCCTCCATTTGGAGACAAAGGCTGCTTTGAAATGGCCTGTAAGTGGGTTTGATGGAAGGCAGGGAGTTGTTTTTAATAAATTTGTTTTTTGTGATCATTACGCTTGGGTTGCATTTTGATGTATTTTTAATCACTTTTAGTTGGTTCTGCAAGCTGCCTTGAGTGCCATATTTTTGGAAGAAGGAGTGATATAAATAGAATGAATACCACTTAAATAGTACACATGCTTGCATTTCTTCTCCATTCCTTTCCCCCTTTGTATTGGTTTTTTGTTAGATTGTGGGCACCTGAGCAGGGCCTATTTCTGACTTTTCAGTGCTTAGAAAAAGTTAAGTGCTGCCACTTAAGGATAATAATAGAGGATATACACATGCCTCTTCTCCCTTGGGTGGTAGCCTAATATCAGACAGGTGGCCTATTTTGTGCCCCCCCCCCCCGCACCTTTTCTCTCTTTCTTTTTTTGGAATGAACAGAGCAATAGGTGTTTTTCCCAGCAATGTGAATTTTCTTATGGGCAAGGCCTTCTGTGCCTCAGTCCCATATGATGCCTTTTATACCATTTCCCCAGAAAATTGTATTATTTTCCCAGTATTATTGTTTTCTTACTATTGCCAATAATGCCAAGAGATCATAACATCTCGGATTTCTATACTGTGGGAAATTACCACTTCATGTTAATTAAATCAGTGATCTACCAATTTAACACATGGGCAATTCTTTTAGCAGGGGTTATGGTTGGCCTTTGCTGGATGGGGGGGATGGGGGGGCACAGAATCTTGTCAGATCTTGGGTATCTCTCTGTCACAGCCTTTTCTGTTCTAGGGCTCTGACATCCGAACTGCAGAGCCAGGACTGTGAGTCAGCACTGCCCCCTGTTGGTTGAAAGTAGAAAGCAGCATTGGCTTAAAATTGAATTAGGTTTGGGCTTTTCTTTGCATGAGGACATGCTTTGGCCATTAGTAAGACAATGGACCAAATCTGAAATGACCTACTGAAATACTTTGATATTATATTTGTTTGCTTTATAAAATGTATATGTCCCTTTAAATCTGATGAGATCCCTGAGAAACTAGCAATTAAAAGAATAAAACTACAGAATAAAAATATTTTAAATCACAGTGTGCCAATGAACCAGGGGCTGGTTGCTCAGGGAAGTCTTGTTTTAAATAATAATACCTTTAGCAGGTGCAAAAGACAAAGTTGACACCTTCCTGGCATCAGAATAGGCAGGGAGATCCACAGAGAAGGAGCTGTACTCCAAGTGGATGCCAAAAACAAATAAATAGTATAATGAATAAATATTAAAATCCTGAAATTTGTTTCCGATTCTCCTTAGTCAAGTTTAATATAAGCATAATGTGATGACTAATGGAGGGGAAATCCCAACATACTTTCTTCACAATCATCTTGGGAGACTATCCAGTGAGAAGAAATGAAACAAATATCACACAGGTTCACTAACAGTGCAGATTATGCAGTTTGGTTGTATGAAGGAAACACTGGTAAAACATATGCAACTTATTAGAAGCTGTTGCTGTTACCGATCTCAGAAAATGCAATGGTGCATCCTTCTGTACACAGGCGCTCCATTTACATGACTCCTTACCAATGTGTGGACATCCAGGGGTGGCTCCAGTAACTTGGTTCACAAATACGGCAACCTGTAATCTTTCTAGCTTCAGAGCTACCTTTCTGGCATTGTGGGTAAACCAGTTTGCTATTGTTGAGTGGAGGAAATGTGAAACCCAACATTCATAGCTTGCTGTCGGTAGTTGGTAGAATGCTGAAGGGCAGCCATAGAGAGCCAGATTCCAGAACCTTGCCAATGAGCGGTTGCACTTAGATAGTGACAGTTGAAGGAGCAGGGGTGAGTCTTTCGTGGGGAGGCTGCACAAAGCACCTTTCCACATGCACGGCCTGCCACATGCTCCGTCCCTTCCCTTAGATGCCTTGAGATTTGGACCATCCTATTGGCTTGCAGCATGGTGCTTGTCCTTTATCTGTTGTTGCCTTGGAGATGGGATGGCCTGGTGCCATGCTGAATCATGGGGCTGGAAGAAGAGGAGTGTGGGCAAGCTGGGTTGGGACGGTGAGGAGAGGTTGAATAAGGAAGGCTGATGGGATGGATGTGGATTTGGCCTGTGGGGAATGAAGAAGGATGACAGGTTGCTTAGCAAACATTGCACTGTTGCAAAGAAGGAAGCCAGGGGTCTTTGGCCTAGAAGTTCTGCTTATGTGGTCTGAAATGCTTGAGTGTGAATTTTGGTCTTTAATCTGATTTTAAAAACAGCACTCAAAAGGAGGTAGCCACAGGCTGTCTAAGCTCACAGTCACTAAAATTATTCCTTTCTTAAGACCAGTTAATGGTCACAGAGAAGAATACAAGTGTTCTAGTCACCAGCAACTCTTAATTGCAAGTGAATTTTAAACTCTCAAAAGTAAGGGTGAAAGGAAGACTAGATGATCCAGGTTCAAGACTTGAGTCTAGGGTGGGATGCTGAATTTGGGACTTGATGTATGTTAAGCAGGAATTCACGCTGCCAAATCACTAAGCTCTGTCCAAAAGAAGAAGAAAGACCAGCAAGGAAACACCTTTCAAACAGTAGCCTAGAATAGAGCTGCCGAGTCTTTCTCCAGGCTTCCTTGCCCACCTTCAGTTCCTTGGAGGAGAAAAAGTGAGATAGAAATATAATAAATAAATAGCCAACCACTGCAGTTCTTGGCATAGATGGCCTTCACTTCTGTTTTGCTTTGTTTTTCATTCACTTTGTGCACTAGTGATCCATTCCCAATCTGGGACCCTGGAGCTATGTGTAAGATGGAGAATGTTCAGGTTTTTTTCCTGCCCTCTAATACAAACTTTTATCAAGACTATCAAAAAGCTTGCTGTAACCATGAGGGTTGGAAGGCTGCTTTGCTTTGCTTAAAGCAGCCTTGTAAACAAGCACAGAGAAATTACTGTTACTTTTTTGTAACAGCCTGATCTACCTAACTTAGAGCACAATCCCTCCTGCAACGGCTCGCTCCATTTTGGGATTGTGTGTTTTCAGCCTTTTCCCAGTTCACTCAGTTTCTACACGTAGCTCAGAGGTGCTCCATTCATCCTCCATCAGCTGGTTCACTCACTGGCTTGGTTTTACTTGTCACCTTCAGCTACCAGGCTACTGTTTAATCCAAGGCAATTTTGCAGTTGGGACATTCAGACTTTTGTTGTATGTCCTGGAGTCCGTGTTGGTAGTCAGATAAAGTCAATCGTGATGTGATCACTTTTGCAAAGAAAAATCTACAGTTCTGCTTGTATTTTTAATCTGCTTCAGTGGTGGCCAAAGTGCTTCTGCTTTGGAAAGCTCGGAAGAGATTGTCTGGGGAGAATAAGTCCTGTAGTCGAACACATCTGGAGATCCCTGGGTTGGGGAAAGCTGCCTTAGAGAAATGCCCGGCCTGGCTTACTCATGCTGATGAGCTGCTTTTACCTCACTCCGGCATGTGGGATTGTTTGGTGAAAGCTTGGAATAAACTAAACTAGATGGAGTCATCCTGCAGTTGTTTTATGAGCTATTGTTGCTCTGAATAGCATGCAACTGACATTCAGGAAACAGCTTCAGGCTCTTTCTACACACAGTCCAACTTGTGCTTTCTCAAAGATGTGCCATACGCTGGGGAGATAATTTGGAAAGTATCCCATTGCTTTGGCATGGTTCACAAGTAACCCTAAGCCAGTGTTCAGCACTATGGGAACAAGGTAGTACAAGTCCAGGTGATATCTTGAGCTCATGCACTCCGCAGGTGCCTCTCCTGATGGATTTTGATTCAGCTTACATGCAAGCTGGCTCCTCACTACTTTTGAACAAGAATCATGAATCAAAAGAATCTTTTAGTAATTTGTTAAATCTGCCACATGGTCCAGGGTTTGTTTATTTTTAATTTTTTTATTTAAGCTTTTATATACTGTTGGTTAGTGGCAAGCTCTCAGAATGGAGTGCACTACTGAAAGCTCTGCCTTGCACAGGTCTGAAGTGGGCTTGCTTTGCAATTGACGAGAACTGGCTTTAAATCATCAGTTCTGGTTCAGATATAGCAAGCCAGCATTGGGTAACAAGAAATCCAAATCTGGAATTGTGCAGGGGGAGGGGGAGCCTGCAGGTATGGGGCTTCACTTGAGCTTATCCTAGCTTGTGCTTGTAGCATTAAATCCTGGCTTAGTGTGGTGGGCAAAGCATGCCTGTATCTGAACCAGCTCAGAAAGTACTGATCACAGACCCAAAATGAAATGGTCTCTGTATTTTACCCTTCCCAAGCTGCTCCCCTCCAGGTTGTCTGGACTGCAGCTCCCGTTATCCTCAGCATGCAGCGATCAATGCCAGTGGGAGCTGTAGTCCCAAATGAAAGGTGGGCAACAGGCTGGGGGAGGCAGCTGCAGTAATATGCACCTTTTGGTTTCAGGTGGGAGGCACGAGTGCTGCAGCTAATGCCTTGACAAGACTGCTGGGCAAGGCAGAGATAAGCCTGAACTCTAAATCTGTGCATGCGTCCGATATCCCGGATGGCACAGTAGAGGTGCTCTTTCAGAACTGGGTTTATGGCAAGATTGCTTGTAAAAACGCAGGCCTGGATGCATCCATGTATTTAGCCGGAAGCTGTACTGCAATCCGATCTCTTGCAGTGGTTTCTGAGAGAGCAGCTGAGTTTGCATGTTGCAGAAAAGTGTGGTTGGCACAGGGCAAGCCAAAAAGAGCCTGGACCGCAGTGCACGCTTCCCCTCGCCTCACGTGGCTGGCCGGAGGGTTTCAGGAGCTCTGCCTCTCTTTTTGAGTACCTGCGGTTCGGCCTGTTGTCTACAATGACAAGAAGTGGTCAGCCTGCACTAGGGCTGTTTCAACTAAGCCCACTAAAAACCCTGGTTTTGAAAGCTAGCTTGTTAATTCGCTTCCCTTGATGACGATGATCACAGCTTTGGGTCCAGATGACATGGCAAACCCTGCTTAGCCGAAGGCTGAAGTGTAAGCTGCTGAGCTCCTCCCGGCACCTCAGGAGCAGTCCAGAGAGTGGGGGGCAAGTGAGCCCAAGTTACCAGGCCATGCTTAAGCCTGACAACAAACAGGGCCAGCGGCTTTGAAGTTGCTTTTGGCCATAGAATGCAGATCTTTTCTTTTCTGGGTTTATGTAACCTAGTCTGCATTTGGCTATTCCAGAGGCACATACATTTTGAATGTTTTGCTACCCAGTGCCCTTAAGAGATGCACCTGGTTGCCATCTGTGTAAAGGTACAGAATTTTATTTGGAGGGTTAAGCAGGGTTGCATAGCGGGAGGGAGGGAGGGAGGGAGGGAGGTAGATAGAGGGTAGTTTTAAAAGGTGCCTCCCTTTATTTGAGTAACAGACTTGTTTCAAATATGTTTTTAGTACAAAAAATGGTATGTATCTTTTTAGGACAGGCATTGCACCCCCATCTCTTTGAGTACACAGGTGGGAAGTGTCCCTTCTTAAATTGTACCTACTATGGCATTTGTTATTTAAAACAGAAATAGCTCCAGCACTCTCTTTTTGAAGCGGGAAAGAATGTCCACTTACACAAGGCAGCCCCACTGATTGTTTTAGGCTTCCTTTCCTGTTGGGAGTGAGCAGGTTGGCTGCTTTGGGCACTTGATCTCAAGGACCCCTGGCTGGGATTCGTCAGAGTCAGAACGTGAAGCAGAATGGGAGGGACCTTGGGAGTCTGGGTCAGGCAAGGCACTTATCACAGGGCCAGTCTCCCCAGCAGCACAGGCAGTTCCTGGGGATAGCCAAGATACACAGCTGAAGGGAGGTGGCCCTGAGCACGGGAGTTTCTCAGACACAGACCAGGCAGCCCCAGCTCTTGACCTGATGATGCGGTCAGCAGAGGAGGGTGGCCCGAAGGGATGGGGCCAGGGCATGCTCATAAGGAGGGTTCCTGGAGGTGAATATCTGACTGGGTTCAACAACCCGCTCTGTGCATGCCCAGAGATTCATCCTGGGCAATTTGTGCATTTTGTCAATAACAAATGCTTTGCAAGGAAAATGGTCTGTGGCTTTTGAATGCACGTAGAAGGAACGTCAACTCATGACATGTCCCCATCCTGCCGTAGCCCCCATGAGGCATTCCTCACTGCTCCAGGAGAGACTCCGGGGGCTGTGCGTTAGCGATGAGGGACCAGAAAGGCTCTGTTATGCCAGCAAGAGTTCTGCTCAGTCTTCTGCACACTGGGTCGATACAGAGTGACTTATTTTCTTCAGGATTATTGTTTATTCCTCCACAAATGGATGTAGATTTAATTACTCAATCGACCGAAGCCTGTACAGTTAATTAACACAGATTTATTCCTTATTTCTTTCTAATGTGTAGGAGTGTCATGGCTGTCACTGAGTTGCTGTTTTCTGTTTGTGGATATGCCAGGGCAGAAAAAAAATGTTTTTATTTGTTGACTGCTGTATTCCATTGTGGTTCATGGAGGGATGTTTATGTGTGTGCGCGCACATAATATGCTTAAAAAATATCTTGTGTTCAGAAGAAACTGCATTTCAGGCTCTGAAGGGAAATAAACAAGGTCTAATGGGTTGCATCCTGGTTGGATGGAAGCTGCTCATCCCAGAGCCTTTGGTGTACCCAGTGCCCTGCCAGACTGTTACTGGGAGTGTGCAAAGGAGGTGCAAGTGGTTTTTGCCTCTCTGTGTTCCTTTTAAATATCTTCCTTTAGTCAGGGCTGTGATCACTGGAGGAGTAGTGCTGGAGGGGCCATTGGATTGCTCACCTTCTGGCCCCTCTTGTCTTCTCTCCATCTACTGGAACTCGTCTCAATTTGACGCCCCCTTGTGACTTCAGGAAGCAGCTGGGATGGTGGCTTCCGCAGTGGTTGCCAGGTAGAGCGGGGCTGGAAATCTGAGCCCCGCTCCCAAGATGATGGCAGTGTTGCAGCCTCAGCGCCATGGGATGCTCAGTCCTGGGGAACAGAGCTACTTCCTCTGAATTTGTTTAGTTGGCAGCCTTTTACAAACTGTTGCTGTTGCGTGGCTGCATGTAGGAATGCGAAAGAGGTTCACGCAGACCCAGGGTGGTAGAGGCAGCAATGGTCTCCAGAGACTAAGCATACCTGCATTTGACCTTGACAGGAACCATGGCAGTGCCAATGGTTTTCATTGATATACCGTGTATATGTAAAGCTATTTTATCCTGTTGTTTCTTTTGAATTATTAGGTTCGTGATGCAGCAATAAATAGCCTAGTAGAAATCTACAGACATGTAGGTGAACGTGTAAGAGCTGATCTCAGCAAGAAAGGATTGCCACAGTCTCGGTGAGTGAAGAGTTTCTCTTTTGGATTTTTTGGTTTAGTTTTCGGGTCCACTTTCCTTTTTTCTCTTGCTGAATCAAAGCATCTGATGAATTTCTCACATTGCTTCTTATTGGCAGCATGTTTTGACTAGTCAGACCCTGAAACTCATCATATCTAGCATTCAAAAACCTGCAGCAGATCTTGATTATGAGGCTTTGGTTAAGCACAGTTGGTACCTTATCTGCTTTATCTGGTAGCCTTAGAATGGGTGAGTTCACATGCCATGGCAACCCATCCTGCAAATAAATATGCCATGTGGGTTATTGGTGAAGTAACCCAGACTGGGACTGACAGACAGCCAAGCTCACTGTGGGTTATTTCACCCTCTCCTTCCCGCTCAGTCCTCTCATGGGCATCCTAGGGAATTCTCTGATAGGACCCATCTTGTCAGCTCTCCACACACTGACTATGGCCTCCTTTGCAGTTGCTGCGGCTTCCCCCTTCTGTCCCTCCCTCCCTCCCTCCCTTTCTTTTTTCAGAGTACCCAAGGATTGCTTCCCAGGAAGTTCCTGTAGGTTTTTGGTTTGCTCCTTTGTTGGACCAGCTTGTTCTCAGTATCTTCCACCTTTTCAACTCTTCCTGAGATTCTAAGCACATCAAAAAATGGGAAATTACAAGCCACTTCATTTATGGGGGTGCAAAGTTTTGATAGCTCAGGCTTCCTTTTAAAAAGTGTTTTTGACAGGGCTGATTGGGGGTTTTTTGATTGGAACATACGTGGCATGACATCTGTAGTTGGTATGGAGGAGGATTGCTGGAGTGGCTGTCGCTGGAGGTGGGCTGGGTAAGCTCAGTGCTTCCCTGCAGCTACAGCAGAGTTGCTTCTTCTGGGTTTGGATGACACACGAAGCCAACACCTGCAACAAACCATGGGTTATCAGGGTGGTCGTGGCCCACAAATGAGCAGCCTGTGATTCAGACAACATGCTAATACACCATGATGGGTTGCTGAGTCCTGAGAACTCAGTCACTAAAATGGGCTTGGAAATAATCAGACGTGAAAATCTGACGTACTGTGAGATATTGTGAGAGCCAGTGTGGTGGAGTGGTTAAGAGCGAGGGACTGGGACTCAGGCAATCGGGGTTCCATTTGGGCATGTAGCCAACTGAGTGACTTGGGGCCAGTCACAGACTCTCAACCCAACCTACCTCACAGGGTTGTTGTTGTCGGGATAACATTGAGAGCAGGAGGATGTGAGCCGTTTTGAGTTTGTTGTACTCACAAAAAGTGGGATATAAATCTAATAAATATTCTTCTATATATGACTCTTCTAAAAGAGGAAAGCTAAGATTAAAGAATGCACTAAACTTTGTCTGTGATGATGGACTTCGTAGTTTTCAGGGTTGTTTCTTTTTTATTACTCACTGAACATAACTAACTAATAAAAGAATCCTGGTGAAGGAAGAAGTTGCTTAGGCCATGGAGTCCAACCCCCTGCCCAGTGCAGAAATCCGGTTTAAAGTATCCCTGACAGATGGTTGTCCAGTCTTTGCTTGAATACCTCCAGCAACAGAGAACTTACCAGCATCATAGGCAGTTGGTTCCATTGTCTGACTCTCCTGACAATTAGGATCTTTTCCAGATGTTCCACCCAAATCTGCCTTCCTGTAACCTAAGTCCTGTAACCTTATTTCATGTTCTGCAATCCTGGATGCCAAAGAACAGGCTGAGGCTCTCCTCTGTATGACAGCCCTTTGGCTACCTGAAAAATGCCACCATGTTTTCCCTGCCCCAAACTGTGCTTTGTTTGTTTTATCCTCCTTCAAGGCCAAATACGCCCAGTTCTTTCAGCCATTTCTCACAGCTCTTAGTTTTACTTTCTCTCTTCATGCTCGCTCGCCTTTTCTGAACTTGTGCCAAGTTATCCAAATCCTCCTTAAAGAGGACACAGTGGTGGACAAAAAGGGGGCAGGTTTGGAAGGGTCTATCTCTTTCCCATTAAAAGCATAGGCACAAAGATGCTTGTGCGACGTCAGTGAAATTTGGCTGAAGTGTGTATTCTCAGAAGTTTTGGAGTTCTGACTTTTCCACTTTTATCTTCCCTCTTTCAAATCAGGTTGAACATAATTTTTACAAAATTTGATGAGGTCCAGAAATCAGGAACTATGATCCAAGGATCAGGTGGTAAGTAGAACTGTTGTTACACTTACTTGTTTCCAACAGGACAGTAATGCAGCTAATTTTCCTATATTGATTTTTTTTCATTAAAACATAGATGTCATGATTTCCTAATCCAATAATTTACCAGGTAGGTGAACCTGGCATTTAACTAGATGGCCTGGATTGCATGTTATGGGTACCCAACATTTGCTCAAATTCTGGGTTACTGTGAATGAGCAAGTCTGCTGTCTGCTGGTTGCTCACCTTCTGCTGAGCTAAGCAACATTTATCAGAATGTCTGAACATGGAATTGTGGATTGTTGGGAAGAGCCCAGACTTACAATCCATAGTTTGTTCTTGAGGCGTGTTCATAACAACCTATTTCACAGACTACAGGTTGTTGTATGGTGTGAACTGAGTTACTTAGTTACTTCATGGTTTGTAATGACATTGTGAACTGTAGTTTGCTGTTATATCTAAAATGGCAAATAGCTGTTTGTGCTTGTCCTGCAACCCAGGGTCAATTGGTTGCTGATTAGGTCTATAGCATCTTAGCTTCAATAAGTCTGTGGCATCAGGTCATCTCAAACTCTGCTCTAGGCCCACAACTGTTTATTGTTAAGGAAAGCTTAAGTTAAAAATAAGCTGAGGCTCTACTTTCTTGGGAAGTGTGGCCTTGTGAAATTTATAAAAAAAAGGTTATTTGCTTGCTTACTTAGAATTAGATCATGCCACTACTAGTTCCCTTTGTGTTCTAGCTGAGGGGCATGAATAGAGGTAATGCTAGCATGGCACAATAGTTAGAATGCTGGGTTAGAACTTGGGAGATCCAGGTTCTTTCCCTCTCCCAGCCATAAAGCTTGCTGGGTGACTTTGGGCCAGTTGCTGACTCAGCCTAACCTGCCTCTCAGGATGTTGTAGTGAAGATAACATGGAGAGGAAGAGAATTAGGTAAGCTGTCTTGAGTTCTGTGCAGGAAAAATTGTGGGATACAGATACACACACATGGCATCTAAATATGGCAATTAAGAGACTCTCCAGGTGGTGCCAAATATGATCCAGATTTATGTACATGAGATCCTTATTCTGGGCTTGGTACATATAGCTAAGATCTATAGGTTTCAGTCCCTAGAACACTAAGTCTGAATTACTTCTCTGAAGTGTGTCAAGACAGCAAAATGCTTTGTGGAGAAGGAAGAGGAGGTCAGGACTGTCTTTCCTCTCTTCCCCAACCCAAGCTTCCTGAATCCAGGAAGCTAACTGAGAGCCCAAGTGCATCAATCACACCTCTGTAGGAGATGCCCAGCTCAAGCACAGAGACAGAAGTGAAGGCATTTGTCCTCTGTGAGGGGTGTCAGAAGGTGAGGATGGACTTACATATCCTGCCCTCCACAAGTTCCAAAGTCCTCATGTCCTGGTCTCAGTGGATAAATCTGCAAGATGCATTTCTCTCCTTGGCTCAGTGTGGTCAGTGTCCTCTGATAGCATTGAGGCCTGTTAACTTCTCTCCTTTGTCCCTGAAGCCATCTGAGTGAACGAATCCTTTTGGCTCAGGAAACATAATTGTCTAAACCCATTTTTAAAATCTTGCTTCCGACTGTGAAGGATGTTACAGCTTAAAGAATCATTTGGAGCTCCCAAACTACATCCCTCCCCATAACTTTCTTCCCCTGCCCAACCATCTCACTGGAACTCTTTTCAAAACACCTGCCATGGACGTGGGTTGTCTGCTAGACTGCAGATATTCCTTCCTACCCCTTATATGCAGCTTTTTGGATGAGCTCCTAGACCAGCGGGAGCAACCCTCTTGTATGGTTATAGGATGTGATGATGGTGCTAGTCAGGAAGAAAAACTTAGCACGTTCGGCCATGCTCCAGCCCTGTTTGACATCAATGGGAAGAGTTGACTGTCACTTGAAAAGCATCTAATATATTTCAAGGCACTGTACAGATAGTGAAAAGCGAAACCCTGCCTTTTTGTGGGTTCACACAATGCAAAGCAAAAGGGAAGGGATAAGAAAAGCAAGGAACAACTAAAATAAACCACTTTTTAAAGTCATAGTGACTGAGATGCCATTTTTTAAAAAAAAGGTCTTGAAGGTTTTTTTTTAAGTTATAAGAATTAAGTTTTAAGAATTACTGCTAAGGGAGGAAATTTGCTTATTAAAATGTGCGTCTAACTGTGGTTAGATTACGCCAAAGGGTAGCTTTGAGTGAATTTTCATTTTGAAATTATTTGCTTTTTATCAATGTAGAGCAAACCCCTGCCAACCTTTGTGTGGGTGTATTTTCTAACATAAATATATTTCTCCTTAGCAGCAGGGAGCCTGTAATTATTAGGCTGTTCGCCCTGCATTGCTGTTACTGTTCATGCCGTTTACAACCAAACTGGATATAGCAGCAAGGGCTGCTTTTCTTCTATGAAAGAATGTGGTCAGATTTTAAGCTGAGTAAGAGAGCAGCTATATGACTGAGAGTTCACTGCTTTTGTTTGCATCCATTTCCTTGGCATAGTTTAGGGGTTCTAATTTGGAAAGGACCAAAGTAGGTTTGTCTTCATTTTAGCTAATTTTCCAATAAGTTTGTAGTACCATTTGATGGAATCTCTGAACATTCATAGCATGTGTAATAAATGGTGCCATCATGATTATTCCTTGGAAGCTGCTTTGGTGGTGACCAAAATGGAAAAGTCAAACAGAGCAGTTCTTAAATGTGTGGAGCAAAAGGCACTTAGCTCAAATAATTTTTATTCTGAGCAGCAGAAATATTCAGACTTTCAGATTTATAAACTGGCTGTGCTTCTGTTATAACTATCTAAAAGCAATAGGCCCCATAATCTTTGCAGCTGCAATAGCCAAGACATCTCATACTTGCTTCTCCTGTGAGCCACTGTTTATGCTGTGGCAGTTTAATTTGCTGCAGCATAGGAAAAAGAGCTTTGCAAAGTAATTTGAGCTTGACCTTCTAAATCTCTCAGTGCAAATAGGGTTGCTGTTTTTTTTGCTTTATAAAGTGATATATTTGCCATTAGGCACAGTTCCTGACTTTCGAGGGTCAGCTTAGGACAACCTTCCCCAGCTTGGAACTCTCCAGATGTTCCTGCTGCAACTCCTAGCATCTCTGACCATTGGGCATGCTGGTTGGGCTGATGTATGTTGCAGTCAGAAACATCTGGAGGACACAAGGCTGGGGAAGGCTGACTAAGAATCTTCAGGCCACCATGACACGGGAGCCCATTTGGCAGCATAGCTGGCTTGATACATTCTTCAGTGCTAAGAAAAGCGTTAAATAAATAAAACATGACAGATACACTGAGCATGAGGTTTTCTGCTTTCTGGAAGCAGGTGCTTCACTTATAGGAGGAGAATATCTGTTCATGGTTGAATTGTTACTTCTGGGTATATTGATCCTTAGGCTCTTACATTCCTATTAGAATAGTTGGGCCAGGTGGATTGCTTCAACCCGGTTGCTTATATATCCATGTGAGTTAAGAAGAACTCAGTCGGGATTTCTCTGGTGACATTTAATGGCTGACTTGAGTAAAAGTGTTCTTCCTTTTATTTGTATATTTTGTGTGTGTGTGTGTGTGTGTGTGTGTGTGTGTGAGCCTGAGGAATAAACTGGCAAAGTTGTCAGATTGTAGGAGATGTCATGGTAAATATCTCCTTTTTCTGTAGTGCTTATTGAATTGAATCAAATTTATGCAGTGTTGGTGGTTTGTAAATTAAGGAGATACTGTCTTGACAAAAGAAAGTTCACCCCTTTACAAATTTAAGCAATAAGTTCATCTGAAAAGAACAGCAGTGAATTTTTGTGAAGAATTCCTGATGAAGGTTTTCAGTGGCCATATCCAAGAAAGCAGCTGGAACAGAAAGTAGTTATAGACCGGCACAGGCCTGTACAGAATGTCAGTTTTCCAGAAGCAGCATTTGAAAGAAAAGCAAGTTTTCTTTTTCCCAGTCGTTCCTGATGGGATGTTACCACTGCCGGACTGGCTAGTATTCAGTGACTATAACATCCTGGAAGCAATGCTTCTAGTGAATAGAGTGGAACCAATTGTGTGGGGCAGAGATAAGCCCTATCTGGTGACTCCAAGCCAAAACCAACTAAACAAGAATGATATGTACACACACCCGCATGCACACATAGACCAGTGTGGGGAGAACAACACTATCTAGGAACAGGCTCTTTTGTCCCTGCTGCTGAGGCCTTGCTTAGAGCATCCATCAAACCGCTCTAGAAGGCTTCTGCCTGCTTCGTAGGACACTATAGCAATGGGGCTTCTGTGACAAGAACTTTAGGGCCACATTTCTAGAACATGTTTCCCTTTTCCTTGCAGTGTTCCCCCCTGATCCCCCCCTCCGAAAGGTCATGGTAACAGAGTGTGGGATGTCAGTGTCCTTCAGCAAGGGGATGGATTAGGGAAAGGGGAACAGCAAGGAGCCAGCATTTCTGGAAGCGGGAACTGATGTTTCTGGAAGAAGTGTTGGTTCATCTGATCGAAGCAGATGCTAGACCTCTTGGTCAGGAGCTGGATTTCCATGGCATATATCTGTCTAAGAATAGTTTGTTTTTGCATGACTGAAGGTGCGGTTCCTGTCATTCCAGCAGATTGTGGGGGGCAAAAAGGTCTGAATGTGGGAAGATGGATAGTAGTCTTTGCTGTGGTTTGAGTCTCTGATTTTGTGTAAGTAGTTTTGTTGTCAATCTGCCTACATTATTGTAAACCATTCCTGCTCCTGAAATAGATGAATCAGTGGATCTTTAACTGTGAGGGTTTCTCCACTTTCCTGCCCCCTTCATTACCATGCATCAGCATTTCCCTCAATCTTAAGAAATAGCAGCTTTAAGATTCTTATCCATGGGGGCTTTGTTTTTAAGCTTTAATACTATTATAAATAAAATGCCAGTTGGAGGGGGCAAATTGCAAATTTAAAGTGGGCTTTACTTTATATAACAGGAAGGAGGATTTTATCTTGTGGGTAGGCAGCTAGTTGCTAGGTTACAGGAAGGACTTTTTAGTGCTTCGTAGCCAGAAAATAGAGCTAGTTATATGTTGCATTTCTTGGTGGTTCTTATGTGTACTATGTGATTAATTATCTGTAAGTCGCCGAATGTAAAAATGGCATGTTCCTCCTCCTTCACTTCAGGCTTTTAGAAAGCTGTTTTTTTGATAGCTCTTTCTTCTAATTACTCAGAATATGCTTCTACTTTTGGCAGAAATATTTTCAGCATGAGGAAACCAGCAATTACATGCTAGTCTGCTGCTGAAGTGTAATGTATAGAAGTTTAATTAGAGGTAAAAGGAAGCCAAAGCTGTTGTGTTTAAATTATTATTTAGGACCAGTCCTGTGAAGATGTACTGCAGTTATCAGGTTGATGATCCTTAGTGCAATGAAAGTGAAGCACACATCAGGTGTTTTAATTGCAGTTGCGTAAAAACTGGGGTTTGGAACGGATACAGCTGTGACTTCCCAACCATATATTCTCATCCCCATCCCTTTTGGGAAGTTTCTTAAGAAAGCCTTTTGCCCCAATCACTTCAGGACATCTGATACCCCAGTGGACAGAACACTTAGCCCTCCCCATCGAGGCTCCCGTGGGCCCTCTCTCTCAAGTATTACTTGAGATGCGGTGTGGTGGCTACATAGTCCAAGGTGCTTTCTTGGACAGGAGGCCCATTCTGAGTCCACAGGGAGATGTTTAAGTGAATAGTTTTCCTCTGCATGCTGGCTTTGTGGTTTTGGCTTATATAATTTTAATGTGACAATTAGTTTTTTCATGTTCGCTTCCATCAGGCATGTGATGTAGAAGGTAAAAGTAGGGCATTTCAGATGTGGTCACAGTGACGCTTCCGAAATCAAGGAATGCCTGTCCAAGCTTTCCCAGGTACAAATAAGTTTACTGTGCTATCTAGAGCTGCAGTTCTAATGTGGCAACAAGTACAATGGTTGACGTATGTAGTGTATCCCACAAACCAGAAAGGGTAAGGTACCATATAG
The DNA here is from genome assembly GCF_004798865.1 of Varanus komodoensis. Classification (NCBI taxonomy): domain Eukaryota; kingdom Metazoa; phylum Chordata; class Lepidosauria; order Squamata; family Varanidae; genus Varanus; species Varanus komodoensis. The sequence continues at coordinate 9,366,982 of NW_025335798.1, read as the reverse complement.
CCTGGTTCAGACAATCATTCCAGGCTTCCTAAACCATGGCTGCCACAACCCAGGAGTGAAGTAGCAATGTTGGTGGGTGACTAGAGGAAGTAACAAGAGGGGCAAGGGAGGAGCGCTCAGCCCCAGCACTTCTTCCCACCTTATAAAGCCGTGGTGTATGAAACCCAGAAAGATAATCCAGTATAGCTGGCGCACGAGTGCCAGCGAGCTCTGCTAACTGACTGCAGATTGATTTCCTGTAGTAAATGCACCAGTGAATATGGGCTCATTGTAGATACACGGGGAATGGGATGGAACACCTCAAACAGAGATGGTTAGCTTTCTTGTCCAAATATTTCAGGCAGAAGGAAGGAACCAAATTGTGTAGGGTTAGTCATGTTTCAGTATGCTTAAGGCAGTAACGCACTTTCAGAATGACCCCCCTCCATAAAATATATTTAAAGAAAGTTATTTCTAAACTCAGAATTGGGAGATAGAATTGGATATATGTTAATATTATTGCAAGGAGTACATGAATAGCAGGCAAAAGTGTTTTGGCTTGACTAGGAATATGCAGAGGTAGAGTTTGCACTTGATCTTGTCATAGAATCTAATGAGCTACATATTTGAAATGCTAAAGGAAAAAGGCAAATATTAAAATATGTATGCCACATGAATTTATGGAAAAATATCTCAATAAATACTTTCAGTCACAAAACTATATTTTTTCAAAATACAGGATTGTAATTCCTGAATTCATTTTGGATAAGAACTTGCTGCCAGTTTGGACTGAAATTATACTTTAAGCTAATGGGCAGGAATGGTACATAGAAGGATAGATACTGCTTTATTCCAATTCATGTCCATTTGAGCATGATGGGCTTTCCAAACTTTGTTTTAAAATCACGGTTATAATTACACGGTTAAAAATACCTCTGATTTCTCCTGCTAGTTTTCTGGGCAAAGATGCGAGAGCTGGGGAGGGGAAAGGGCTAGTTTTCCATTGAACCATGTCTCACACTTGAGAGCCTGGAGGAGAGAGAGGCGATTGTGCTGCACAGAGCAAGTCCTGCTCCCCTAACTGCAGAGGAGGCTTTTATTTTGGAGAAGAACAGCAGCCGATTCTTACACTGGGTCAGAGAGGGAGGAGAGTTAACCGGTGTTTCAAGTTGCCAAGAGACTGCGCGCACTTGCACTGTAGGACTCCTTTTGCATCCAGTTCCTGGCTAGCATCGCAGAACCACTGCAGATCATGACTGCCAGCAAAGGTAGGCATTTTGCTTAATAAGCAATGTGACAGGATGCAAATGCGCTACAGATGACTGAGTCCCTTATGTCATCGCAAAAGAGCGGGTTGTTTTCTCCTGACATTTGACAAGGGTATTTTTCCATCAGTGGGGTTAGCAGGGTGGGAGAAAGTTTATGCAAACAGCATCTCTGCGAAAGATATGGAAGAGAATTAAACATCAGCAAGAAACCAATCCGTATACAAGTACAGACGAACTCCCCTAATATAAACTAGTCATAGATACTGGGGCAAGCTGCCTTACAGCATGTGACTTCTTCAGGCAATACGACATCCTTATTTTCTTGAAGGAGTGAAGAGTAATATAATAGCTTGTTGCAGCCTACTGAAGGCAGTTTAACAGAGCAATCCTGTGCCTGTTTACTCAGAGGGAGTAAACAGTCTTACTGTGTTCAGTGTTTCCCCCGCTAGTAAAGGTGTTTAGGACTGCAGCCTTAATTCAAGAACTGCTTAGAGGGTAGACTGGATTTCAGATGCATTGACACCATCTGATGCATTTCGGATGAATGACAGCCAAATTCTGTGAATTTGGGTCATGCACTTTTCTTTTCTTGCTAAAAAAAAGGCAAGAAAAAGCACCAGGAATATGTGCTCATAAGGAAACTGCAGTGGAATAACAGAGATACGGTGATGATGGTTGAGAATCTGCATGCCTGCCAAGCATTAATTTGCAAAGGAGACATACAGGCTACTGTTTTTCTTCCAGGCTTGTCTGTCATTTGGGGGAGGGGGGGAGCCATTCATGCTAGCCATCTTTGGCTTCAGAAAGCAACATCTCTGCCATCTTCCTTCATCTCCCTGCCTGCTTTCCAAAGCTTACAGGTTGTGTTTATGTAAAAGAAGGGCTTTTGTGCCTTGTTTGCTCTGCTGGCAAAACATGATTCACTTATTTTTAACAGATTAACTAGGACAGGGTAACTGATATGTTGTGGTTGATAAGTGACATGTAGTGTAAAACTTTGCTGCGTATCATTGGCTTTTTTGTTATCTGTATCATCTTGCAGGGCTCTGGTCTTATGTGCTAAGAGATGTAAACTGGAGCTTCCAAACTGATTACAATGCTTGTCAGAGGACTGTTATCACAGGAAAAGTTATATAATGATAGTATCTTGGTGCAGGTGATATTATTTAATAAATACAATCCTTTCTCTTCACTAAACATTACAGAAGAGCAAAGCATTGTGTAGGAAATCATCTAGAGACCCTTCCCTGAGCAGCTAGATTGTATGCAACAATGTTAGTTATGTATTCTAATTAAGAATCCATCAGTTTGGTTAGAAAAGGAAATAATGTATACTTTTTGCACCAGTAATTTATTTTAGTTAATTTTTTACTGTTGCTGACTTACTGAGCTGGAGAAGATTAATATTAGGTAGAATAACACCAATGTCCTGCTGTGATCCACCTGCTGGCCTCAGTTTCTCTACCTGCATAATGGGATCAATGGCTAGGCTTACAGAATTAGTATTATGCAGCTAGTCAGGCAATGCATCTTTTCTGTCCAGTAGTTCTTTGCAGACCACCAACTCACCAGCCTCTCAGACAAACATATTTTCCATCCTATACAGATGAAATTGCTGAAACTTAATATCCTGCAGCACTGCACTGTTGTAGTGCTGAGTTATGTCCCCTGCCAATAAGGTTGTTTAGTAAATGAAAAACTACATTGAAAATAATAAATGGTACATTTCTTCGAAGAGAAGAAGGCTAGAATGGATCGGGCTGGTCTAGTCTAACATCTGTTCCCACAGTGGCTGACCCAAGAAGGGCATAAAGGCAACAATCCCTCTTGTCATTTCCTAGTAGCAGAGCTGTTCTGCCTCTAATCCTGGAAGTTGAATGTATTGATTTTGACTAGAACTTATTGATAGCCTCAGCCTCCAAGATTCTGTTCAGTCCTTCCTTAAAGCCACATAATTTGGTGGACAACGTACATCCCCTGTTCTCAAACGTTAACTGTGACTCTTATAAAAAGTGCTACTTTTGTTTGTTGAATCTCCCACCATTTAGCTTTATTGCATGACCCTGAGTTCTAGTAATGTGAGAAAGAATGAAAAAAGCACTGTTCCAACCTACCTTCACCATTTCATACACAATTTTTTCTGTCGTGTGTATTCCCTCCCACCCACCCGCAGACCCACCATTGTCTGTAAACGTCCTAGACATCAACTCATTTTGCACATAATGCTAAGTCGGGGACTGAGAAAAACAAACCATGGTTATGGAAAAACATGGCTGTTACTCAGAGTTGATGTAGTGATGGTTTGTTTCCATGGTTTTTTTCCAGTCACTGGAGTTCCCTCCCCTTTTAGTCATTCCTTCCTTGTATTTCAATTGCCTTTTGCAGCATTGCAGTAGAGGCAGGAAAGAGGCTGAGAGGCTTTTACTTTGAATCATTCTTGCCTGCTGCATCTGTAGCCTGGTGAAACAGAACACAAACAACCCACATTTCAGGGTTTGTATGGAATAATAGCCCACAGTTTACATCCTAATAACAAAGCATAAGTTGCCTTCATTGGTTATTCGTGATAAAGAATCCCTAGTTCCAGCTTTGTGTGCATCAATAAATCATGGTTAATTAAAGCATTACGTGTCGTCATGTGTGAATTAGCTCCTGAAACCATTCCATGGAGGTGCAGGGATTAGGCCTACTCCTCCTATAAAAGAGCCATCAATGGTTGTGGAAACATATTCTTATTTGAAGAGATGTGACCATAATCCGCAGCTGAAATACCAAGGCCGGTAGACTCAGAGATAAGTCAGACAGTTGCTAAAAATCAGAGAATGTAAAGTTAGTGGGAAAGTTAGTGAGCCTACTAATGAGAAGGGGGACAGACCTAACATCATTAATTTGAAGACACAATGGCAGGGTAGACGGACAGAACCATTGAGAAACCTTAGGCAAACCAAGCAGTTGGCCCTCAACTAGGAGTACTCAACCATCAAGCTCTGGTTTACTCTTTTCAGTTGTGGAGTGGAGAAGAAGCATTCACTTTGGAATCAACTTCGTAACATTAAGCTGCATTTTCCTAAGGGCAGTATTCTTACCTCGCTTACCTCGTTCCTTTTGCTACTGATTTCTGATCACCTTTAACACAATAAAGCATTTTAAGTTGGTCTGCTTGGAAAGAAGGAAAAAGGAATAGTCAAGGAAACAGGGGAGCCGGTCCAGTTTCATTTTGTTTGTGCTTTTCTTCACCTTTTCCAGCTCTACAATATTTTGAGGTTTCGTATAGTACTGTATTGTAACTACAGCAATACTGTGGGCTTGTATAAAGGCATGATGATATTGGCAGTTTTATTTTTTGATCCCTTTCCTACTGCTCTACGACATGAAAATAGTTTTTTTCACCACTGGCACACACTAAATTGATGTTTTCTTAGAGTGATTTGCCACAACCCTAAGTTTCCCTCCCTAATCAACCACTGCCCCCATTAATTTGTATTTCACACTAGCAATTCAAACTGCTCACCCCAGTTTGGAACGCCTTCCAATTCCCTTTGTTTTTATCATCCTGAATGTTTTGTTTTCATCTGTCCATTTAGCCACCTCCCAGCTCACTTCAAACTCCTGATCATTTATGGATAATTAATAAGCATCAATACCGAACCTTATATTTCTTTATTGTGATGGCTGTCCATTTAGTCTTACTCTGTGTTTTCTGTTCTTCAACAATCAATGCATAATGGCATCCATCTTCTTATTTTTTAAATTAATTTTTACTGTGAGTTTTAAACATCAAAACAAAAAACAAAACAAAAATCAATCAACAAATACAGTTTTACAATGTTGTTCCATTAAATCTGATTAATCTATTACAATGAATATATACATACTATGTGCCCATATATATTTCATGTATAGCAAAAGAAACTGCTATTCATTAGGGATAGTCATGCATAGACTTCAACCGAGGCAGCACCAGTATCCATGTATTTGTGCATTCATAAATTATGCCTAAAAACCACCCATTCAACAATTGCGAGCTGCATTGTCCTCCATCCACTGTGTTATTGAAGGTGGTCATTTGTCCTTCTAATGTTGTAATACTTGTCTTTTAGTTTTTTAAAGGACACAGAGAATCCATTTACATTGGCCTTGTATCAAGTTCCAAGAGATGGTTAAATAGTGAAGAACATGTCCATAAATATTAAAGAACTTTCCATCACAAAGTTTTACATATTATTGACTCCTCCTAAAAAAAAAAAAGAGCTATTGGGCATTGCTAAAACGTATGAGTAAGTGAAGGCTTAGCTGCATTACACCTCCAGCAATTGGCCAATTTAGATCAATGCTTACTAAAAAGATGTTTCTTCCTTTTCTTCTTCTTGTTGTTATTTTTTAAATCTGTTGTTAGTCTTTTGCTGTTGTACAAGAGTACTTTTGTGGTCAATGCCCTTGTCATTTCCAGCTGTCAAACTCAGCAAAATCAGACTTAATGTAAGCTAAATTCTGAACAGTTGACAGCTGTCACTGGCAAATCACCAGCAAAGGGGAAACAAGCAGCAGTGAAGGTGCACCAAAAGATAATAGTCTGAACATCCCCTTAGCTTTGTAATCTTCCTGCTTTCTAGTCCTGAGCTGACATTTCTCATGTCCTCCACCTTTTCAACACTTCTCCAAGTGTGCTGCCTAACGAGAAGAGGACATCTTAAGGCCAATGCCTTTTCAAGTCTTCTTGTCAGAGTTGTTATTGTGGTTCCATGGCAACTATACAAAAACCCTGAAAAGGAAATGGAGTGGGAGAGAATGAATGGAGCTGAGGAGATCACCCCATTCATTCCATCCTTTTCCACCACTTGTAAGGGTCATTTAAAAAAATGCACTGGGAGACAGGTACATTTTTTTGTTTTTTGTTTTCTGATCAGGAAATATATACAGAATTTATTTATTTATTTTAAAATTTTATATCCTGCCCTTCACAGTGTCTCAGGAAGTTAATTCAAGGTTGGGGAGTCAGTGGAAGGAAAATTTGCATCATATTCCCCCTCTACTAGCAGACATATTTTAGGCTTGGTTGAAAGATTCTGCAAATACCTGTTTACTTGATTCAGGATCCATTTGAGGGAGACAGTGCCTTAATATTTCCTATAGCAGAGAGTGGTAGTTACTGTATATACTGGTGTTTAAGGTGACTCACATATAAGATGAGGTCGATATTTTGGGCTGTTTTTCTGGTGTTTGTCATATGTTGGGGTATACATGTTGTTGCAGTGTGTCGTATTTTGTTGTGGTGGTTGCTTTGTTTTTGTTTTGTTTTTGTCTTTTGTAAGCCATCCAGAGACTTTTAGTATTGGAATGGCATATGAAAACTGTAAATAAATAAGATGACCCCTGATTTTTCTTGCTCTTTTTGGCTTCAAGATTCATCTTATATGTTGGTATATAGGATAGTTTTCTCACCTAAAGATAGTAAAGGGCATAGCATACGTTTTTCTTTTCCAAATTCCAGTTGTTATTTCAAACTACCAAGAGGGCAATCCTGTGGGGCTGTAGGATGACCTGGGAAGCCTCTTCTGAGATTGGAGGCAGTGCTCTGACCTTCGAAGGGGGAGCCAGAGACTCGTCTCCCTTGCAGCCTGCACTCTGGCTGCCTCTGCAAGGTGGGGAATCTAGTCTGAGAGGAGGGAAAAGGGGCATTCTGGTCAGAAAGGAAGGGAGGAGACCAGAGAGACCCTAGGATCTGATTTAGCATGAACTTCCTTCAGTCCCCTTCCCCACCCCTCGAAAGCACTCATGCTGAATGGGTTAAAAATTCCCTCTATTGAAAATAAAGGCGGTTGGACAACAGGGAGCCAAAGATCACTTCCACAGCAACTCCTGCCTTGTTGGCTTCAGCCCAACAGGGCATAGGAATCCAGGCTTCCAAGCCTTGAATCATCAGATTGTTCTTTTATCTATGCTGTGATGTAGAGCAAGCTTTCATTCTGTAAGACATAGTGGTCTGCTACACTTCTTAAAACAATTTACTGAACAACAAGTACTGTCTCAAGTCTCCTCCTCCTCGTCCTCAGCATCCTTTGCTAGCTGAAAGAATGAATCAGACCCCGCTGTACCACCAGAAAAATCCTTTTGTTGTGCTCAGCAATTTGAATCTCTTCCTTGTTTTCTTCCCTAAGACTAGAGACAGACATGAATAATACTGCCTTACTTTATTTGCATGTATAGCCTCTAGTGAGTCCACCATAATGGAGCGACACTCTCATAGTTTCTATTTTTTCCTTTCCCTCACTGTTGGCCTTGCCTAATATGCATTGCAGCAATGATTTCTTTGTTTTGTGTAACAAAATGTGTTCCTTCCCATATGTTGCAACATTTAAGAACTATCGTGCTGTTAGAAATGAAAATGCCGTACTCTATATCTTTATACAGTTGTGCGAGTTCAGTGAACCTGTTCCATTTGGATATTAACATGCAAGATCAGGTCTAGGATCCTCTAACCCCAATAATTTAATTGGATGGGGATTAATTAATATCAGAAACCGAAATACATTGGCCTTGTGTTTCTTGAACATGAATTGCCTGTGCTGACTGAAACCATTTTTCCTACATCGTGTTCCAATAAGGCAGCTGGTAGTCTTGATCTGCTGTTCAAAGTGCAGAGTCAACAGTCTCACAGGAAATGTCCCATTGCTTGACTAGGACCAACAAGTTGAAGAGTCTGTTCACACGTTCAGCTGTCAAATGCCACGCATGGTGGGGTGTACAGCCTTGGAGGGGGATCAGGGCTGGCCCTTCTGGGTCCATATGCCCTTCCCTTTCCCCTAACCACCAGTCAGCCTTTGGGTGGTTTCTCAGCTTTATGCATTGTTGCCTCATTCTAAAACAATGAGATGCCTCCCCTAAGGCTTAGTTACTGGCAGTAAGAGCTTAAAGCAAACATATGCTGGTGTTTTGGACCTCACTTCTTTTGCCCTTGGCCCTACTTCAGAATTTGCAGGTAATGTTCAGAAATCTGGGTCCCTTTTAAAAGGGAGTTTTCACAAGGCAATGGGTAGATTTTGACATACGGCTGCATAGCTGGCTGTCAAAACTCCTTTTCCCCAGAAGAAGAAGGTGGGATGAACTTTTGCACTTTCCAGAGCAGCTGAGGTCTTAGAAAAAAATGCTAAATGTGCATCACTGTATTGGAGAGCAGGGCAGAGACTCTTGCCAAGAAGGGGTGGTATAAATCTTATGACCTCTTTCTGTGACCTAAGATCTCGTGCATCTCTGCTTTCCCTTGACAGCTTGCCTTTTGACAGCCACTTTGGAAAAGTCTGTTTGGCACAATGTCATTGGTTGGTAGCTGCTGCATTTTGACAGCAGGCAACCCTCCCCTCCACATTGCTCACTTGACATCCCCCATTCCCACTCATGTATACCTGTGTTTAAAAGAAATTTAGACATACAATGAAAATTTTGCATCTGCTCTGTGTTCAAGAAAAATATTTTAAAATGTTTGTCAGCTATTGGTAACCCCTCCATGGTCCTGCTTGGGCACTTGGAAAAGGTTATCAGTGGTTGCCAAAACAGGAATCATGGAAGCTGGCTGTTGAACCAGAATTTGCTTACATTAACACTGGGTACAGGCTAGTACTGTGGGTGGGTTCCTTGGCATATCCTGACGAAGACTGGGGGGAAGAGGGGAAGGAGGGACCAACAACACCAGTAAGCTTCATCATCTTTTAGGTAACAACCATCAGTCCTCTGTGGCTTATTGATAGGCAGGGTTATTATAACATGTGAACTCTCACATCGGTAGAGAGCTATCAATAACATGAAGTTTTAAGTTTAACTAAGAGGCTGAGGGAGTAATCCTGTTACCCCCAGATACTGTCTGAGGGGCTTAGGATAGTCCAGACTCCCAGCTTCGAGCCTGGAGACAATGTTCTGTCTGTGGAGCTGGGAATCGGAGCTCTGATCCCTCCCCACTGACCCCTTGCAACCAGCTAGATAAGAACCACACTGGCTAGGCCCAAAATTCAAGTAAGTGGCCTGGGACCAGGGTTAAAGTGGTTTGGGGGGCTGGGGTAAGGAGGAGACTGGACCAGCCAGGATATGAGCTATTCTGAAGCCACTTCTGCTTCCCTCTCTAACTCACCCCAGCTAGACATCTATTGAAAGTGCAGGGCAGGAGGACAGAGGCAAAGATCAGATCCGCCACTCCTGCAGCCACTTTTCACTGAGTGTCTGTAAGCCTTCAAGTTCAGGGGCAAACAGCATCCTGATATGACTGTGCCTGAAAAGGTCAATGAATCATCCACTGAAACTTATTTTAGGAAACAGCGGTTCTAATAACTTCACATGTATGTGTAACATTAATTTCCTATCTGCTTGCTAGTCCTCGGAGAGTTGCAGCTTGGAGGCTGTGATTTGCACACTCATTGCCCTCTCTGCCATGGATGGGCCACGTCATGCGGGGCAGGAACATTGTCATTCCTGCAAGCCCCATTCTGTGTGGTGCTGGGAGGAATAAGCCAGTTTGTAACAAACTGCAAGGAAAGCCTTTTGTAGCAGCAGCAAATAGCCAGGGAAGACACAAATGGCCAGATACTGCTAAGATGTGGCTGCTTGAGCCTTCCTTTATTTTTTTGCCACTGAAATCAGAAGTGAGCCAGTGATTTTTTGCTGTTGTAGATTTCAGCAGTGCAACCTGTAAGGACTAGCCCTAGGCACAGGAAGGCTGCACGCAACCCACAGACCATTGTTATCCACCTGAGTTCTAGGCATGTGGTTGTGAGAACCTGGAGAACGTGCATGTGCCACATGGACTTCATGAAAATCCAGGGCTGAAATTTTAGCTGGCTAGATTATGCCACATACTAAAACAACTTATTTATTACATTTCTTTCCACAAAATGGTGTCCTGCATACGTTTTGAACTTCTAAAATGGCCTATCTCACAGTACCTGTCCAGTAAATCCTAGAGAGAATATTTTTTTAAAAAAGTTTGTGTAGGTCCAAAGACTTTTATCATTGGAGAAGTCCCCGATGCTGGGAATGACTGACGGCAAAAGGAGAAGGGGACGGCAGAGAATGAGGTGGCTGGATGGAGTCACTGGGGCAGTGGGTGTGGGCTTGGGTGGACTCCGAGGGTTGGTGGAGGACAGGAAGGCCTGGGGGAACATTGTCCATGGGGTCACGATGGGTTGGGCACAACTTTGCAACTAAACAAACGAACAAAAAGACTTTTAGGCGTTGCAAGGGCTTTGTAGAAATATTCCCTTTTTATGGGATGGTTTAGAATGTTACCTGTGTGTTTGTACCCTATGAAAGTTGCAAGTTAATAGTTTTCCTTTTGTGGATAACATCTAAGAACTTTGTATTTGGGGGTCCTGATGGCACTTATATAGAGCAATGTATGTCTTTTTAGTTTCATATTTTTCTAATTAGTCCATTTGTTCACAAGGTGTTTTCAGCAAGTGTTGAGTTGTAGAAAAAATAATTTATAATTAAATCTGCTTGGCCTATTTAATAGCCGCAATTGCATTGAGCTTCTGTAGTACTGCAAACCACACTTAACATTTTTAAAGAAATTATATTACATGCATTTGCATCTGTATAGTTTTTCATTATGTCTGTTCTTGCTTCTCCAAAATACACTGCTATAGTGATGAGATTTTGCTTTTATTTTCATTTTACAAATAGTTTCTTCTAATAAAAACAATAAAGCTTTTAAAGTACCACAAGACTTTTTGTTGTTTTGTTGCAACAGATTAACCCTGCTACCCCTCTGGAAATTCCTATACACAGTAATTCTATTGATCTGAAACAAGATTAGACTTATTGCTTCTCTTCTCTTCCCCTCCCCTTGCCTCGCCTTGCCTTTTAAATGAAAGGAGTCCAGTGTATTCTGGGGAACACTGGGAATCCTCAGGAGTTTTTCTGAAAAACTTCCATGAGAAGATCAGTCATGCCAGACCAGTTTTCTGAAAGCACGCTTGCCTGCTAGTACATACCAAGTGCCCCCTACAGCGTGCAGTGAAACAAACAGTACTGCTGGGTGTATTCTGGAGCCCCTCTTTCAGTTGATGTTGGAGGTCAGTGAATCCCTGTCCAGTGCCCCACATGTATTGAAAAAAGGTGGAAAAGCCAGTCCTAGAATCGTCTAGCAACATACTGAGTTTCCATGGAAAGCTTGCAGGGGTTCCATGGTAGGAATTAGGTATGGAGATTGTTTCCTCGATGTGGAAAGTAGGTGATACGTTGTTAGACATCCCTTGATTTGGGGGTAATACTTGATCTAGCAGATGTTGCTTATTTAACCATCATGCCATGCCACATACTGCTATTTAGTAATCCTATAAATAGGTCAAAAGGCTAACATTTTTAAAAAGTAGATAAAAACTAAAATAGAACCTTTTAATCAATGGTCTTTATCTTAGGTCATTCTGACAAGAAACCCACTACTTAAGGTACATAGCAGGGGAGCTGGCAAAGCAAAAATGTGTATCATTTTATTCTGCAACATTGTACTGAAATGTGCTAGAATTCAGGATTGGTTTTGGAAGCGTCAGGGTCTGTCGGGTGATGCTGCTCTCCCTGCTGGCCTGAAAGAGAAGGCCTCCTGGTTTGCCTTGCAAATACTGTATGTGGAGGACTAGCATTGACCTGATCATGCAGGCCAGCTGGGGCCTGCAGGGGACTCTGTAAAAGGCTTTCCAGTCATGCTCAGCTTTGCTGCAACAACATGACTCTTCTTCTTCACTTGCGTCTTGACTCTCACCTGTTCTTGACTGTGCATTTGCCTGTAGTCCTTCCATGCCTTTGCTAGTATAAGACTCTTGCTTGTTCCTGGCTCAGTCTTTGCTTAGGGTTCTATCATGCTTTTGTAGGTTATCAGAGCTGTGCTGGCTTCTGACTGCGCTTTTGTCTGTTGCATTATGATGGCTCAGCAAGTCTCCAACCTTTGCCTGAACAAGCCTTGGTTTTTTCCCCCACCTCTATCAGCTCTGGTCTTAGAATCTTAATAGGGTTGGAAGGGGCCATCAGGTCCAGCCCCCTGCCCAGTTCAGGACACCAAGTTAAACATCCCTCTTAGATAGCTGTCTAGTTGCATCTAGAATGCCTTTTGTGCGGGAGAGCCCACCACCTCCCTAGGTTGTTGGTTCCTTTGTAGTACTGTTCTAACAGTCAGAAATTTCTTCCTGATGTCCCACTAGAACTTGGCTTCTTGTGTCTTCAGCCCATTATTCCGTGTCCTGCACTATGGGATAATCAAGAAGAGATCCTGACTTTCCTCTTTGTGACAGCCTTTCAAGTACTTGAAGAGTGCTACCGTATCACCCTTCTTCTCGAGGCTAAACATGTTCAGTGCCTTCAGTCTCTCCTCATAGGGCTTTGTTTCCAGTCCCTGGACCATCCTTGTTGCCCTCCTCTGAACTGTTTCCAGCTTGTCTGCATCTTTATTGAACTGTGGCACCTAGAACTGGGTTCACTACTCCAGATGAGGCCTAACCAGTGCTGACCAAAGGGTCATGGTGTTCCAGGTGATATGCTGCTTACTTCATGGAGCTGACAGGAACTGAGCTCAGTTTCAGTGATTCTCTATTCAAGCGTGAAATTAGGGGGAGAACTCATCCCCTTTCCTTCTTCCTCTTATATATGGGCATTCATTCTGTGAATTTGTTTCTTTTAGCTACCACAGATTTTAGCCAATTATTGTCTCTCTGTTATTTAGTTTGTAAAGAAGTAATTAAAAACATGGCTGCAGACATATTTTTGCCTCTCCACCTGGATGTAAAGAGAAATGAATTAAACAGCACAGTGGGAGCTTTCTTAGAGCTAAATATATCAACTACAGAAAAGTCTCATTAACACCACTGTACAAAAATAGTGCAGAAGTTCACAGGTCTGATAGAGCAAGAATTTATTTTATTACATAGTCATAGAGTGAAATTATAAGCAAGTTTAATTAGTCTCACCAGAGGGCAGAGAGTAGAACCAGATAATTAGTGAAGGCCATTGCATCACCTTAAAATGGAGATCATTTGTTTGAGTTTAAGGCTGCAGTCCTAGGCATACGTGTAAGATGGGTTTTCATGTTGAGATGTTCTGATGTGAGTGTTGTAACAGACTGTGAGTGATGTTACTTATACAGTCAAAATGGCACCACCCAAAGATAGGCCAGCTAGAGATGGACACCCTTCACTTTAGGTTTTTCTGCATTTCTTGTTTTACAATCTTAAATTTGGATCTCCAGTCTTAAGTTTTCTTCATCCCAAATGTTGGTAACTAAGGTGATAATAATAAAATGTGTGGGATGAGGTGCGAACAACTCAGTGAAATCAAAGCATGCTGAGTAGTTTTGGAAAAGTGACTGAATTATGGAGGGAAAAACAGAAAACAGAGAGGAGAGTGAGATGAAGTGGCTGGAATCCTGAAGAGAATGGCTCCATACTGCTGTGTTTCATTGAAGCTTTCACTTGTTCTGAATAAACCTGTTTGGAATCATACTGCACTTCATGTAATTTATGTACACACCTAATTCTTTGCTGGCCTCTGCTATTTTCACAATTGCTAGGTGATCTACCACATCTGAAGCCCTGTAAGTACATGTTGACAAGGGTAGCAGATGGGAAGGTTGCTGTTTTGCCCTGCTAATCGTGCAGATCTTTATTCTTTAAAATTCCCAACATCTGTTGGCTCCAGGATATGTGGACATGTTGGACCAGTTGGCATAGACTGGTGGCATAAATTGGTACCCTGATGCTGGGGCCTCTCTGGCTGCCAAAGGGAATTCTCTTGACTACTGCCTCAGCTCTTCCTCAGCACTTGCCCCAGAATTACCTTGGAAAGTCCCCCATCAGCAGCATCCTGCCTGTAGATCTCTGCAGGTGTGGTGGTGGCAGCTCCACAATGGACACACTTCCTTCCCACCCACACTGAGGGCATCTCTGTGCCCTCTTAACCCCTTCCAGGCAGTGGATCTTGGAGTTAGGATTGCCTTGATAGGTATTGGCTTGGACGATTGCAAATTTCTTTCAACCTACCTAATACTTGTCATGCTTTTATTGGGCATGGTCAATATATTTGGGCCTCATGATATATTTGTATGTATGATATATTTGGGCATGTATAGTATGATATATTTGCATGTATAGCATGTATAGTATAGCATGTATGGTATGATATATTTGGGCCTCATGAGTCTTGAGCTGGTATGTGGATCTTTAGTATAATACAAACGTAACATTTTATATGGAAGGAAAGGGCAAATTCAGTGACCTCATGCTCTGGTAAGTCCTATAGTGGGTCTAGAAATCTAGACAAATTTAACTGGTTGTGCTTTTCCCCCTTTCTTTTCAAGTAAAAAAATAGTCTAAGGATTGGTCTTAATTTTAATTTGTCAAAAAGGCAATTTAATTTGTTATACCGGGGAAGGCGGTATAACACTGGAGTTAATATGCTCATGCCTCGGTGTTGTTCTCATTACTAGGCAAGCTGCTCCATTCTGAACCGATTGCAATTTTCAGACCATTTTTAAGGACAGGCCCATGTTTTTGTAATTATAAATTCTTAGTTTATCTGGGTAATTGTTTTTAAGTTATATTGTATACTGTCTTGAATGTGTGCTTGCTCGCTCGCTCGCTCTCTCTCTCTCTCTCTCTCTCTGTGACTGTCTGCACATGTTTACAGGTTAGAAATATCTCACATAAGTCGACCAAATAAATTCAACTTTCTTATGAGTCACACATCCCCATTATTTGTTGAAAAACAGCAGAGACACTAAAATCTTCAGCCTGTTTTGTTATGCTCAGTCTTCTGGCTATGTCAGAGGTGGGCTGGTGCAGTCCTGTGTATGACTGAGTCTGTAGCTGTTCCGTTTTTTGTGATGAGAGACAGTTTTCTGATGTTCTTAAGTAAGGTACTCCCAGTATCTATAACCTTTGCTGCTAGGAAAATGCATCTAAAATTAAGATGCCATTTCCATCTGTGTTTAAGTCTAGTAATTTGTTTCATTGCTGAAAATACCCATAGGAGACAGCTTCATTTGGAAGATTGCTGATTGCAGTACATATGCATCAACTGATAGAGGATTAATTGAGGTTATAATGTTGTTTTGCATTCTCTGTATTTTCTTAAACTCTTTAAAGCACAAGTGCTGCAAATTCTCTAGACCCTTTCTACTCCAATGCACTTCTGATCACTAAGAAAGTCCTTTGTTGGGATGTACTAGCATTAGAAATCCAGGGGTTGCTTGATACATTGTATATGCTTTTTACAGTTTGGAAGGTAAACAAGTCTAGGGATACCTAGTGCTAGTTATTCTAGCATTAGATAAATCTCAGTTGAAGAAATGTGGATGCTTCTGTTAAAGAGACAGTGCCAGTGGTGACCACGGAATTAAAAAAAAAAAAAAACAGTGGCAAAGTCCTAGTTATAACACTAGGAAGGTATATCAACATTATTTGTAGGCATTTTTGTTTCAGAGTTGAAGTGCAGGGTGGGAAGAGAAAAGGCATTTGTAGGAGTATCTGTCATATACATCATGGTGGGGAGATTTCTGTGATTTTACGACTTCATTAAAAACAAATGGTAGTGCAGTAATATATTATTCTTCCCTCCAGCTTCTTTTAGCCTGCTCATGTAGTTATGGAGTGTAGGTTTATGTTGGAGTGTTGTGTATAGATATTTAGAAGTAAGAAAAGTAAACTAAAGCATTTAATGCTCTACCTTGGAGCAATTTTGCCTATCAGACTTTGAGAATGGTTTGGTTTATAAATTGAGCATCCATTTTAAATGAAGTGCTGCAGTTGTACTTTTTACTATACTTCATGGAAAGCTGATCTTAGATGAGGATAAGGACTGTCCCTTAACTCCCCAAGGAAGATTGTCTGCTCCATTTACCAACTCCTGGTCCCTCTTTTTCTGCTTCATTTCCTTTGTTTCATAAAATGACTTGGAATGAAATATATAAACCTAAGCAAGGCTTAGTTTTTTGCACTACTGCTAGCATCCCTGACCATAGGTCATGTTGGCTGGAGTTGGTGGGAGGTACAGTCAAAAACGTCTGATGCGCACCAAGTCTGTGAAGGCTGCTTTAGGTTATTCGAAAATGCTGCATTGCAAATTAAAAGCTTTCCAGTGCAAATTGCCCTAATTTGCATAGATTTTTTATTTTTCAGAAAATCCACATTGCTGGTAGGTAGATGGGAAATGAAGAGGAAACCTCACCTTTCGTATTTTAGACAGTAGTGTTAAACCTATGCTAGCCAGAAACCTTCTTTAGTAGAAATTTAGGATTCTTTCACCTCCCTGTTTTTAAAACAACTTATTGATAAGTCCTAAATATTTTCTAGGGACTGTTCTGATAAGTCTGTTATCTCCTGTAAGCATTCCAGCTGGGACCTTCCTTGTCCTCAGACAGTGTGATTGAGATCCTAAATACCTTATTTGCTCACCCCCCAAAAGTGACTTTAGAGGTTGACTGTCTTCTCAGGATTAAAATCCATTGGATGTGATCGAATGGAAACTATAGTCCAGTTTTTTTCTAAAAACTTGTAGCAGTTTTAAATAACATTTTGCGAGTTAGTGGGGGTGGGGGACATCTCTGTCTGCTTTTAAAGTCAGCATCATGGAATATTAATGCTTACTTCATTGTAAACTTTTTTGGAGTTTGTGCTGTTGCTCATTTGTTTAGGACTCTGCAAGTGTTTTTTTAATCCAAATGCTCATGCTATTTCCCAGGCTGCCTATTTACATCATAACATAACTTGTGATCAGTTATTGAAAAAAATGATCCAGTGCATTACCAGTCCTACATGAACGGGAGTTAGAGAGGACCCTTTTCAAGATTACGGTTTTTGTGGTGGTAGGGGGGAATTCTTTTAGAGGGTTTTTTTAAAATGGGAAATACCCTGTTGACATGCTGTTTTTCTCTTGCAAAGTACAGTATTTTAACAAACTCTTTGAGACTCTGCCCCAATACCAAGTTATAGAGCAAAAAACTCACATTTCACAATCTTAATCAGGATAAGAAGCATAAGAAGTGGTGTTCATTTCACTAGTGTTTGCACAAATAATAACAAAGTTGAGAATTTTGTTTTGTTTTGTATTGTTTTAGTTTTTCTAGAACTTAAAATGTCTCTAATTACTTGGTCCAAACACTTTCAGTTGTTACTAGAAATTTTGTGTCCATCTGGTAAGAAATTAAGCAACAAATATAAATGGTAGCCTACAAAACGTTGGGTTTTCTATTCCAGAAAGCATTATAGTTCTCATCATTTTGTGTGGTCTCTTTGTGGGTGGGAAGAAGAAGGTTATGCTGTGCTGTGTGTTCTTACCAAGACTCTTTGCAAGTGAATTTATGAAAAACTTTGAACTGATTAGAAAAGAATGGCTCAGCTACAGAAACCTTGCTGTTAGATGGCAATTCTGCTTCAGAGCAGTGGAAACACTTGTCTGTGTTCCTACAGAATGTAATTTGCAGAGATCACTTTTAGGTTGGGTGAGCGACCCCTTCCAGCTGAAAGGCTGAATTCTGTCATGGCTAACCTTGCAGGAATCACATGCCAGTGATGAGTAGGACCAAAGCAAAACCGAAGCAGGACTACCCTGCTTTTTTCCATATTCAGAGACATTTCCCCTCCACACACACACCTTGGGCTCCTGTCCTCCATATCTTCTCCTCTTCTCTCGTCTGCTTTCCTGCTACTTCCTGGTTTGCAACAGTCCATAATTTGCTGTAACTTTGATCAGGCAAACAATGGTTTGTACCTGCCTTGCAAACCAGAATTGTACACCAGAGTTTGCCCTTACCGGTTGCCTAATTTGAATCAACTGCAGACCATTTCACTTCCATTGGTATGAACAAAATACAGCAAGATGAGCATACCAAAAAAGTGCAATATCCCAGTCATATCACAGTTCTACTTGTAGCTTATGACAGAAGAGAGTGATTTGTTAGCTTCAAGAGTCATCCATCGGAAAGCAGCCCATGTAACTCTCACTTTTCAAGTGGAACCTTTCTCTGCCTCAGCCATTTGTTAACGCAAGCAACACATATTTGAAGTAGGAAAAAAATAGCATCGAAGGATGGGTTCTTCAGAGAGGGGGTGCCATAGATAAGTGGGCTGCCTCAATGATGACAATGACAGCATTTGCGGTGATCTAGCAGTCCGTGTACTGCTCTAGTATTCTGAGCCGTTTGTATAATGTATGCTATTAGACAGATGCTAGGAGATTCTGTTTGCTGTGATATTAAAACAACATATGTGCCCAGTTGCTAGAAACACACTCATTATTTATCAGATTCAGGGTTTATTTATTTTTTTCTATGTTAGATCTATTTTTATCTTAGGAACTCAATGCTAACGAGCCCTTAGTCACCTTTAGTTATTTACTCATGTTGTATTGCGAAGCTCAAGCAAGCTGGATTTGGCCTACTCATTGCCTCATATTTATACATCTGCAGGTTCCCTCGAGTCTTGACAAATAAAAAAAAATCACCAGTGTGTGTTTCCTTAGCAACAAGAGCTAAAGCAACCTGCTTTTGTTGTTTTCCTAAGGACGCCATTGAAGTTAAGCTCAGGGCTTGTTCCCATGTAGTACTGAATGCACAGTCTTCCTTATTTTTAATGTGCTCCATTAGATGGCCAGACTTCCATGCTGAAGTATGTGTATGCTAATTGTATGTGCAAACACCAGACTAGCAAGGATGCACGTTTCGGTGATCTCCCTGGCACTGCAACCGTTTTAGCCTCGGAACGGCTTTATAGGTAAAGAGATTGGAATGTTCAATATGGCTGGGAAGAGTGCATGAGTGCATAGGCAGACTAGCAGAGTAATTTAAAAACTATATTTAGAGCTAAATGTTTTGGTTGGTGCCCTTCCGGTAGCTATAATATTAAATGGATATCAAGAGGGGCCGTTGGAATGCTGGGAAAAGAATGTTCTGAAGAGAAGAAAATAACCAGGTTTATTTACCAGACCAAAGGGTAAAACAGGATGATGGGGAAGAGTTGTAATGATTTTCCAGTTTTGAAACAAGCTGCAGCAAAGTGTGTCAGAGCCACCTTGGCAGCCTCTGAGAACCGAGCAAGAACTCAGCAACCATAAGCTAGTAGGATGAAGGATTGAATGTTACATATGGGGGGGGGGGGTACCCTGATGTCCAGTCACTAGGGAACATTGGCAGTGCTTCCCTTGGGGCATTCCAAGAATTTATTTGGCTTTATTGGTCTAGCTTATGAAGGGGGCAGAAAGAGAGAGAAAAACTTGTTACTTCAAATGAGCTCTTTAGTTCAGATATCCAGGAAGGATAGATGTGGTGCAATGTTTCTTTTGGACTTTAAAAATTCAGAACCTTGCCCAGCTGTGAAGCTCACTGGTTTGCCTCGGGCAGGCTCTGTTTCAGTCTAAGCTGCCTCATTTAGTGTTGTTACAAGACTAAATGAGATGGAAAAAATATAAGGCATTAGTTTCATTATTTTTCATTTATTAGATTTATATCCCACTTTTTTTAAGAATTCAAAGTGGCTTACATCATTCTTCTCCTGCTCTCAGCCGTACCGCATTCAGCTCCACCTCCCCCCCCCCCCCATTTAACCCAGGTGAGGCAGTGACTGTTCTGAATCAGTGACTAGGCCTGGTTATGGACTGGATGAGGACTGATAAACTTAAACTTGATCCAGACAAGATGGAGGTGCTGTTGGTGGAAGTGTCGTCTTCAACCTGTTCTGGATAGGGTTGCACTTCTCCTAAAGGACGGGGTTGGGGATCTTCCTGGATCCTGATGCTAGAATTGCAGGTGGACTCAGTGACTAGAAGCACCTTTTATCAGCTCAGGTCGATTTACCAACTACAGTGGTGCCTTGTACTTGAATGACCCTAAGTTCGAGTGTTCCAGAGTTTGAACACTAAAATCGAGATAAAATCGTTCTGACGTTTGAACAATGGTTCTAAGTTCGAACTGCACGCACAGTGAAAAAAACACAGTTGCTGCAGAAACGTCATCTGTTGTGCACCTTTTCGGTGCATGCTTTGTCAGTCATTTTCAGTGTTTTTCAGTGCATACCTTGTTTATCGTTTTCAATATATTGGGTATTGTTTAGGGTCCAGGAACAGATTAATGCACTTTCCATTATTTCTAATGGGGAAAATTGATTCAGTCTTTGAACGATTCAGAAATCCTGAAATGAATTAAGTTTGATGTACGAGGCACCACTATATGCCCCTACTTATTTATTTATTTATCTATTAAAACATTTTTATGCCGCCCCATTCGCCGAAGCCTCGGGGCGGCTTACAACAATAAGTTAAAATAATTATAAATCAAAAATATAAACATTAAATTAAAAATACAAAAATACAGTATAAAATAAGCCACCCTGGACACCCACCCTATCTGGACAAGCAGAGCCTAGCAACAGGGATCCATGCTCTGGTAACCTCTTGTTTGGATGACGATAGCACACAGTAGTCCAAACTACTGGGGTTGCCTTTGAAAATGGTCTGGTGACTTCACTTGGTTCAAAGGAAGCAAGGAGGGTGGCTGTTGGGGAAGGGCCTTCTCAGTTGTGGCATCCCATATGTGGAATCAGCTTCCCAAAGAGGTGTCTGGTACCACCTCTTTGTTCCCTTGGCATCAGGTGAAAACCTTTTTTATTTTCCCAATATTTGAATAGTTTGATTTTTATTCCCATTTTTAATTATATTTTTACTGTACTTCTAAGAGTAACCAAGCTGTGGAGGCTGTAACATTGTATAAATTTTTTATTGTATTTTATGGTGATTTTATAATGATTGCTTTATATTTATTAATTTTATTTTGATTCTGTAAATTGCCCAGAGAGCCTTTGAGCTGATGATCAGTGTAAAAATATAATATATTAATAAAATAAAAATCAACATCCCTTTGAGGTAGGTTGGGCTGAGAGTCTGTGACTAGCTGAAAGTCACTCAGTTGGCTCCATGGCCAGGCAAGGCCTAGAACCCAGATTGCCTGAATTCCTGACCTCATGCTTTTAACCACTACTCCACACCGGCTCTCTAATGAGATATTTTTAAGGCATTTTGCATATTATGGTAGATTTGATCAATAATAAACCTAACTTCTCATGGAAGAAGTGTGCTTTTAAAAGCCTCTTGTGGAAAGCTGCTTCTGTTGTTAGCAAGATTTAAAGATTTGCTTGAATGTGCTCATTATGATGTGAGTTTTTACTGCTGATGATGAGGCCACTGAATGTGTCACCATGACTGTGATCATAAATGTGTCTTGGAGAAAAGTCTAATAATTTATCTACTGGCGTGTTTTCATTATTTCATTTAATAATAAAAATAAAAATAAAAATAGAAGGAACCCAGTTGTGGAAATAAAAATCCCCCCTTACCGAAGAATGCAGTTGTAAAATATTTACATATGAAAATTCTAGCCTGGGTGTATGATATGCACACACACAGTGGATGCTATTTGGTCAACCCTGGACACACAAAGTACTGGAGAAACCTGACAATGTATAAAATGTGTGTCCTGCCCTTTATTTATTAAATGTATATCCCAGTTTTATTTAAATCTGAGATCTGTAAATTCTGAAATTCCAGGCAGGTGGAAATAGGACACTGCCTGGGCAAGCTAAGTTCAGCCAGGTGTCCATTAGGTTAATCAAGAGTTGGTCATCTGCCAAGAGAATGCATTTCTCCTTTCCAGTACAGTTCGTCTCACCCCTCCACCCCAAAAAAAATTGCTCTGGAGTATTGTGGAAATACAAGCAGATTTCGGGTAGGCAGTGGGGGAGGAAAGCAAGAGGAAGCTCAGTTGTGTGAGTGAAATCCGCTTGGTGCAGTGTTGGATTTAACCTCTTGCTCCACCCCTATAATCTCCTGATGAAGTCTCCTAAAATCAATAGAAATCAGTATTAATCCATGGAATGAAATTAAGGAAATGAGGCAGGGTTTGATTTTTTTCCCCCCAAAGCAAGGGTGTGCCCACTTTACTTAATGCTCAGTATTCCTTTTGTTCCTCCTGAATAAACAACAGTCATTTTTCCAACACAACCACCTCCATCAGCCTATTCAAACTTGCCTATTCATACTTGCCCACTTCTCTCAACTGCTATGCAAACTTTCTTTGGATTTTCTCTTGAGTTCTCAGATGTGCTTGACTAAGTATCATAAACAGCCAGGAAGGAATTAGTGCCTTGCAGCCGCAAATATAATTGGAATAGACCTTTTAGGCATCAAGTTTTCATCATTACTACTGTTCTACTGGATTGAAAAATCCATATATCTTCATCTTGCATTTCTTCAAAATGAATGATTTTGGTTTATTAGGGATTCAAACAGAAAGCAGAGAACAAAAAAAGTTAGTTTCAAAATATAAATCAGTAAGCAGTTTAAAGTGTCAATGCAGAGGCAAATGGCAAAGAAAATAGAAAAACACAGCCTAGCTCTTTACAGCCCTACATTAAGCTGCTTGCCTGCTTCCCTAAAGATGTGTGATCTCCATAGTGCAATTCCCCTGGTGCCTGTGACAGGCCCTCATTCTCTTTCCAGGAAACCTTCCCTCCTTGAACTCCCTTTCTTAGCAGACCTTATCTCTTTATTCCCTTCCCCCTTCCTGCGGGAGAGTCTCCAAAAATATTGTGTGCAAGTTTGGCTGATTCTCTGCTTATTGCTAGTTGTCAGCTCAGAGATGGGTTTTCAGGGATTCCTCCATTGTTTGGGCACCTGGGCAATTGACCAGTCAGTGCATTTGAGAGTTCCCTTAGCGGATTTGCAAGCTCTCTCTTTCTCTATCTCCCCCCCACCCACCCACCCACATTTCCTGTGTGGGTTTTTTTGTGGGAAGGCAGAGATACTTGCCTCTCAAGGACCTCAGCCAGGGCATTTGCACCTGTATGCCAACATCAGTGGCTTTTAGCAGAGGCAGGCAATTGGCTTATAAAATGGGTGTTTCTGCTCTCGGAGCTGGCTAAGATGGAGTCAGTGTGGTCTGGCTGAATGGGCCAGATCACACTTCCTAGCCATTACAGGCCGGCCATAATGGATAGCCCCTGCCATTTTTAATAAGCAAGATGCAGTGGGGGGGGGGCACTATAGCTTGTCATTACATGCATATCTGAAAGAGGGTGGTTGAGGCACCAGGCAAGGCACCTCCAGCCCTAAAAAAGGCCATGGGTTCTGGGTGACTTGGTAACCATTCCAACAACTTTACAAGGTTGTGCAGTGACAAGCTGTGGGGCATCCTCACCATGATTCAAATATTCAGAATAGCCACTGTTGCCTTACTGAGAAGCCCCATGGGGCAATTCACCTGGGGGCACTGCTTGCCACAGTCACGTCAATGTTTATTTGAGCACTTATTTTAGAAACATAACGTATCTTCTATTCTGTATATCTCCAGGTGGGGCCATCATAATGATCTCCCCCACTCCTCCATTTATTGTACAGTTTCTTCTTCCTGGCATAGCATCTATTTCTTCTAATTTTACACCTGACACAGAGGAGAGGGAGCTGGCTTTTAAAAACTGGTAATGACAAATGTATTTGTCATGGACAGCTGTTGAGATACTCCCATTAGACTTCCCCAGGGGATGAACTTGGGCTCCGTTCTCTTGCTTGTCAAGACGGGAGGGTGTCTGCTGCTGCAGTTGCCTCGGAATACTATGCCGTTAGACCCCTCGAAGCATCCGAGCGGTTTGGGGGCTGGTGCGCGGCTCTCTCAAGTGTCAGGCACCTACGCAGTGCCGAAGCCTGGTCTGTTTAACTGTGTGTGTAAAAGCAGCATGCCTAATGAATACAAGGGGCAAGGATTGATTATGTCCTGGACTCGGAGGCTGCAGCCATCTGTGAGACAGCGTTCCATCTAGGCTCGCTATGGAAAATATGAAGGAATGTTGAGGAAGCTTATTTGCAAAAGGATATGTACCCGTAAGCAAATTTCTCATGATTTTCCCCTTTTACTTAGAGAGAATTAAGAAGAGTTTGGTTTTTGTTTTGGTTTTTTTTTTTTAAAGATTTCTTTCTTCCTTAACTGACATAATAGTGAGCAGACAAAGGCCTCTTTAAGCAAGGCACGTGTCTGCATGTTGCTAGATTTTGTTCATAAATGGGATTTGGGTCACAGACTGGAAGAACCAGCAAGGATGGTAAATTGATAAGCACAGGGAATTGGATATTGTCTTGCTTTGTGTCCACCAAACTGGATTGGATATAGTTTATCAAATGTATAGTGCTATCTAACCCTTCTTATAAACTATAACTAAACCTATCAGCTGTCTTACTCTGGTGAATTTCAATTTTCCTTTAGTGGGTGTATCTGACTGTCTGCATCTTATTTCCTGAAGTCCATGCTTGGCTTTTATCCTACTCTTTGTTTCTCTTTTTGCTCTGCACATGTGCTTGCTCAGTGACCTGATCTCTTGTATTGCATGAGTTAGATTACTCAAAATGAAATTGAAGCATGGAAATGTAATTTTGGTTTACTCCAGGAAGTAATTGGAATGAAATATTTTTGACTGCCGATAATTATTAAATGCCATTTTGTAACTTTTCTTGAGAAATGCTGTCTTTTTGTAACTTAGGCTTAAATGCCAAGCAGTTTTACTGGACTGTTATATAAAACATTTTTTTATTTCTGTTATAAATATCAAATAGGTCTTTCAAAAGAAAAAAAATGCAAAGCATGGTTTTCATTTGTTTTGTTATGGTATAAGTAACCACACCCTTGATGAGTGTATATCTGAGAGACAGGGAAAGAAAGAGAGAGGAGGCAACAATAAAGCGGGTTTTCTGCTTTCAAATAAAATTCTTGGCTTTGGTAAAATAGCAGTGGTTATAATAATAAACAAAGGTATATTTTGCAGTTATTCTAATGGAGGTGACTAAATCTCATTTATGAGGAAAAGAATTATAATTAAGATGATTTTCTCACTTGAACACATGACAGTTTACAAAAGTAAGACCAGTTTAAGCAGATACATCTTCCTTTCCTAACACTCTGTGTGTTTGAGTCTACACCCTGTTACGAAGGCATCATGAATGAACTGCATGGATCTAGAGGCAGTTAAACCTGAGGGAGCGGCTTCATTCATAGGCATCTGTCTTTCAAGTCTTTCTATGTCTTTCATGTTACTTTTGTTCACATTTGAACTAGAGGGACACATGCTTAACCTGAGCTACTGAAAAGACATTGTCTTGAAGTGATGATTTTGGACTGACTTGATGGGCGATAACATCCATGAACATTTTGACGAGCTCATCAGAACCATTAGGACAGGCTTATTTCGATCAGCCAAGCTCCAAAGCACTGTGGAAATGGTCTTGTGAACCCAAGAGAGTTATGCTCTTACCTTCCTCTATGTTTTTGAAAAGGAGGAACCTTCCTAAACAGGTTGTGGCAGGGTGATGAATTTTGCTGTCCAAAGAGAGCAAAAATACTCTGCTGGACTCAAGCATGCCACTCGCGTAAGCCCGAGCAGTTCTTTCGATTTCAGTCCATATTCATAAACTCTGTAGCAGTAAAAGAGAATCAGTGACACCTGAATCTTGGCAGAAGTCTAAGAGTTTGCAGCATGGGGATTTCTTTTTGAAAAGCATTGGTTAATTGTATGATTTAAATAAGTCCATGTCACTAACCACCATATCACTTCACTGCCCATATGGTTCAAAGCTAGGGGAGACTGACAGACCAAGGGACACAGTAATAGTTCTGCTTCCTCCCCCCTGCTGCAGACAGCTTCTCCCCAAGGAATTAGAATGGGAAGACCTTTTCCTCAGTGGGCTGTGGTGGACCACAGCTATGCCCATTTCTGGGGCACCAGCAGGCATGGCTTCTCTCAGACCGTGTGCGTGTCCCTCCCTGACAGCTGCATAGCTTTGCTTGAAGCCTTTGCCCTGTCAAACTAAGAGTTACTTAACTGGTTGAAGGACAGTCATATGTCAGCTTCCTTTCCTACAGTGGGATAGTCCCCAGGGGGATGGAGTAGAAAGACCTCTTCCTCTGGGGGCTAGATCAGTGCACCACGTCAGGGACCATGTCCAGGGGTTCCAACAGGCATGGCTTCACTCAGATGAGGTAGTCACAATGTATCTAACTCTGACACCTGCCCAGGTTTGTTTGCTACCTTCACTGTATCAACCGAAGGACTGTTTCCACCCATGCAAAGCCAAACCCTTGTGTTAGTTTCTACGAAAGCGATAATGAAATTGAATTTTAAATAAAACCATACAAAAACTGCACAAATGCTAACATACTAGCTGTAATCTCCCAATGTTGGCCAACAATATTATTACCACATTTCTAAAATTCATTTTGGTGGCCTAAGTGTAGGCATTTCTTGATTGAGATGCCACAAGAGAGCATGCTTTGCTCTGGGCTACCACATACACACAAGAAAATGTCCTTAATATGTCTGAAAGTGGTCTAAAGAAATAAACTGTTAGTTGTATCTGTAAAATACTGTTTTTTTCAGTTGTTTCTTGCAAGTAATGTGAATGAATGCAGCCCCTCAATGTAATTGAATACTTCAAACTGGGTACAGGGAATATAATACCACATACTAACTCAGATGAATAATTTGGAAAATATGTAAGGAACAGCTAATATTTTCTCAAGGGCAAGAATGGAAAGACGCACAAAAGATGTCATGTCTGTATTAGATTTAAAATAAGCAGACAGATTTTTCTCAGTCTTTATGGAGCAATCTTATGGGTGAGGGACGCAGTGATGGTAATAGCAGGTAATTTGGGCAATATGGAGGAGAGTCATGTCAATGTTATTAACTGATCTGGCCAAGCCATGTAACTTGATGATCATAGTATTCCTTAAGGCCAAGCTTTGTCCTGCTTGGAAGTTCAAGAAAGTTCAAGGAGTAACTGACTGTGGGTAGTACATTTGTACTACTTTGGTTACTGCTTGAGAAAGAATAATGGGTGTGATTACTTGATAGAGTCTTTTTCTGGCTGCCAAGAGATATCAGTGATGGAATTGCATTTAATCACATAATGGAAGAGATTAGGGAGATGGAATGGAAGAAATTAAGAAGATTGTGGATTAAGGTTGTTTCTCAGAAATAAGCAAGCTGTACTTTCCACAGTGTTTTTGCTGAACATGTGGGCCAGCAAGAGTAATTCAGAGTTCCCCCAATCTTAAAAATGCTTTAAGATTTGGAACATATGATGTTGGATCTCAGGTTTGCCTTCTGCATTCCTATAGAACAAATATTGTCCAAAATGGGAGAGGACTATGCAACAGATCTCTGAATTTCATCTTGTGCTTCTTTTCAAGATAAAAACTTTGATGATGATGACTCTGTGGATGGGAACAGGCCTTCCTCAGCCAGCTCTTCAACATCTTCGAAAGCTCCATCAGCCTCTCGAAAAAGTGGGATGGGGACCACTCGTAGGGTTGGAACAGCTACTGTAGTCTCAAAGGCTCCAGGTAGGTCAGGCCTTTTGTCAAAAATGCCTATGTCTAATGATAAAATACATGCTTTCTCTGTTGCTTTTTTTTTTTTTTATTACCCATTTGGAATCACTTGATGGAATAGGAGAAAATAACTTCTAGGATATTGGGCTGATTTGGTGGTTTGAGATACATACTAAAAGACTTCCTAAGCATGTTGGAATAACCTCATGTCAGCTTAGTGTTACATAACTAAATTATTCATAATATTTATAGGAAAAAATCCCCCTTCCTCACATTTTGAAAAATAAGACCAGAATTCTCCTGTACAAAATCTTCATTTCTATGTAATTTTCAGGGGTTCCATTAAAGCCAGTAGCTTTAAGGTACTAAGCATATTGTATGGACTTAAACTGGATGGAGACTAATATATTTCCGAGTAGTATCTTCAGGAAGCTTTCAGGGTTTGTGTGTCAGACAATAGCCCCGTCTAATTAATGTTTTAAAGACTTTCCTTCTTCGGCTCATCTGCCTGTCTTCATCATACGTCCCTGTCAAGAATACCACACTTTCATTAATTATAGATGGGACCATATCCTTAAGAAAAGAAGGCATCCCTCTACTTTGCCTAGTATTCTGTCTTATCTTATCAGACTGTTTTAATTATCTCTTTAATAAAAAACCTTTTTGTATATGGATTGTCTATATAAGTAGAGATAAGATATAATTTACATGCTGCTCTTAAGATAAAAGACTTCTTTGTGGTTTCATAAACTTGTTTTGTCTGTTACATTCCTGTTCTGTTTTAACATTATCTAATAAGAAGCATAAAAACACTCTTTCCCTTCTACATGTACCAGCAACTAAGGAAGGAGCTGGAGCTGTTGATGAAGAAGACTTTATTAAAGCTTTTGAAGATGTTCCAACAGTTCAGGTAAACAGTAATACAGTTAAAAACCAAACAGTGCACTAAGACATTTCTTTATCAGTTAGAGCACGTTTTCTTTGAAGGTGCTGCTTGAAATTTCCTATTGTGAGTTAAGCACACAGCCAAAAGTATCAGAGAAGGACGATGCTTCTCATTACTTGAATATGGTGAACTTGGGAACTTCTTCCCTCATTGCCTCTTGAGCAACAGATCCTCCCATCCACCCACCAACTTCTTACTTTCAACATGGATTGAAGAGTTATGACTTAACCACTTCTTGATTCAAGCCTCTTAACCAGCGTTAAGTTTTCAGCAGACCAGAATTTAGGTGTGTTGTTGGCACATGACAACCAATCACTTTAATAACTGATGCGTTACTGGTTCTGTGTGCCCTCCACTTCGATTTAACAATACAGCCCACAAATGGCTCCTTTGTAAATTTCAGTTCAGAAGGTAAGAATTAAATCACAGAGGAAAATAATACATACTTTAATCATAAGCACAAATTCTGCAGACAAAAAGATAATATTGTGTTGGAACAAAGAACCTTATATCAGTGAAGGGAAACAATCAAATACAACATAAATGGTTTTTGAAGTATGTTCATGTTTTAGTACATTCAGTACTTTGGGCAAAATGTAGAGAAAGTTTGGCAAAATGAAGTCCCATTCCGTTTCCTGCCTGCTTGTCTTTGGACACTTTTATAGTAATTAGGAAGTCATTGGTAAGTGGGATGGGTGGTGGTTTGGTAGGAAGGATATGTATTTCCTTAAATGCAGGTGAAATAGAAATGGTGAAACTACAATTTATATTACATTGTGCTTCTGCACACTACGTTAAAGTATGGATATGTGGCTGAGTTGCTTGCAGAAACACCAGAAGGAATTTAGCAGTGTCTTCTCAAGAGAGGGGCCAGCTCACTCCACTGGTATGAAGCATGAAACCATCCTACAGGATCCCTGTGTTGAGTTGCTTAGAGGCAAGTTCAAGAATTGTGAAACACAGAAACAGAAGGGGCCTCCAGGACCATCTAGTGTGACCTCTGGCTCCAGGTGGCTCTGCTCATGACATGGCGGAACCAGCTGAAGCCGGAGGTCAGAAAGTATCTGTCATTTTTTAAAAAGTCACTAAGTGTATCCTTTACTAAAATTAAGTATTGTTGCAGTTCACTGAGGGATCTAAACTCCCCAGAGCTGCTTTGGTGTTCCCTTAATGACACAAGGGGGAAAGAACAGGATGTACATATTAATAGAACTCTGGAGTTCTGGATTTAACTGTATTGGCCACTGTGCTTCAATTTAATGTAGCATAATATAAAAAATGTAGATGAACTGGTAATTATTGTAAGGAATTTAATTAACTGGAGGAGGCAAGTTCAGCATCTAAGGAAGCTTGACTTGTATCTTGATAAATGCTTTTTATACTTCATTTTTTAGATATATTCTAGCCGAGACCTGGAAGAATCCATAAACAAAATCAGAGAAATCCTATCTGATGATAAACATGATTGGGAACAAAGAGTAGCTGCAGTAAGCATTTGATTTCATATGGTCTGTTGATAAAATACAATCTACTTAGCACGCACTGCTTACATCTTATGTGACACTTACAGGGTTGGCTGCCATTCTGTGGTAAGGTGAAGAATAGCACTACATCTGTTTCACCATTACATTCATGCATATGGAAATGTGCCTTCCTGTATTCAGTATCATTGTATCATATCTTTCAATTTCTATTTTGTAAAAGGGAAAAACCTAAAGAAGAATTTATATTTTAATTCTCAGGGTTATAAAAAGATGTTTAATCAGGTAGTATGCTCCAGTGTAGATCTCCATGTTTGTCTTGCAGGCCTTTAAATGCATTTTACTGTTGTTGCTAAGATACTGCTATTTATTACATTTTATTTTTTATATTTTATCTTGTTTTGAAGTTTTGCAGAGGGGCTATATATAATTTTTTAACAGCACGATCAATAAATGAATCACTTTTAAAACTCTTCTGTAGTGTATTTACATTTGCCCTACAAATCAGTAAGATGTTCACTGACAAAACAATATATTCACTTTATCTTCTAAATTCTTGTTACACCAGCTGAAAAAGATCCGGTCTTTATTGTTGGCTGGAGCTGCTGAATATGATACCTTTTTCCAACTCCTGCGCCTGCTTGATGGAGCATTTAAACTCTCCGCTAAAGATTTGAGATCCCAGGTAGTCCGAGAGGCTTGTATCACATTGGGGTAAGAAATTTTCTGCATGTAATTACTGAAGAGGGATGCTGTGACTGGTATCTCAACCAGTCTATTCTGTAGTGGGAAGGGTGAGGGTGCACTGAGTTGAACTGCCAAAGGCTAGAACACAGATGGACAGATATCACACTTGCAGGATCATCTTTGTTTGGTAGCTGGAACCCCCAAAACCACCAGCTGGAGCCAAGGGCAAAAGATATGCAGAATTAAAATACTTCTGAGCCCAGGAAATTGTTTTGAGTGTAGTACCAAACTTGAATTAAACTCATAGTACTTTTACATGAAAAATCTGCTCCTGGTTACCACAAGCATTTCCCATTTCAGCAATATCATTTATGACAGAATAAGAGAATGTGTTTTGTTGATGCATTTGTTAAAAATGTGGCGGTCAGGAAGCTTTACTGATCTACTGCAAGTCAACCAGCGATTCACTAGTAGATCCAGAATCTATCCTTTGCCTAACTCTGGTCCAGAATCTACCCTTCACCAACTCTTGGTCACTTTCCCCTGTAAATCTTTGGCTTCCACTCGTATGGAGACCCTGTTGCGTATAAGTTGCTTATAAGATAAGCAACCAGCTTCATTCCACCTCATTACAAAGAAGGGCAGAAAGCCCACTTTGGTCTGCTGTACTATAAAATGGGAAGCAATTATTCTTAATTCCAGTAGCAATCTTCAGCACTATTTTTTTTAACATCAGCTAAGAGTTACATAGAAGATAACTGATCTTATATTCCTGTGTTTTTCTGTGAGCTTCCCCAGTAACTACTTAATGATTCGGAAGCAGAAGTTATGAATAACTAGTCATGTTCAGTTTAAAGCACATCAGCACATCATTCCAGAACAACCTGACACATGGCATGCTGATTGTAATAAAATGTTCATGTGACACTGGAGTAGTTAAAGGACACATTTTGTTACAGGGATGCTAAGAATTATTTGATCCAAAGCTGCTGCCCTCATGCAGAATGTAAATGATTTTTCAGCCTTGCAGATTTAGAATATTATTGTATTGAACCCTTTCGGCATGAAACTAAATTCCCACAATTTCTTGACCCCAGCTTACCGGTATGATACCGGTTTAGAGCTTTAGTGTTGCAGTGTGTGCTCATATATGGCAATAATAGTGCAGTCCTACGTATGTCTAATTGGAAGTAATTCCCGCCAAATTCAGTGTAGCACCACTGATACATGTGGGCACAAAAGAGCTTCCCCATTATCTTTTATTTACCAGCTTCCTTAAAAGTTGAAAGATCAACCATTAATCATTTTCCCTGGAAAACTCCCAACACTGCCATGGGCTACTGGTGTGGCACTGGAGATCTCTCACAGTAGCACCATATCTGTGTGAAAGCAGAATGGCAGGATTGGATACTGGCCAGTCTCTTCTCACCCTGCCAGTAATTCAAGCATTGAGATAAATTGTTACTGAAACTATGAAAAAAGAGCTGTAAATCCCACCCGTATGGACATATTCCAATTAATGTTTCTAACAAGGCATGACTGTCCTTATATCTAACCTTTAGGCTAAATGCTACAGTATTATTTCAGACTAGGAAACAGATCTAAAAATAGCTATGGAAAGCTATAATATTCGCTCTAGGTTCAACCTGAGTTCAGGGTGAAAGTTCAGGCAATTCCTTTGGCCCAGGGTTCCTATTGGTAGGAATTTTATACTGGAGTCTGCAAAAAGTACTGACTTTGAGGGAAGGGCACAAGGGCATTTTTAATAGCAGCTCTAACTTTCGCACATGTCAGTGCAAGATGGAAGGCCCAACCTGAAACTGACAATGCTGGCAAACCAAACAATTCAGCTGCGCCTTCTGGGCTGTTCTCTAATAGGATGACCGTGACCTGTGCTGAATTTATTGCTAGTTATAATTCATATGGAAAATAAATCAGCTACTGGGAGAGAAAATCAGGGAATGTTTTCTTGATGCATATGGCATTGTAATCTATTGGTAAAACTACAAGAATTGAAAATAGCAGAGGACCACCAGTTCTAAATAACATATGACTATCTTGATACTGTTGTTGTTGTTATTGTTATTTTGACATGATTCCTGTTTATTTCAGGCATTTGTCGTCTGTCTTGGGTAACAAGTTTGACCATGGGGCAGAAGCTATCATGCCAACGATCTTCAATCTCATTCCCAACAGTGCCAAAGTCATGGCCACTTCTGGTGTAGTAGCTGTTAGATTAATTATTCGAGTGAGTATCTCTCAGTGCATATATGCTTTGTGTCACTTTGGAACATTCTCAATTAGACTAATAGAGGGGATGGAAATGTGGGAACCAATCCACTTAACAGACACTCTAGCATAATCTTAAATAGTGTCTGGCAGTCAAAAGAGAAGTGTGCTTGCTGCTTATATAATGTGTATGAGTGCACTTATGCCAGTTTCTATGTTCTGTATAGAGCACAGCCAAATATTGGAATTCCTGCAGTGTATATTGTTCCAAAGTTGGGCCATATTGATGATTTCCTGTTGTTTATTATTTATTTCACTTCTAATTTTCTGTTTGTGAAACACATCTATATCTAATTCCAAGTAAGCATAATTGCTTACGGACCTATAACTATGTAATCACAGGTTTTGTGGAAATAAAGCTAGTGTGGCTAGTGAGGCATTTTTCCCTCCGTTTTTCATAATCCTGGAACCCATGAAGCTGATTGCTGGGACATTCAGGACAGATAGAAGGAAGTACTCCTTTACACAGCACAGAGTTGAATTATGAAATGTCCTTGCACAAGATGTTGTGATGGCCGCTAATATGAATGACTTTAAAAGAGGATTGGACAAGTTCGAAAAGGATAAGGCTATGAGTGATCAGTAGTAATGATGATTCTGTGCTACCTCCAGTTTCAGAGGTGGTACACCTCTCAATATCAGTTTTTGGGTAACAAAAGGAAAGGTACCATTTCACTCATGTTCTTGCCACCTTCTCACAAATGTTGATTTGGCCACCGTTTGATGGACCTTTGATCTACCCTGATTGCTGTTACATTCATATGTGGATGTAGGACTGAACAATGCAGGGTTGTAACTCAGGTATATTAAAATCTGTACCAAGAAAAGCTAACTATTATATAAATTGTGTGCATTGAAACTGTATACATCTGTTTATTTTGTATAACTTACTCTGCCAAACATGGAGAGGGGCAAAGGGCTCTGTTTTCGCGGTGAAGCAGTTTGCAGTGTGCCCGCTTGACTTAAGTGCATTCTCTTCATTTTAGCATCTAGTTAGTTTTAAAAAGTTTACTTTCAAGAATCATCAGGTTTTCCTCATTATTGTTCTTTCATTTTCCAGCATACGCACATCCCTCGACTAATTCCCATCATCACCAGTAACTGTACCTCCAAATCTGTTGCAGTTAGAAGGTGAGGTTTTTTCCCCTAAAGAGCTGATTTAGCAAAACCTAGCTTTTATCTTTAAAGTGAATTTTTGCATGTTTCTCAGTGTATCTCTAGTACCTGGGTTTTCTTCACACAACAGACATTGTAGGTGCAGTGAGGAGCTTATCCCTTACTTGAACCAGCTAGCCTTTTAAATGCATGATCTTTTAATATCAGTCAGACATGTTACTTAGACTTGAGTGTTTGTAACTTTACTGCTGAATAAATGTAATTTGCAGCATGAGGGGCTCTTCCTGATTACCATTTGCAAGAAGTAAATGTCAGTCTTTCAGCATATGCTTCTGCTTCCTATATGCTTGCAAACTAAACTCAGCATACAGATATTGGCCTATAATATCCTAAACAGTATGGATGTTACTTCCTCTGAAAAGTTTACCAATTCTTCTAGGCAATCTGAGACCAACTAGAGGTACTCACTTGATTATAAGTTGCAAGCTCATAATTGGCATCTAGAATATTATAGTGGCTGTACTTAAGTTATGCAACAGAACTCACTCGGATGTTTTCCAAAGTCTAAGCATTTTCCAGACATGTATTCTTCTGAAGTGCTGACAGTTAGAGACCTTGGATTCACTTGGTATGGACTGTGCAAAAATATTTTGGGGGAATTGCAATTTCATAAATTATACTTAATCTGTTTTAAAGCACTTTGTCATCTGTATGAAGACTTTAGGAAAATAATGTTCTTTCCTCTTATTCTTTTAGGCGCTGCTTTGAATTTTTAGATTTGCTTTTGCAAGAATGGCAAACTCACTCCTTAGAAAGGTAAGACGTAGTATAATAATAAAGGAAGTATTTTTCTTTTATGACTTTTCTGGGGGAGGGGGTAAAATTTTCTGATGGGAGGAGAAGATGAGCTCTATCTGGCTCTTCTGGGCCTCAGCTGCCACCTCATAGCAGCTGTCCTGGTGAGCTGAAGCAGAAGGGCAAATATGAAACAGCTATGTGCTCAGATCTTCTGCGAAACCAGATCTCCTTAGTTCATCCTGCCCTTGAATGAGTTCCATCTCAACTGGCCATTAAAAGAATTGCTATGCAAAATTAAGGCCTGGTGCATAAGTTTGCTTATTTTCCTCTTCTCTTATCCCTTCTGTGTCACTTTCAGACACAGGTCTCTACCGCCCACCCTTTACCTCTACAGTGGACGGGTCACAAAACCACATGCATCAGAGTAATGTTCTCTTTGAGATATGGGAGAAGCATCTGTCCATGTAAAGCGCTGCATCCAAACAGAGACTTCCTCTTCTTCCTTCCCTTTCAATAAAGCTTCTGGTTCCCACAGCCCCCAGGCTGGGCAGCAGGAACACCAGACTTTTCTTAGCTGGCCTACTCACTTCCTCTGTCACACCATCAAGGAACTCCTCCCACCCTGTTCTGAAATGTCCACCTCCTTTTCCAAGGTGGGCTGGTTCTCACATTCTGAGAATCTTCACTAGGTAACCTTGAAACTGACAAGCTCTCTGCCCACCTCTGCTCCTCTGCCTCCTCTTCTGAATCTGAAGAATCCGTTTGAGGAGACTATAACTTGAGAGAGCTGGGACCCTCTCTGCAGTCATGCCTTGAAGCTTGTAAGTCTGTGGGAAGGGACTGTCTTGTCTTTTTTGGTCACACGAGTTGCAGGAAAGGTTCACAATCTCCTGAACTTGCATACATTTGTCCACTGCCATATATGTACACACCACCAAAAATCCATATTTTTTACGCTTTAGCCTTTGGGAGGCACATTCTTTCCCATTTACAGAAAAACAACCCCAAGATGCTCAATTCGGGAACGCAGATAAGGTAAAACCAGCTTCAGGGTAGGATTCCGAAAACCTTGACAAGCTCAGACATTGTATGTTCCCTCATCCCTTGCTGAGAGCTAATTGAACTACATTTGGCATCACATACTCAGAATGAAAAGAGAACCAGAGTGTGGGAGATGTCTGTAATACACTCCAGTTCACCTTTGACTTCCTCCGTTAGGCAGGAAAATAGAATGGGCAGGTAAACATTTTCTGCTGGAAAGTAATAAGAATATTGGAAGCCTGTCTGCTCATTTTGGTCCAGTAGCCTCCTTCCCAAGGGAACGTCATTGGCTTCTCCACCCATTCTATATCAGCAAGGTCCATCCCTAGGGTTTTTGTGAGGATTTAATCTCAGGCAAACTGACTGCTTTCCTTTTCCTCATAGTAGCTGGGCAACGGAAATTGCATCCTTCTGACCGTTTTGTTGTTGAATATGTGCAGTTTTTCTGTAGTAACATTTGCTCAACCAGTTGGCGTCACAAGCGCAAAACAATGTAGATGTTGGTGCAGATGATGTCCATCCCATAGACATCCTGTGGATTTCTGTATGGCTTCAGTGCAATAAGTGTGCTTTAGCATCTCTATTTTTAAGGCTTCTGTAGTTTCCAAGTAACTAAGGCTGCTTAGTTCTTATTTTGGTGTCTTTTATCCAAGGGAATAAATTGCAATAAATCTGCATTTATTAAACAAATGCAAATCCTAAAGAAGACTATCGTACAGAAAAAAAAAGTCCTCAAGCTGGATAAACTTCTTATAAGCTTTAAGTGCAGT
Source organism: Varanus komodoensis (assembly GCF_004798865.1). Classification (NCBI taxonomy): domain Eukaryota; kingdom Metazoa; phylum Chordata; class Lepidosauria; order Squamata; family Varanidae; genus Varanus; species Varanus komodoensis. The sequence continues at coordinate 9,330,215 of NW_025335798.1, read as the reverse complement.
GGCGTAGGAATGGCTTTTGCCCCCTCTCCCTTACAAATTAAATTATTTATCTTCAGGCACATATCAGTATTGGCTGAAACAATAAAAAAGGGAATCCACGATGCTGACTCTGAAGCGCGGATAAAAGCCAGAAAGTAAGTGGATTTTTTTTCCTTTTAATCACTGATTTCATTGAATATCATAAGCTGCTATTTGCTGTACAGCTGAAATAAAGACGATAAACAAATGCAGACATCCAAGGAGCTTACTTCATAGTGAGGGACAGTATTAGACACTCGGAATTCACAAACTGGCTAGAAATGTGTGTGTGTGTGGGGGGGGAGGTACTGCTGTTTTATTAATATAATAAAGAATTTATTGTAAAGCATCGAGTACACAAGGGTAATTCAGAACTATTTTGAATAAATAAGGAAGTGCATTGTTCTCTCTGGATGACTCAGGATTCAGTCTTCTGTAAACACTTAACCTGGGTCAAACCCCAGGTGTGCTAAGTTATATTAAACACTTCTAACTAGACTTACTTAGGAGTAAATTTTCAATTTGTAATTGTTTTAACTTGTTTGGCATGGTTGGTTCTGAAGAGTAGTATGTGCTTCAACTAACTGGGCTTGTGTGACTTGGCACTACATCATGGCTAACTAACCATAATGGCTTGTTTCGTCATCTAACCCAGACTGCTTCCTACAAGACTTATTTTTCGGGAAAAAAGCCACACCTTGACAACTCATGCTTTTTGAGGGTTGGGACAGCATGATGTCAGAACCCAGAAGAGCAATTTCATTGCGGTTAGTGAGCCAGTCATCATCAGGAGCCGCCAAATCCCTTGATGCTCTTTGCAATCTTTGCTCTTGTTGGCACCAGAATGGGAGAAGGCAACAAAATTAGGTGCATCAGAACAGAGCAGGTGGGAGAACATTAATGTATCCTCCTGACAATGTGATCCTCTTGATTTTAAGTGTTCAGCTGACACTTCCAGCTAGTCCAGAAAGGGAAGATGCTGGCTCCCCTCACCTTTTACAACCTCTCTTTGGAGCACTTACGAAGTTATTGTGGTTCCTGCCCATCTCCCCACACCCTCCCAAAAGCCCTGCACATATATATGAAAATTTAATGGCTGAAAAGGAAATGGAGGAGAAATGTGTGGATCTGCAGTAAGAGCTGCAAAAAGTGTGGGGAAGTTAATATCCCCCCTTTTTGGAATAATTGCAAAAGAGTTGAAAAGGTGGAGGGTGCTGTGAAGTGTCAGCTCCATACTTAAAAGTAAAAGGATCAGATTGCCAAAGGGAGGATACCCCCTCATTTTGATGGCCCTTTGTTTGTGGTGCTTTTCCTTTCAGCAGTGCAGTTGAGCCATGCACAAATTAGCTCTCTGCAGTTTCTTCTTGTCTGTTGCCATGTATGTAATCTGTTCCTCTTTGCTGCTCCCTTTGGCAGCTGAAAGGTACAAGAAAATTGACTGGGGAAGACTATATTTATTGCACAGTTGTAAAAGTGCACTTGTGCATTCATGCAAGATTAACAAACTTGTGGTTGTTATTGTTAAAAATTATTATTATTAATAATAATATTGGTAATACTGATGTCAGACCTTTTCATGCCAAGTAGTTAAACTATTGAAGACAGTACATGGAAGATTAATACTTTATCTGAAAACAGATAGATGTAAATAAGCTTCTTTTGATTATATTTGTTGATTCTGCCTAATCCACTTGGCTTTTTGTTTGGTCAGCATGCACAATATTCTCTCTGATCATTAGGTTTCGTCATGTTCAGTGACCAGTTCATTTTATTTCCAGGTGTTACTGGGGCTTCCACAGCCACTTTAGTCGAGAAGCGGAACATTTGTTTAATTCGTTAGAATCCTCATACCAGAAGGCTCTACAGTCTCATTTAAAGAACTCTGATAGCATTGTGTCTTTGCCTCACTCCGATCGCTCCTCCTCCAGTTCCCAGGAGAGCCTCAAGTAAGCCCTTCACCTGTTTTTTCTTGCCACCATGTCAAGTTAATAACTAAGAATAAGCTGTCCTGTCTATCTTTCCATGTATTCATCTGCATTTGTGAAGTGGTACTGCTCCTAGCTTACAAGATACACTTGTTCACCCTTGTGTGTGTCAGGTTGCAGGTGGCTGCAAGGACATAGGGAGGTCAATAAACTCACCTTTAACTTCACATTAATGTATCTGAAGAGCAAAGATGCTGATTTTATCTGGGCTGGGGGTGGGGAACTGGGGGTGATTTTATCTGGGCCGGAGGGTGTTCTCTCCCCTACCCCGTACTGTTCAGATACCTTGAAAAGGACCTCTTAAGGCTTATTTACTGGCAACACGAGCTTTGTGCTAAAATATGCTGGTTGGTGTTTTGGGAATGTTGGCCCCACCCAGCTCTGGCATGCAGTCCCTGAGAGCTTCACCGAAAAAGTACGTGGGCCTCCTGCAGAAAGTGGCTCTGATCTAGACCCTGAAATGTTTTGTGAGCTAACAGAACTGCTGCTATGCCAGCCTTCCTTTTGGAGAGTCCAGCTTTTTTTAAAAAAATGTATTTATCTAGCCTTGAAGTCTATGGAATAGATAGGCTGTAACCTATTACAAAAAGAATGAAGGGAAGCCTTCCATATCATGATATGGTTTTTGAAGCTCTTGCTATTTATAGATTCAAAGGAAATCTGTTACAAAAATCCATATTTTCTATTCACTTTTAGCCGTCCACTGTCTGCCAAAAGAAGTCCAACTGGAAGCACTACATCACGAGGTGAGAGTGAGGGACTGGCATAAAGCGGCAATAGGAGTGGGAGCATGTTAAGAAGTCCCTTTCTCTGGAAATGCAACTAAAGAACAGGTGTTTCAGAAATACAAGTCTGTCAGTCTGGTTTATAATACTGCTCTAAAACCTGGAAGATGCAGTACTTAACAGTGGAGATGATACTGACCTTACTCCATGACTGGGTTTGCATGATGGATCCCTGCAGAGGCCAGCTGCATATCCCCTAATTAAAAGATTTACCCTCATAAGGCACAGGCTGTCATGATGTCCGGACCAAGCAAGGTGTAGGGAATGCACAATCCACCCTGAAAGCTGTGGCTCTAAACTGCTCCAGCCACTCATCCTTGGTGGGTTCAGATGTTATTCGGCAGGTTAATTAGGTGACTTAACGACCAGCACATTTATTACTGACAACTTGTATGATTGTGCAAGAAAACATGCAGAAAAAGATTGCTGGCATCAAGATGCTATAAAAATGGAATTTAGTTACAGGTGTTGATGTCTGTTATGAGCTAGTCTTTAATGAGTATTTTCATTCCTACACAACCTTTTTTTTTTCTTGCTTAACCATAGTAAATAACAAAATACTTGGCTACAGAGAATTGGAAGGTGTGTGTGAATTTTCAGTCACTGCCTTCCACAAACCTTGAAGTAATGCATAACAAAAGATTTGATTTTCCAAGTGTAAATATGCATTTTTTCATAAGTCATTAAGTGTGAAGGTTTACCTGATTCTGAGCATTGGCTCAGGTTATTCTGATTTTGTTGTAGATTGGGCTAAAACATGAGATAATGTATTATGGTTTGTCCTTATAGTAAGCAAACAAGTAAGTTTGTTACAGCATTGTCATAAAAATTGTCAGTGATTTATGAGGAAAGATGTCAAATGAACAATAACTTGCAACTTATTATTGAAAATAATCCACCACTTTTTCCAATCCATACTGTTTATAATGTGCCATCATTGAAACAAAAGCAAACGGGACACCATTTATTTACTTATTTCTGTTTTCCAGGAAAAAATCTTGTTTGTTTGTAATTTTAGAAGGATATAGTTTCAGCTGCGTGTTTCTTACCTTCTTATAAGGCACAGCAACAAGTAGTGAGCTAAATCTTCAGCCACAACCCCTGCCCCTGCAAACCCAGTGCCTAAAACTGTAATGGACATTCAGAACCACAGGTTATCTGCCAAAACATTGTTATCTGTACTAACAGTAAGTGTGGTAGCAATGTCATAGGGAGATAGTGTTAACATGCCCTGTAAACTTTTCTTCTCACAGAAGCTACATCAGAGCAACAGTGTGAGTTAGTTCAAAATAAAGGGTTTAGCAGAGGTAGGTCAACCTTTCTTTTATACAGAATAGTCAGGACAGCTCATTTCTCTGATTAGCAGCTTTCAGTTTTATTTTTCTTGTTAGTTTATTGCTGTCCTGCAGGGGGGCTATGTTGCATAGGCCTCACCAGCTCAGTCTACATACAAAACAGCTATAAGAACACTGGCCATTCGGTAGTGTACTTCAAAATGGCCAGAATCTTCTGTTTTTTCCTGAAAGTGGGGAGGGCTTTATTTTGCCAAGCATTAAGGTGGATAAAGAGTATGAAAGAGGCATATTTAGATTAGATGCCACTTTTAAATTAATAAGTTTGTTTAGTTTCTGATGTACTTAAATAATTTTTAGCAGGATATCATCATAATAACATGCTCAGGAGTTACGACTATTTTGTTTCTCTCAATCCCTATTTTCAAAAAATGGGGTGGATTTTGGAAATTACATTTTAGTTGGATAATATGAAGAGTCAAATCTGAAGTTTAATTTTTATTAAGTTTTGGGTGCAGTTTCTAATACAATCTTGTCTTTTCTAATCAAACACTGTTAGTATTATGCCAATTCCACATACTTAAAAACAGGTTTCCTCTCTCTTTTTTCCTTCAGGGGAGTGACTTAAAGGAACACTCTTATATTAAATAATTATTTGGGAATGGAGGAGGAGGAATGAATGTGCTTAACATCCCCGGTTTCCTGGCAGGAATGTAAAGACTTGAAAGGAGTTCTCAGGAATGATTATCCTTAACCGTGGGCTTCTCTTCTTTCTCAAAGCCTCTACAGTGAGTGCGAAATCTGTATCAGCGTCCGGGTCTCTCCAGCGTTCCCGCAGTGACATTGATGTGAATGCAGCAGCCAGTGCCAAATCAAAAGTAACATCTTCTGGCTCCGATGCCCCCTTCAGCTCTGCTGCAGCCCTGCCCCCTGGCTCTTATGCCTCTCTAGGTGAGCTTGTTTTCTTACATAAAGAAGATCAATAGCTACCCAGGGAAGTATGAGTTTTTAGGAAATCCCAGTCTTCTAGGGAAGTATCATTTGAAAAGCAGTATATATCTATTCATAATGAATAAATGGATGTGTGTGTATGCAAACTTTAGCTAGAGAAACTAACTGGGCTTCTAGGACACCTGAAGTATTCTGGAAAAGGGTGGGGGCAGGTTGGAGGTTTGTTCATTTGTTCTTTCTTGTCAGTTTCCCCAACAAAGCCTCCATACATTCCGAAGCACACACTCTTAGATGGTGCAACACTGTGGCCTAGGATTCTGTGAAGGACTGTGATAACCACAGGAAAGATGACCTGTGTTGTTCCTCCCAGTTATACATTTATCAGAAATCAGTGTCAGCTTGTACATATTTTCCAATGGGAATAGCTTCAGCAGAATAGATCCCCTTGTCAGTTTTGTATAACTATTCTTTGAGGGTTCCTCAGCAGGCTTCCTCTGTATCAGAAAGGTCAAACACAGGTTAGGGGGATTATTAGCACTTGGATGAGTCTGGCTGTAAAATTAGTTTTAATTTATCAGAGGTCATTAACTCTGCTTTTGTAAGGAGAGTTAAGTGAGTTATTAGTGATTCATGGGATAAAAGTAATCCTTGAAGAGTGTTAGAAGAAAGCAGAGTGAGCATGTGGAACAGTGGGGTATCTGGCAGCTTCCAGTTAGTACTGCTTCTCCTGAAATATTTGTTCCATCAGTCTAAAAATCTGCAGCCACTATCAAATTCTCCCAAACATTCTGGGGAAGCAAAATTGTAGAAACTACGGAGAACCATGTATGCAACAGGCTATAGGAAGGATATTTTCAGAATGAGATAGACCTGTATCTTACCCAGAGAAAATGCTGAACTGCATGAAGCATTTGCTCTTAGCTTAGCTAGATCCATTCTCTTTCTTAGTCTTGATCAGTTGACAAGTTGCAGTCTTCAAGCAGAAACCTTTTCGGTCTGAATTTTAAGTATTGTCTCCGAATCTTTGTGAACTTTCCTACATATATTTGTTTATTCAGTCACTGATTTTCCTGCAGCTGTTCTTATAGCCCTACTCCTGCTTAAACTCCAAGGAAGGGCATGTTCCTCACCTTTACCAGAATGTTCCCTGATTTCTTTTCTCTGCCTTGCAGACTAAGTGTGGTATTTTTCTTATACTTCTGTGACTAACCGGTTTTATTTGACAGAATTCAGGTAGCTTTGATGCGTGGGTGCACATACTTTATCATGACTGGTTTCTTTATAGGCACCTACGCAAGAAGCCTGTACCGCAAGGGTAGCTTATCCAGTTCCTTCTAGAAGTTTGGACTGCAATTTCTATCTGATCCGGACAGTGGTCAGAGATTATGGGGGATGTAGTCTAAAACCTCTGGAAGGGCTCTGGTTTGTCTGTCCATGCTCTACCAGGTTTCTGTAAATTTTTATTCATGATACAAGTCTATCATGTATGGGTCCTGGAGAATGCAGATAAAGAAAAATAGAGAAAATGGATCAGGAAAACAAGCTAGTGTTTATAGGACTATTATTTCTTGCAATTCACTTGGAAAGTAATGTTGGGGGCTGACCCCCCACAAGTTATGCTAACCTCTATTTCTTCTACATCTACTGTAGTATATAAAAAGTATAGTGCTTACTCCAGTTAAAGGATGTCACCTTCTCTTTTTTTCCATTCTGCATTCAGTACTCAGGCAGATAACATAAGGGCCCTTTTTTATTCCCTTTGGCACCTTTCATTCTTCAGCCACAGCATCATTCAAAACTGAGATTGCATCACTTGATCACATTCAGTGCACTTGGCAGGATGTGGTCATTTCTTATCGTCAACAGTAATCTCTGCTGTAAAGAGCAGTAAAGTTAAATCAATGGCAAATATTTGTTTATAGTACTTCTGTTCTATAAATAGTGTGCAGGCCGCTCAAACTGATTTATATGAGGTTTCAAAAACAACAGCCGCAGCCTATAAAATGTGCAGTAGAATCAAAATCATGATCATTGCAGAACAGAAAGAAAGCTGAAAGTCAGGTAAAAAGGAACAAGCCTGGCAATAAAGGAAGGAAGCAAAACAAAGGCAGCCACCGTGAGGGGCAGGAAATGGAGTGAAGCTCTTAGGATGGTGTCTTGGGCACCCGTGTATGTTGTCTCTTTATTCAGGCGCTAGGGGCACAGAAGTTGGATTTCTATTTAACCAACTAACCTTACTGAATTATTCTTTTTGATTTTGTATAGCTAAATACACACTGCCCGCTTCTGCTGATATTACTAACTGTTTCATGTTATCCCTCTCATTTTTTTAATTTGCATAAAGATGGTACTACCGGTAAAGCTGAGGGTAAGCAGTCTCTGTTAACTGAGGTCTGTCTCTGGCTCTACCAGGTCTCTGTTTTCACCCAAGTGGTCCCTGGTCTTCATCTGTGTTCACTGGTGCCCTTGCATGATCTTTGCATGGTGTTCTCCTCTTACTCATGTTGATACTGTTGAGCACCCCTTCCCCATGTCTTTCAGTTCACCCTTGTTAGGCACAGTACCTCATAGAGCATCTTTCCCCCCACTAAGTACTTCTCTGAGCCTAGCCTCACAGTGATGAGCACTATGAATATCATCACACATCTGTTATTTATTTTTAAATCTTTCTCACACACATACATGCACGCATGTGCCCCTACATGTAAAAGATTTATTTGATTTACATTTATAAAGAGTAGTGAAGCCTTGCCTGGTTTATGCAACTGGAAATGTTGGACTGTTTCTATTCTCTAGGAAAAGAATTCAAAAGGAAAAGTGTTATGTAACCATAACCATAACCGTAACCAGCCCCCTTCCAGGCATTATTTGTTGTAGTTAACTGTGAAGAGCATGCTGGCTTTTTAAAAGGAAAACATTTGTATATGCTTGAGCACGCTAAGATCTCAAATACAGTATGACATCAGTGTAAAAACAATATGAAGTACTAAGTACATTTAAAAATCACAAGAACAGTGGAACAGAACAGAGCCAAGACAAGTCAGGGAAAACCTGGCGACTATCAGGTAACCTTTGTAATGGTAAATAGCTTCAGTTCCTTCATCAGTCTTGGCTGCTGCACAAAATTCTACTGTCTCTGGCCAAGATGTGATTACAGCATAATGCTGACCTGAGTTTAGGGATTGGGAATGGGGTGCACATCCCATCACCACCATCCCCTTTCTGTCATGAACAATTTCTATGCCTCTCCCTTCTCGTCTGTGTCAGCCTGTGACATGGCTGCCCTCATTAGCCAAATTTGAAATGGAACTGGGTATTCTCCAAAACATGCATTGACATTCCCAGATTATACACGAATTCTCAAAGTGTGTTTCAGAAGGTAATACTGAAGTTGGATTTCATTTATTTCCTTGTAGAACTTGTATTTGGCTTAATATATTAAAATCTGTGCATAGTTTAACTACAAAAGTGTCTAACGTTTCAGTTAAAAATGCATATGTTATACAATGATTAAAGTATTTCAGCAGCACAAGGAACAAAAAAGACAGATATGGTCATGAGGGAACAAATATGCATGGAGAACAGCTCGGGTGCATGATCATCTAAGGACTATGTCCATTTCTCTCAAAATACTTTCTTCCATGGTTGTTACCTCCAAATTTGAATCAGAGCTAGAAGAAGTGGCAGGGTTGGAATGTTTAGTTGCAGTGCCAAAGCCAGTAGACACAGTGATAAACCAAGAGCTCAGTGAGAACCAGACCAGACCTGGTTTGGTGAGAAATGCAGGTGAACAGGTGAATTTACAGGCAGATGGATGTAACACAATATGTCCCAGAGACTGGTGTCAGACTGAAAGGGCAAACCAACTGAGTAGCATCCATTGTGCTTGCTATTTGGCCCACAAGCAAGAGGAACCACACTGAGGGTGGAGCTAACTCCTTTTGGAGAGGGAACCAACTTCTTAGTACTGAGTTGTATTTTCTTAATAGCTGGTATTCTAGCTTTGATGGTGTCTTTTGCTAGCTGGTCAATTTTAACACAATACTGTAGTTAGAACCTTCCAGTCCTCATCTGCTTGGAAGGAGAGCTGTAGGGAAGGCTGACTTGGAACATATTACACAAGCCCCTTTCAGTCTCTGAGAGAGGACAGGATCAGTGTAATGACTGAGATGTATTCAGTGTTCATGATGCCTGAGACAATTTCATAGGTTGCCAAAGGCTATAATTGCCATAAATTAGTAATGCTTTATGTTCTTTGAAGTGGTTTTGTTGAATGTGAGGGAAGATGTAGAAGGAACAGGAAGAACCTAGTAGGGAGAAAAGAGGTCCTCTTGACAACACCTATTCTTTAGTTTTATTCCAGATTTTCTATTTCTAGATTGCAAGTAGTCAAATTACAAAGAGCTACTGAATAACGAAAGCCAGACATACAATTTGTTTTGAATTCTGTGTTAATTGCTTTTAGACTAGCCTAAAGCAGGGCGTGAAGGCCTAGAAACTCCATGACTTTTTGCTAGACTTATTATAACACGAAGTTGAGTTGATTTTGTTATTTTTGGTAGAACTATGCTGACCACCACCATGCTTCACCTCTTCTGTCAAAAAAAATGTTTCTTAACAAGTCAATATCCAGTTTAGACAAAGGACTTGTGGGTGTAATCACTGCACTGTAAATACAGAGAATGTGTGTGTATGTTCATGAGTTTGCATGTGTTCTGTGGGCACCTAATGTCCTTGTTTAAAGTAGCGAGTGAGCCCATTAGCAGACAAAATTGTGAATGGAAGTGAGAGAGCATGAAAAGGAATACTGCATCCTAAAGAGCTAGTGCTTCATGTCCAGAGCACAGAAAATTTAAGAAGCAATCCCTTCTACCATTACACGGATAAAAATGCATGGAAATAAAGCCGTCCCCTTTTTGGTGTTATCCTGGGACCTGCCCTACAGTGCACTGATTCCACCCAGCCCCACTCAGAATGCAACCCTAATTCATCCCCCTGCCATTCTTTTCTGAAGGGTGTTTCTGTTAACAATCTAGGCAATTTCCTGTACCTTATAATGGCTTATAATTACAGCTCTGTAAAATATAATTTTCATATAATTACTTGGTGCTGTCTTCTGCTGTCTCCTTCCTCCTCTTGACCCGTCTCACAGACTGGTTGATGGTAGCTGGCCCCATGGTGTGGCCACCCAGGTGTTGGTATTCTGTTAATGTTAATTTCAAACTAAATGAAATGCTGCTGAAAGTATGATTTTTCTTGTCTGTTTTGGGGGAAATAGTCATAACATTTGGTGTAGTACATTGCTCCCATTTTGATATACTGAATTAATTTTGTTACTGTGATATCAAGTATAGCACCAGTTTGAACAATGCTACCTTGAGCTAATTCTGGAAAAGTTTCAGAGAGAAAAAGCACAAAGTACTCAAAAGACCCCAACAGGAATAACTCTTCTGGGCATCAGGTGACTTGTATGTGGCTTTCCCTTGTAAGAACAGAAAAGCTCATATAATAAAATAATTGAACTGGTTTTCTGTATCTGTTTTATTCTTTTTTTATCTTAAAAGGATGCCCAGAAAGTAAAAAAGGGAAGTATAACAGTTTCTAGTTATAATACAGAGAGCCAGTGTGGTGTACTGGTTAAGAGCATGGGAATGGGAGTCAGGAGATCTGGTTCTAGTCCCTGCTCAGCCATGAAGCCAACTGGGTGACTTTGGGCCTGTCACAGACTCTCAGCCTAACCCACCTGATGAGGTTGTTGTAAGGATAAGAATGAGAGGGCAAGGAGAATTATGTAAGCTGCTTGAGCTCCTTGAAAGGATAAAAGGCTAGGATATCAATATGATAAATAAATAAATAAATAGAACCTCTTATATAATTTTAGTAAATGAGATTCCAATCCTCTGGCACATACACAAATTAAATGCTGTATGGAATTAAACTAGCTGTGGATGAGCTACACAAGGGGTACTTTGGGTAAAGAAAATAGGACGTTTGGGTTCAGAACATATGGGCTGAGTTTGTCAGAAAAACAAATTCACCATCTGCTTTGTATTTACTGCTAAGACTTTACCACAAATGGCCTTTAGGAAGCGGGTTCAGAAAATGATGGACCTCCATATGTTGTTGGACTCCGCCTCCCATCACCCCATCTGGGGTGGGGAGTGGTCAGGGATGATGGGAGTCAGACTCCCGACACAACATGGAAGACCCCAGATTGCTCATCCCTGTTCTGCAACATTCTGGGGCCTTGTATTGTGTGGGAACACTTTGACAAACACGTGCCAGGCATGGCTACTGTTGGCCACGTTTTGCCAGGCACACTTAGGGGCTTCTCCGGGTGCCAGGAGCCCTGTTGACCAGGGTTCCTACCCATGTGGCAGACTCCCTGCTTATCGGCACCTGCACATGCCTGGGACACCTTCACTCTAATGCAAAGTGTACGACTGCTGAGGACAACTTGATACTTAGTGCATGTTTGCTGTGTATGGCTGGGACTGGGAGACACAATCCCCCTCTGTGCATGAAGTATAGTGCAGACTTGAGCAGAAGTCACCCTCCCTTCCCCCCTGAAGTACTTGTCAGGAAAGTCTGTCTCATGCAAAGGAGCATGAAACCTGCAGGACACAACTCAAAGGTTCGAAAGCTAGACTTTTGTGTATTTGAACACTGTCCTCAGACTTTGCAGCTGTATATTCTTAGAAACTCCATTTATGTTCCTGCTCCAGACTTCTTGTATATTTCCAGAAATACTGCAGCTCCATGCAAAAACATTTGCTTGGAAGCAACTTCCATTTACAACAAGTCAACTCATTTTCGACATGTGTCATGCAGGTTCAGGACTATATAGATTTATGAGGCAGTGCCATAAAAGTCAGTGGTGCCCACGTATTGGTGCGCTTTGTTGTTGGAAACTTTAATATCTGCTGTGTCTCTGTTTGCATTTGGAAAACAAGCATAAAAAGATAGTAGAACCTAGTTGTATTTAATAAGAAGCAAGCATTGATCCCCTCCTATCACATGTTATTGTGATTACTCTTTCCTTTGAACATCCACAACCTTCTGTCTCTTTATCCTCAATTTCTTCACCTGATATTCTTTTTGCTTCACTCTACTGTTATTACAGCATCTTGCAAGTTACAGAGTTGAACTTTGCTTCCCTCCTTCTTAAAACAGTATTTTTGGCATAAACTAGTTTTGGAGTGCTGTACTTGTTAAAAACAAAAATCGTTTAATAAGTTAATTCTTACCTGTATATGATTCTGTGGTTCAAAATACTTTTCAGATAATGGGAAACCAGGCTGCCCTTTCAGTGCTTAGCACAAATAGATTGGTTCATCCTAGGCAAAGAATCAAATACCTCATAACTGATATTTTGGGAGATAGTGTTTTCAGAGCTGTGTTCCTCTTTTAATAAAAACACGGTACTTTTTGATGTAAACATTTGGGTAAGGGAGGATTTAAAACACTGTCACTTTAATTAGTTAAACTGTTTTTTTGGTTTTCCCTAGGTCGGATCCGCACAAGGAGGCAAAGCTCTGGAAGTTCCACTAGTATCACCTCAACACCTGCTGATACTCGAGGCCGAAGCCGGGCCAAAGTAGTTTCACAGTCCCAGCGTAAGAAGCCATTCAGTCTAGTTTGGTGGAGGAGGCTGTATATTTATCCAGCTTGCTTTCAGCACATAGAAATCAAAATTTCCATTCATTCCTGACAGTTTTACTCACGCCAAAACAGTCTCCAAAGACCTTATCCAAAACTGTGAACTCAACATATTAGACATGCTTACACAAACAAATAGAAATATCAGACCAGTTTTCAGGATTTTTTTTTAGTTCTGGTCAATGGCTACCATCTCTGTGCACTTTTTATTATTTTGAATGAATGATTTCATTCACACATTCTTTCATTATGAACACTTAAGCTGTTTACATTTCTTCCTGGGGTTTCTTGCCTGCACAGACTCCTGTTTCCCCACAGTCCTTAGGCCTGGAGGAACATTCCTTTGGAGAAGCTACTTCTCTCCAGTATCTTCTGTGTCCCAACCTGCAGATATCTTTCCCATTCGGATGAGGTCCACAGCATCTGGGGACTGACTCTGTCTCAGAGGTGTCTCATGCAAATCTCACAAAGTACTAGCACTGTAGCTCACTCAGCACCAAGGCAGCACAATGCTTTTCTAAGAGTATGGAGAAAGTGTTCTTATTACTGGGACTCTGGTTGATTTCTTGAATGCTGATACTGAATGTGCAAAAGAGTCTGCATATTTAATGACTGCTGAGAAAAATAATAGATCCCAACCATTTAATAAATCATGGTTAGCTACTTGTTCCTTCATCCTTTTACTGTTTGACCTATTGACCAGGTTCAGATGACACACCGCAGCTGATTGTGGGTTGTTTGCATGTGTCTGCTTGAGGATTGGGGGGGTGGGGGAGGTTCAAAGTAGGTTAGGCTATAGAAACTAGGGGCTGGTTTGCACAGTCAAAGAATCCACCACGGGTGTGTCACATTCTTATTAGAAAGAATCTATTAGTCATATCAAGTCCCAACAAAACCCTACTTTCATTTTTGTTACCTTTCTTTGACCTGCAACAGCTTTGCATTTTCTGCTACTCCATGTTTGGTGGAATTGCTTTCCCCCCATAATCCTGTTACCTCGGTGAGCAAGCACAGTGTTCTGGATCAGCACTTGATGCCACAGTCCTTGGCTTTATGATGGCAGTCCAGTTGTAGTGCCCTGGTTGCTCAGTCTCAAATGGCTGCTTGCCAGTGTGTAACATCATGCAATAGGTGCCTGGTTAGAAATACTCATAAGAAAGGCTTTACTGTGTATTAATCCATAATATACTGCAAAGTGTGAGTAGTGATCCATTTGTCAAAAGCCAGTTCATGTTGTGTACAACTACCAATGCTTCTTGAACTCTGTATTGTCTCGCTTTCTCTGATTTACTTTCTGCCTGTCCTTTGGTCTGCTCTCATAATCCAGGATCCAGATCAGCTAACCCTGCTGGTGGTAAGAAACACCTTCTTTGTTTTTTCACACTGACCTGGTCTGCATGACTGCAGCATAGTTAACAAGCCACAGTGGCTGCTTACCCTGCAGACCGTGCTGGTCTTATGCTAGCCAAATTCCCTGTTTACCCATGCCAGCGCACTTTGTCATGTCACTTGAACCCAAGTGCAACGGCATGTTTGAGGGGGCAGCTGCAAAGGCCATGGGCTATTGTAAGGTTCTGTGAGGGTCATTGTGCTCTCCCTCATGAGAAACCATGGCACCCAGGCTCAGACTGCACATCATTTGTGTTGGCAAGGGTAGTTAAGGAAATCTGGCTGGCGTGGAGCAGGCTCATGCCACAGGGGAACAAAGCCACTGCAGTGTATCTTCCTTGCTGAGATTGTGCAGACCAGCACTCTGTTTCCATGTCTGTGCTGTCTTTCATGTTCTGGTTCCTAACAATTTCAGTTTTCAGGATGCTTGCCATCTTTACTCTCCTCCCAGAAGCTGAAAAACTAGTGCTCCTAAAAATGTCTGAAGTGAAGTAATTTTGGTATGCACATGTAAGGTACTTAGATAGACAATCCATGCATAAATGAAAGACCCTTCTTTGGTCACTGTGACCCCACTACTGAGAAGTAGGTGTTTTTGCTTTTATTCAGTAATATTATCCAATCTTGCTGATTCGTGTGAGTTTAAGCCAACATAAGTTGGAAGGAGGGCTTGGTTTTGTGGAGCAAAAAATGCTACTATCACTCACAAGCTATGAGAATTCTTGGAGCATTTTTGTTTTGTTAAGCTAGATCGTGGAGGAAGGGCACCAGCATTTGTATTTAATCAAGAAGCCGCATGCACATAGAACAGGAAATAAAATAAGAATTTATTATTACCATTTAAATGTAAATTGTTTGTAAACTACCTTGGCCATCCCAAGAGCTTTTAAATAGGGTGGCCTCTAAGTATAATGCATACACAAATGGTGACAGCTTAGTTTAAGGCATCATTCAGCAGAGCAATGCTGTATATGTTTAGTGAGAAGTAGATGCTGCTGAGTTCAAAAGGACCTATTCCCTGGTAATATTTCCAAGAATGTTTGTTGCAGCAAAACCAGCAAAGCATCTTTTGGCTCTTTTCTCCTTTGAGAGTGTTTCTTTGTTAAAAGGGCTAACAGGGATTTGCTGCTTCTCCAAAGTCTATAGGAGAGAAAGTAGGATGTTTTGTAAACATACTTGAATAGCCTTTCCTGGACAGAAATCTAATCGGAAAACTAATTAGCAATGAGATGGCAGAAGGCATTGATTTAGGTTAATGTTAGATGGTTAGACTAATGATTTAGATTGTACATGTTCAGGAGGCTTCTGAATTGAAAGTTCAATTAAGCAGAAACACAAGATACTTAAAGAAATAATTGAAAATAGTGATGCATGGCACACCCTCTCCCCATGGCAAAATGGTTTGAAAATGAAAGGAAGGGAAAACTGGGGGCTTTTGATTTCATATTCATTCATGCATGAATAGTGGTTTGCTGGAGCAGCCCATTATGTCTAGCTGTTAGTTTTCTTCTTTAAAAAAGGTAATTCAGCTTATTCTATTACCTGTTCGACATTTTATTCTTAACCCATAATGAATCATTTTAATTTACTTGTGATCAGCTTCTGAAATTCTTGTGCCCTACTTTTATTTGAATTGAATTGAACTGCATAAACATAATTGTTTTGAAGTACTCTGAGTATTTCAAGAATATTTATCTATGGTTCCTTCTAGCTGGTAGTCGATCCAGTTCCCCTGGAAAGGTCCTGGGAAGTACTTATGGTGGAATGGGCAGTGGACTAACCAGAGTACACCCAATACCATCACCTGCTGACAAACGAAGCAAAGTCCCTCGAAGCCAGGGCTGCAGCCGAGAAACCAGCCCAAACAGGATCGGTCTAGGTAAGAGTCTGTTTGGCTATGGGACAGAACCAAGAAATTGATTTATTATGTAAAGCATATTGGCAAAACAATTCCCAGAGAAACATGGGCTCACTGCAGTATCTCAATGGCTACGATTTTCCAGTATGTGTCTTAACGATGTTATACACTAGTAGTATTGTGGGACTTTAGCAGTCCTTTTGGAAGGAGTAATTTAAATAGCCTGTGCTTAATCATGACTCTAATCAGAAAATCTATTCTTTAAGTTGGTGCTTCTAAGTTCTGTTGCCACTCACGTGATTTGATACTAGCCTTTGACTTGAAGTATATTGCCTGGAACATAAGATATAATACGTTTATCTATTAAGTATTACATGATGATTTTGATGAATGCCAAATACTTCTTCCTTAATAATGCCATATAGTCTTCCTTTACCTTCATTCTGAAAACAGTTGTGCATAGACATTAGTCTATTGTGACCTTAGCTCAAAAATGTCATCAGTTACTGTAAATTAAGAATTAAACTTTTTTTCTGTAACCTCCCTCCATCCCCATGAATTTCTGCTAGTACCATTGTTCATGTATCATGTGTGAATAGCAGTCCTATTTCCAGATACATTTATTATACACTGATGTCCACCATTATACGTTAACCTTGACTAATTTCATTCTGAAATAGAAGTTAGGGTTTCTAAGTAATCTGTGTGAAATTGGAACATGCTGGCCAGAATTAGAACTAGGACCTCCCAATAAACAGGATAGGACTTGGAAAAGCAGCTCTAAAATAATCCATCAGGATTTTAGGAACCAGCAGAAAGTGGAATTAGGAAAACTGGTGGAATAATCAAATACACATGTTGTTCATGTGTATTTGAGCTTATGCTATAGGACAGGATGACACACAGAAGGAACAAATATCTGAATAGAAGTTCAAGACTAGAGCTCATATGGTTAGAGGGGGAAAGAAAGAAAGGCTCTTAAACCTAGTATTAATTGAGGAAAGAACTCCGAGATATATTTCACAGTTGTAAATAGACAGAGGCAAGGATAAATACAAAAAGGACAAATTAAGATAATGAGGATATCAATTTGCTGCAGAAAAAGATTGGTGCCCTAGCAGCAAGCCAGTCAGCAAACATATTATGCAGTTAAGCTAGAATCTGATAAACCACAATCAAACCTCTGATTCTGATGTGGGCATTTTCAAGGAACCAAGGACAAGGACACACAGAAAGACAACGTATTTGTAAATGCAAGTATTTTTGAATATGTTACATTTTCATCTACCAGACTAAGATTTCTTACTGTTTAGCATAGAATCAGATCTTTGTTCATGCATTTGAAAAAAGGATATTTGGTAGCATTTTCTCCCATTCCTATTAAATTTAAAACTTAGTGGTCTTATTTAAATTCCTACTATAGAGGCAGCTTGGCTATTACCGAACACATGAAAATACATATCTTTAATATACTTCATCATCTCTAAAGGTATTTTGGATTTACATTTACATGTAATTTGGTTATCCAACATAGAATAATCTCTATAGAGGGCAGTTGTGTTTTTGATTGCTCATATCTTTCATGAATGGTTCACATTTAAGTTTTACTTGCACATAATGATAAGCTGGAATTCCTGGCCTATCTTGGGTTACTGTGAATAAATGGCTTGCTAGCACATACAGCCGGATTGCTCCTTCCTATACACAAGCAAGTGATGCTATCAAGAAAGGGTTAGCTTGTCAGTCCGTTTCATGTCTGAAATTTGGATTATGGTTTGTTGTTGCCAAACAAGCCAGAGTTGGTAAGCCAGCAATAAATTCTAAGTATGTTACTGACTTGTGAAACTTGGCACATTTGAGAGCAATGATTCAAGTTTAGATGTCATGCTAAGCTTTTCCTTCACCAGTTTTACCCATTCATGTTAAAAGAAGAGAGACTCTCTGCATCAGCATGCCGCTTGTTCACAGTAAGTCAGGATAAACCACACATTCCAGCTTAAAGCTGGTGTAAAGCTTTCCAGCTATGTGTGTGCATTTCACATACATACATACATACATACATACATATCATATCATATCACCCACCCCCGACTCTGTTTTTTCACTCAACATTATGGAAACCACACATGATAATTATCACCCTGGCATTATAGTCAAGCTGGTCTTAAATTAACAATTTACCACTTAGCCTCAGAATAGAAATCATTAGTTCATCCAGCAGAAGGATTAATCCAAATTTGCAAAAATGGAAATGGGTTCATGAAAGTCCATTAGTTCTTTAGCTCATATTACATATTTCTTACTCTCAAAGTAAATGACTCCATACTAGTGTACATGATGCCTTCCAAACACCAGCGTAAATACAAACTAGGAGTATTTACCAAATGATTTCAAAGGAAGAGCTACCTAACATCCTTCCTGTTCTCTAGGAATTTTCAAAAATTCTTAACTGTAAATATACTTTCTGTTTTTCTGTATTTGTATTAGTTATACTTGCATAATTTAGCATTGTTGTTTTATATAATGCTTTAGAGTATAACCCAAAATAGATAGGTTTGTACCCCAAGAAGACCTCAATATAAAATCTGACGGAGAAAGGAGAGAATGAAGGGAGGCATGGGAGAGTAAGGATGAGACAAACTGAACAAGAGCAAAAGAGTTTACAGAAATTCAGATTTTTATTTTATTTATTTGGTTGTTGATGTACTTGGCTTTACAGAAAAGTCTGGGGTGGATTTTTAAAGAAGCAGCCATGATGGTCCTGAGCCCCCAAAATGGACGGTTGACCTCTGGTTGCATAACTCAATGGAAGTACTTATAGGTGGGATGGATTTTGGTTCTGGGTTGACCAGGTAGGCAGAATTTTTCTGGAAAAGGAGACAGAGGAGAGGCTACATGAAACTACACTAAATAAACAGGAGCATAAAAACATGAATAGTACATTTCTAAAGCGTTCTAGCTATATATCATCTTCAGTTTATTCCCTTTTTGATCAATAATCTGTCAAAGGCTTATATAAAAGTGGGCTTTCTTTAGAGTTGCACTGCTAAATCCTTGTTGAAAACATGGTGTTTGTCTTCAAAACCTATCTTTCCACAGTGTTTCTTTTAGTCTCAGTAGTTTGGCATGCTTGTTGTATGTGTTACCCTAACTCTCTCTTTCCATCTGAGATCTTTTGTCCCTTTAGCAGTTTGCCAACCAGGATTGCCTTCCAGGCAGGCCTCATAGGTGTGTTGATTTGTAGCACAAAGCACAACTTGACATTGGTTTGTGACAAGCCAGAAGTGGCTGCTGCCAGTGATAGTTGCTGATGTCAGTAATGACCTTAAATGTGACTTTCCTGTCTGAGCTTTATATCCTCATTAAACTTGTGTTCACCTTCTCTGAAACCCTCCATGATGCATGCTAGCACGGAGCAGCCGTATCCCCCGACCCAGCGTGAGTCAGGGGTGCAGCCGCGATACCAGCCGTGAGAGCAGCCGAGATACAAGCCCTGCTCGGGGCTTCCCTCCACTGGGTGAGTACCTGTAGGCACTGGAGCTTCTTAAGGGCCCTTCCCTCTTCCCCTCTCTTGTTGCCTAGTCAAGACATCACTAGGTGGAATGAGCTTGTTCCCCCCTCCCCCCTCCCCTCCCGTACCCTCTCTCTTCTAATTCCCCAGCACTCTTCTGATTTCCCAGCACTCTGACATATCTTCCCTTCTGCATGCTTAATTCCTGCTTACCTTTACTAGGAAGAACATTAATCTGAAACCCTTTTGATAATTTCCAAATTCTTTAAGGGCATTTGAGCAGCATTGGCTTTGGCAAATACAGTATTTGTGAAAGCAGCTAGTCGGCATTTTTGCATAGAAGGCTGATGTTGCAGAGAAGGCTGGTTTAAAAAAAATACGATGCAATAAAAGCTTATCCTGGAGGGAATTTAAGATATGTGCAAATCATTTTTAAAAAGTTGCATTGTGATCTATACACATTCCATATCAAGGGTGTACCAGGGTAACTCCTTCCCAAACTCAAATTATACTTAAAATGCTCCTTTTAATTAAGGGTTATTCCTTAATTCATAGAACACAATGGATTCATCCTAATCTCACAGAGCAGGATCTTCACAGTCTCTCACTTTCTAAATTTTGATTCAGCAATCCTAGGCCAAGAAGAACCTACCTTTGTAAATCAATAGTGTGAACTTTTGCTTCATCCTATTTAATGTTTTTTATGTATAGTTGGTATATTGGTTGCATGAGATATTCTGAAGGAATTTTTCCTCCAATCTGAGTATTCTGAAACCTTGGAAGGCATAAGTTTATTTTTATAGAAGCATTCAACTGGGATATAAAACCTTCTACCAGTTTATTGCATGGTGTTATTTAACTGAAACAAGCAGATAGTTTTTAATCATATTTTGCACTTGGAGATTTGTTTAAAACAAATTTCAAAGGGTATCTAAAAATCTCTGTATTTGGCATTCTGGCAGCATGTTTCCAACTCTCCTTGAAATTTCAGAGTGGAGGGAAAAAAATATTATGAATGTGAAGCTGTCATTTTGCTCTGTATCCAGAGCTTTTAACATTGCTGATGGAAAAACCCTGTGTATAAAAACATGGCAAGGCTTTGAATGTAATTATATTTAGTTTTTCAGGATGGGAAGTTGGGAAAATAGGAGGAAGGCCAAGCTATTGAAAGGTTCTTGATGGAAAGATGGAGGTCATGGTTGTCCCCCATGGAGGCACTGATTGGTCTATGCCTATTTAGCCTCAAATGTGCTACAGCACTGGGAGGAAAAAGGGGTTTATGAATGTAATAAGGAATGATACTTAATGACAGACAGTAAATGCCATAGATCAAGGATAGGCTGACATCAGTTTTGTGGTCCAGTCTAGCTTATACCTGACCCCTGTTGTCACTCAGTGGTCCCCCAGTGTATATTTATATATTTATTTATATATTTATTAGGTTAGATTTTTAAAGATTTTTATCCCACCCATTAGCCATAAGGCTTCCTGAGTGGGTTTATATTATTTTATATTTCATATTAAATGTATAAAGCCAGCACACATACTGGGGAATCTCTTATCAGTTAAGGCATAGCTAGTATATATTGGCGTACGCATTGTGGAACACTGGGGTTTCTAGGGGTTGCTGTTTTAAAGCCCATTAAGAACTAGATGCTGTCTGGAAAGCCATAGGAAAATGTGGAGCCTTAGCCCAAACTTGAAAAAGCACTCCAAGGCTGGAGATAGGACTCTGGATTTGGAACACCCTTGTGCTACACCTTCCAGCCAACACAATTCTTTCCATGCCAGCTCTGACTCCGAAGTTGCAAGTGGGTGTGAAGGGGTGTTCTGAGAGGCGGGAAGGGGAGGAAGCAGGCTTTGTCAGGATATGAGGAATCCAGGGCCTCAGCTCCTGTTCCTCATGAGAAGGGGTAGAACAGGTAGAGATTCAAAATCGGCCACTGAAACGTTTTAAAGGGCAGAAGAAGCAGGAAGACAATCCATGTTCCCTCTGCTCTCCAGTTGGTGCCCGTTATCCCTCTTAGCTCAGACTGTTATGGACAACCGCTTAGGGTTGGTGCCCTGAGTCTGTTACAAGCTCAGCCCACTTCTGCCATGGATGCCAGGGATAAAGGGTATGGCTTAGACTGTTCCTCTTTTATTCTGGACAAAATGTATTTGCATCACTGCAGTTAGCATAGGAATGCAAAGTACTAAAGCCATGAAGTTTAGACAGAAGAGCATTTTATACTCACTCAATAGGTTGAATGCAGCTTGTGTAACTTATTTTCTTTTAAATCTACTAAATTACCATTTTGTGTTGCTTGTGACATCTGACAGGTTATATTTATTATGCTTCAGATTTTTGTTACGATGGATTGTGTCCAGAGATGTCACTCCAGTGGTGCAAGCTTCTGCCACTTGCAGAAATTATGGCTTTATCCTTGCACAAGTACTTAATCCAATCATTTAATTTTACTTGTGCAAGTTGCTTTACAAGGTATATTGTGCAATACTTCTCACAAGGAGCTGTGTTGTTCATGTGGTTTTGTTGCACCAGGAGTTAGAGAACTCATTACAAACTCCTTAGATTTACTTGTTTGTGTTAGTTGTTTGATTTCTGGAACAGCTTTTACAGTGCCTTGTGCAATGATCTAAAGAATAACTTGTGCATCATGTTGCACAACAGCTTGCTTAACATCCTGTACAACAACTTGTACTAACAGAATCAATGTGTTGAGTTTGATGCTTGTGCCAGGATAAAAAATAGTCTTTCTGGAAGCAGAAAAGGACCCCCATTAGATAGAATTCTATAGATTATAATCGCTATAACAGGGTTTATTGTTTGATTTATTGCATAGTCATGGAATGCATCTTGAGAGTTTGGTTGAACTCATAAATCTGCAAACATGTATGAATGAGGTCCTAAGAAGAATTACTGTAGGCCACTTTAATTTGAAACACATGATAAGAATTCCCATGGACTTACTGGAAGGAAACATTCCAAATTTTAGGAAAATAATGGACCTCGCCAAGGATTTTCTCCCTCATATGTTTCAGTTGCATTTTGTTACACAACTTAGTTTTCCATGAGTTGAAGCATTTGTACAACCTCATCTGGATGCTTTAAAATTCTCAATATTTAGCATGTTTCCTATACTTTTTTTTTGGAAAAATTGTCAGATATGTGGCCCAACCCAGTAAAGACTACAGTACTGAGCAAATTATTAGCTGGTAAGAGTTAACAATTGAATGGCAGTCTTTCTGTTTAATAGTTCGGTAGCACAATAATCAGAGGTGCAATGCTAACAGAGATTGTTTCTATCTCGCCCCTTTCAGTTACTACTCAGAATACATTACTAATCTGCATTCTAGCAATTAAAGAATGGCATACAGTTGTTTCTACTGCATTGCTGGTATTTTATTGAGTTTTTCATTCAGTAAAATGAAGATGGTTTTGTTTTTAGTGATTTTCAGGGCCTTCGTGTACCTTAGAAAGCTTTTTAAAATCTGTATGTTTCCATACAAACAATCACATTGATCCCCTATATTGTTCTTGGACTTATTTTTACCAGCAGTAATCCATAAGGGAACTGCTCCAGAAACTATTTTTTCTGCTTGTGCCAGTGGTTGCCACTGGAAGCAGTAGAAGTGGCAGTGGACCTGATAGTCAGCTTCGGATACTGCCCTGTGATTTTTCTCTCTCGTGGCAAGCAGCAATGCAAAATCAAACATTCGAATCACTGCACCCTTTCTCATGATGCTCTTGTAACAAGCTGTAGAATAGATGAGTTATTTATGTTGTTGAAGTCTACAAAATATTAATACCATGTAACATGTTCAGCAAAATCTAGTGGTGCAGCTCCTGACAAGCAGCCTATCAGATATTTTCTGGCCTTGGCTTCTCTTAGATGTGCTAGTTTTCTGTCTAGAAGACAGTTTTTATACAGGGGAGCATTTAGACCATAAGAGAGTTCATATTTGACTCAGCAACAGCTCTTCCTCATTATTTTGCTGATCATACCATTTTGCTTTAAATTATTTAATAGCATAAACACAAAATAACAAATATAGTATCCTCTAAAAACAAACTTAACAGCGATGGTTTATACATAGCTTTTCTGAACATACAATTTTCCTTTCTGTTCTCCATTCATAATTAAAGTAACTCTTGTTTAATATTTGATGCATGTGAATATGCTAACTTTTAAAATATGCTACACTAAAATGGTATAGAGTTCATATATTTGTGGAGCTCCTTCTGTTGTTTTTCTTTAAATGGAAGTAGTTCTTTACCTCCCTTGATAACATAAAATGCAATCATTCTGGAATTTTATAGATAGTTTTTTATGGTCTAAAGATTCTTAAACTGTGATTGTGAACTAATACTGGTCTACAAGCTTCAAATGAGTTTGGAACAATTAATAATATCTGTATTTGGCCCTGCAGTTGATGTATTGCTTCTGATGAAAAAGATTGCATTCATATTGATCAGGGTCAGATTGTTTTCCCCTGAAAATTTAGCACTTTGTGCCAGGTAAGTTTATGAAGGCTAAAGTTAGCCACAATTCCAGCCAATTGTGAATAACTTTCTTCAGAGAAACTGGAAAGTTCTTTACATTAGAAAATGAATAGTTATTGAAATCTGAGTGATATACAGTGGTACCTCGGCTCACAAACGCCTCAGTTCACAACCAAATCAGGTTGCGAACAGAAATTTCATTAAAAAATTGCCCCAGGTCGCAAACTCCACATCGAGTGACAATCGCGAGCGCGCCCGCCTTCCCTGCACGGGCGCAATCATGGTCATGCTGTGGGTGTGGGGAGATGGCCGCAATTGCGTCCATGTTCCGTGCCCAAGCACGCGTACCCACCTCCCTCCTGTCTCCCCCCACCCCCTTAACCTTCTTTACATTGACCCTTATGGGGAAATTTGGCTTGGCTCACGACCAATTTGAGTCACAACCAGAGTCCTGGAACAGATTAAGTTCATGAGCCAAGGTACCACTGTAATTGATTTGATTTTGTAGAGTCAGGGGGAATTTACAAACTTGCTAGCAGTTTTCAGGTGTTGTCAAGAAAAAAGCTTGAGAATGATTGGCCTACAAGATAACAAAGAGAGGTTTTAAGGATGGCTGAACTGCCTTTGGAACAGGACATTCTCAACCTCATTAACAGTCTACAAAGCTCTTCCTCACACCTCTTCACACAGGACAGATAGTACAACAGAGAGATATTTTTTAATTGCTTAGGCAGCAAGAGGTGCTAATAGTGTTGGTGGGGACACTTTTCTCTTCCCCTGCTGTGCTGTGACTTGCTTTTTTGTGGGCTGCAACATTTGTGATGAGCCATAGAGGATGTGAATTTAAAGGTACAGTTAGGTCTTCTTAATGGAACATTTTGTGCCCCACAATCCTGTTTAATTGCTTAGCAGTGCTTCAGTTTCTACCCAGCTTTAAGGCAAGAACATCTTTTGATGGCATTTTTCTGTGCCTCTGATATTTTCTAAACCTTAGAACCAACTATTTATTAAGTTTTTTCAGTCATGTAGCTACCAACTTAAAAAGCAAGTTTTGAAAATCTCAGTAAATCGACTAGTGTGCATGCATGTGTATATAAAATTTTTACAATTTTAGGAAGTTTTCAATTGTTAATAAAAAAGTGATATTTTCCTTCTTTTCAAAATACACAACAAATTGTACTGATCCATGTTGCTTGAATTTGAAAGTTAGTGAAATATGGCTCAGATTATAAATAGTACTTTGTCATAAGCAAGGCCAGATGTATCCATCAACATGAGTGGCTTTTATCTTCTACTTCATACTGTGTTAGTTACCATATTATCAGCTGTCCTTTATTTATAAACCCCCACCCTACCCCCATTTATTTCTTTCACCTTCACTTTCAGAACTACTAGAGTTACAAAGGTGTGTGAGAGACAAATTAGATGAATCAGTATAATCAGTGGATAAACAACCTCTGTGGCTAAAAGGATAATAATGACTACACTACACATTTGTCAACCATGTGTTCTTCCTCTTTGGCTAATATAGGCTCGCATTTCTTTGCCTGAGGGAGCTTTCTTCCTTTATCATTTGAGCACGCTGTGAAACATTCTTTTGGCATTACTCAATATGTGATTGCCAATCAAACTGGAATGACTTTCTCTAAAACTGGTGAAACTGTAGCAATCTGCAGCTAAGAACCTGCTTCATCCATGTATTAAATGGCAACCTCAATACATTTATAATCATAGTTTTCAACAGATGCAAATAAGAAACTTTAATCTAATGGGGAAATAGTAATATGAAGGGTATTTTATTAGACTAAGTTGTGGGGGGAAGCTTTCAGGGAAATTGAGCTAATATTGTTAGACAATTTTATGTCTCTGCCTTTGATCTAAGTTGTTTAATATAGACTGGTATCCAGTATCATTATTTTTCTTGGTTCTAGGTTACTGCTATCTAGTTACGCATTGCATGGATACTACTTCCCTTCATCAGTGGCTTTCAGAAGTCTAGTCAAGCAAGTGATAATTTCCAGGCTCTTGGGCCCAGTTCTGTCTCTGGGATTGCCATGTCTCTGTCTTCCTCATTTGCGTAGGCAACTGAACCTCACTCCAGCACAGACTCAGGGATCAAGATAATCTCAGATGTTAGCCAGTTGTTGGTTAAGTAAAAACTGGGTTTAAGTAATTATTGCTACGAGTTGTCAGTGCTAGCTCTCTTCACTTCTTAGATGCCCAGTGCAACCCAGCAACAAAAGCAATTGCACATCACTCTTGCCAAACCAGGAGGATTGAAATTCAGTTTTTTCCATGTTGTAACTGAGTTTTTATACTGTCCGGGGCATACAGATATATGAGGTAGTCATGCTCAGATTAGACTCCACAGCAGAGGACATGCAATGTTGAATCCTTGGCTTATACAGCCAGTGAATTCCAGGGAATGGTTTTGGAAAGCTGCCGGCAGTGCAAACAGACAGCACTGAATAAGAAGCTATAAATGTGTATAAGGTAATTGTGAAGCACCCAGAGAGCATCAGCTATCAAGTGGCATCGAAACGAAATAAAGTAGCTTTGAATTTCCAAATTAATGGTTAATTGAGTAATAAATATTTGTGTATGTGGAGGGTTTGAATATAATTCATAAAGTAAGTATGTTTAATGGCATTTATTTCCCTTCACGCTCTCTTATTTTTCTGCATGAAGTTAGTTTGCCCCAACTACCAATTGCCTTTTTACTGAGTACAGGTCCCTAACTGTGAATAAGAACAGTGAGGTTTTATACTTGCAAGCACAGTTTCTAACAATTCATTGTGGCTCTGCCATGGGATTTGGAGTGATTATATCTAGATCCTATTGTTGCTGAGTCAATCATTTCATGTTCACATAGTGATTCTCCTGCATCTGTCAGGCGATTGATGCTTATCAATCTCTGCTGGGACCACACAGAATTCTGAAAAGTGGTTCCTTCTGCGCTCCATGCATCATGCCCCACGGCTGAGGGTGGTGGGCGGAGGGAGGATGAGCAAAGAAGCGTCCGGTATTGGTCCAGGGGGCTTGCACTTGATCTGTATGTCCATTCATATGCAATGCCATTTCCTTTCACTGTGTAACACCAGTGTTGATACTTAATCATGTGCATCCCCTTTGGACTGTGGCATATTTTGTCTTGAGTATGTGTGTGTTAATCCTGTGGGTGTTGCCATTCCTTCTACTTGCAGCCTCTCGACGTCATTCCAGGTCCACTAGTGCTCTCTCCACTGCTGATTCTGTTGGGCAGTCAGGTGAACAAGTGCTAACTGCATGAATCTGCTTCTTACTATTGTCTCTCTTTATCGCCATTTTAACGTTTGCTGTCACCAACTTCACTCAGCACTTAGCATGTGCTTCCCCACCTCCATAGGATTTGTTTGTTTGTTTATTTGTTTTGTTTCTTTGAACATGTTTTTGTCATGCTGAGTTTTGAATGGTTTTAATGGTTTCTTTGCTTTCATCATTTCTGGGAAAGAAAGTATGTTAAAATGGCTATATAGGGCATCATGATGTATCTTCTGTTAATTGTCAGGAACATTGTGCATGTAGTGGTAGGAGATGCTGGCCTTGCCCTGCACCCATGGAAAGCAGCCACAGCAGTGGTGCAGTGTCCGATAGTGCTGAGCATTTCTAATGATCAGTAAGTAGAAACATAGATCAGCACCAGCAAGGCTAAGAGTCAGCATTTAGCTGTACAGTTTGATTTCTCACTGTTTCTATTCATATGTAATACTAAACCATAGTTTGGCACTCTGTAAGTACAGAAGAAGCTGCATGTAGTGCCAGGCTCAAATATTTCCCTATTCCACATCTTGTGTAGGCAGGAGACCAAATAAATCTGGATTCAATATATTGAATATATTCAACGTATTCAATTTTTTGGCCCATTCCCATGTCACAATTATCATGTGTTAACCAACCGTTGTGCTTTAAAATAGCCCCATCTCGGTTCAACAAGACAGCCTCAACAATGTGTATATCATTTCTATTAAAGATATTTCCAAGCGATGTACAAAAACAAGTCTTATTTCAGAAGACTAAGACTACCTTCTTGGAATTGCCTGTTGGAGCAGTTATATTTTCAGTCAGTACTGAAAACCCAGAAGGATTGGCATGTGCCTAGTTTGTAGTGGTGTGAAGTTCCAGAGTGTGGGTGCTAAAGCACTAAAGTCCCTATTCGAAGCCATGATCGTTTAGACCTCTGAAATATTGGGTGCTACCAGGATGATACCTCCTGAGAGTGCAGCAAGTGGGCAAGCCACCGGAGATGGTTTAACTTGGGAGTCCTGCATTGAGCAGGGGGCTGGACCCTCTGGCCCCTTCCAACTCTACAATTCTATGTTTCTGTGAATTATTTTGGGCCTCCATTGATTAGATCTTTGGAAATAAGTACCAAAATCTTAAATTGAGCCCAACAGCTTATAGGCAGCCAGTGGTCTGCTGTCAGCATAGATATAATGTGCCATTGATAAGGCTTTCCCAATTTAGTTGACTTGTTTAGCAACTGAATTGCTTTAAAATAATGATTCCTTGTTTACATGAACTTGCAAGCTGGTATCATGCAAAGTGGTATGGAACTTTGCTTTATTCCTCCCTCCAACCATGTGGGAAGAATGCTAAACCATGGTTTGACATTGCATCCAAACCATTCCATTAGCGTGCAGAATGACAATGTCATTAATCATATTTTGAGTCCATATGCAAATCTTAAATCTCTTATTTATGAAGAGGGATAAACTGAGCCATTAATGCTATGGTCTAGTAGACTGGCACTAGCTTCTTAAGCAAGGCGAGTATTGAGCTATGTACGACATGATTTGTTTGAGCTTGTGCTATTCTTTTGAAGGCTCACAGATTTGATAGAATTGTGTCTCAAAAGAGACTAGCTTGGAATTGGAATATATAAATATTAAAAATGAGTTTTAGAAACAGGACTTAAATTGGTTTGCTTAATATAAGTGTAAATATTAAGAGCTAGTGTGGTGTAGTGGTTAGGAGCACAGGACTACAACTCAAGTGATCTGGGTTCTGGTTCCCACTCAGCCATGGAGCCAACTGGGTAGCTTTGGGCCAGTCACAGACTCTCAGCCCAGCCTACCTCACAGGGTTGTTGCTGTGGGAACAAGATTGAGATCTGGAGGAGGTGAATGATGTAAGCTACTTTGAGTCATTGTAAGAAAAGGACGATCTAAATTAATAAATAAGTTCCCATAATAAAGACTATTCATGACTAATATAGTATGTAGGATGTATGTGTATATTATAATGTTGCTACATTTAAATACAAGAGTTTAAAAACTATAATTTCCATGAAATAGGTACCAGATCTACCTATCCTCCAGTTTCTCTAATAGTTCTGAAAACAAATGTATGGGTGGCTTGGCACTGTCTGGACATCAGAACCAAGCCCACACGGTGATATTTTCTTTTTATTTCTATGATTGTAAAGGAGTTCACACTGAACGTAAGCGGAGATTCACATGGTTGTTGTGGACGTAGCTGTATTTGAAACTACAGAGCTTAATTCTGGGCATATTTGCAGCAGTTGTATCAGATTGCAGGATATCCTTTGCCTGCTAAATATCCTGATATCCAGTCAAAATGATCTTCCTCTGTCAGAGTTAGTTTGCGGTAGCAAACCATGCACATCACTGTTAAACTTGAAACCTAAAGCCAATGTTTTTACTGGTAAATTCCTGCAGCCAAAACCCACCCACTCGCTGCTTCCCTCATATACAAACACTCTCACACACATTCTGCCCAGTTCTCAGTTGCTGACCCAGGGGAGAATCTCTTTTTCTCCTCTCCCACTCTCTCCCCCATTTCTCTTCTCCTCACCTCCTTGATGTGTGGACTTGTCGTGGCAAGGCTTCACTGCCAAAAGGGCAACACAGTATAATATGGTGGGAAATATTTTCTGATGCACAGTTTAAACATGACACTGGCTGAGGAAAGGAACCCTCCTTACCTCTGTTTTAAATGGGGAGCTCTGTTCAAGTCCCTGACAGAGGCTTTATTTAGCTGAAAACGTCATAATCTCAAGACAGGCGCCAGCATGCAGAGAGCTTGATCCAGTATGGAGGCGTTTCACATATTCACTCACCTCATAGACTCTGCCCATACAGATGCATGCCAGACTTTATTTAATGTGGTTCAGTTCTGTTGCTTCTGCTGATTATTTTAGAGCATTACAACTTGATTTACTTTGCCATCCTGATTATGCACATCTTTTGGAAACTATCTTCCCTTTTCTAATGCAGTCTTAAGTTTGTTTGAAAACCCATGACAGCCAGAGCTCAGTTCTTCTGGTGAAAATTGCTGAGCATTTCACCTGGCATTTCTGGAGCTAGATTTTCACCCTTTGCTAACTCAAATACATGGTATTTTTGCTTTGAAGTAAATTCCCTAGTGGCATGCCTTTTTTTGAAGGGTAGCTTGTATTATACCGGCCACTTTTCAGTTGTTGAGAAATGCTGGTTAAATGATACAAATCTATTTAGCATTGTATTTGGCTTTCCACATTCTTTGCATTGCCATCTTCTTTCCAGATCTCTCTATCTGGAACAAGGGTTGGTGTTGCTTCAGAATCTAGGTGCATTAAAAAAGGGAATAGTAATCACATGTGTAATTTTTATTTCCCTTTAAATGACATCATTCAATTACTTTTGGGAGCAGCTTTTCATTGAAAATGTTTCATTTTCGCATGTAATGTATTTTCATTTTTAGAAAATGTGCTTGTTATAAATTTAAAATGTTTGATCTTGGAAATAAATTTGAAAAATGGAAAACTCCTTGGGTACTCTGCCCCTGTGCTTAAAAATAACTGGTTTTGCCCTGTATATTAACAATGATTTTTTCTCTTTTGTCATTCTTGATCTGATCTTGCTTCCCTTCAAGCAGCCTAAACAAACATACTGAAGCTGAATGCAATTTTATTTTATGAGTGAAGACTGGAAAGGCTTTAAAATCACAAATGATACTTCCCCAATGGACTTGTTCTATTTCTGTCTAGATTCCTTAGTCAACTGTTAAATTTTCCAATCTAATTTATCTTGTAAAAAGTTCCTACCTGTTAGTGCTGAAAGCACAAAGCTGCCTAAATGAGCATTTTTAAAAATTATTCCATTAAATATTTCCATGCAACCTAACTTTTTAATGTAAAGAGAGTTCAGCTGTCATATGATGGGAAAGAACAGCAAAATTGAATAGAAACAGCCCAGCAAAGGAGATCTGTGCAGGGTGCAGTTCCTGTTGCATGTATGTATGTTGATGAAATTCATGGCCTGTGTGAGTGGATATCTACTCACGCAGCATGAATTCCCTGCCTCCTCTTCCCACAGCCTGTCCCGTACTCGCAGTCTGCTCTGGAGGATCCCCAAGCTCTAAGTGTCCCCTCCCCATTGCACTGATGCAAATCATTCCTTTGGCAGGTGATGTCAGACACCACCGTAAACCCTCTTCTGCTTCACAGCACTGATTGAACACCACTGCACTGGCCACTGGTATCTGTTTCTGTGCACTGGATTGTTCATTGTCATTTGCCACTAGTCATGATGAGCAAATAATTGCCCATATCTAGAGCTGAATGGAAGCATATTCTTCTGCATGGTACTTGCCACCCCAACCATAGTCCGTCTTGTTTTCTTCTGTTAGGAGGTGAAAGACCAAGATGCCTATGCCATTTAAAATGTCCATCTTACTTTGCAGAAAGAAAGCGATATTCTTCCTTTCAAACACTTTTCAAGGACAACTCCATTTCAAGAGATAAGATTTAACAAATCTGCATTGACTTGCCAATACATTTAAGATGTGTTGAAAAATGCACACAGTGGGCCATGCCCAGCACTGCATCGCCAGCTATAAAATCATGTTGTGCTAGCTGAGACGATCCTAGTGTAACAGCAAAGCGCTTGCTGACACAAGAGGTTTCTTCAGAAAAGTGCTGTTGGCATTATGCTACAAGTAGTTCACGCTAGCACAGTGTAATTCCTGTTAGTGATAATGTCCTAGTGGATACAGCCCATCGTTCTGCAGCAGCAATGTGTGTGCACATCTTCATGGTTACCAGCGATCCTCATTATTTATGCTTCAGATGTAAGGCAATGAAACAGGCCAGAGAGGGACTGTCCGAAACATCCACACTCGTTAATACCAAACAGTGACTGGCTTAAGAGGAATATTATCACTCTTCTTACAGAGGCACTTTGTTTCCTCTTACAGAAAATCATGTGCATTTTATTAGTTTGATAATATATGCAGCTTTGTGAGCAACACCGCCAAAAAAATCCTAGCCCTTGAAAAAGGGTTGCCTTCAAAATGCATTGGGAACAAAGAATATAATATTTATTCTGTACGACTTTCTGCACTGATTTTATTGGACAGTGGCTAAAGCTCCTTGGTTCCTTTCCTTCTTTGTCTTGGATTGGGGTCTCGATTCCCCTGTAGATGTACTGACAAGCTGTACATAAATATTTTCAGCATAATTGGAGCCATTTAACACTAGAGACATTCAAGAAGAAACTGGGCATTCATCTGAGTGGGATGGTGTAAACTGGTGTCCCAATGGCCTTCTTGGCCCCTTCCAACACTACTATGATATGAGTCTATGATAAGACTGTTAACAAAAGTAAACACTGCAGGACTTAGAAAAGTTAACAAATTCATAACATTTTAGCAACAGTTCTTCATAGATACCCATTAAAAATTGTTGTGTAGCTTTCTCTTCATTGAAAATTGAAAGTAATATATTGAACCTATTTCATTAAAAAGACACCATAAAATTGATCAAAATGTCCTTTTTTTCATTATCAGCAGAAAAGCATAACAGTAATTCCCACAGCTAGAATTTTGGCTATATAAAGAATTGGTGTTTTGACTTCGTGTTGCAGTGATAAAGTTAGTCTCACAGTAACTAATAAAAATGTGTGATAATAATTAAAGCAGCAGTGACGACTCCTGGTCTTTGTTGGTGAATTCCTGACCAACAGCCTTATTACTATTCCAAGAGACTATGAACTCACATAATTATGCCTTTCAATGTTGTCTTTTGTGCAGACCGGTTCGGACTTGGCCAGCCAGGCAGGTTGCCTGCTTCAATGAATGCCATGCGAGTTCTTAGTACAAGCACAGATTTGGAGGCTGCTGTGGCAGATGCACTGGTAAGAGGGGAAACACAAAATGCTTCCAACACCAGAAAGGGACTTAAAGTTGCCTCCTGTACGTACATCCTCCTCTTGACTTAATCTGTGTCTCTGTGTGTGTGTGCGTGTGTGCGGGCGTGTGCACCCATGCGCACAAGACCCTGTCTAAATGTCTCTTTGAAAATTTGGAATGCATGCATAAGGATGGTTAATGCATTGTTGCACAGCAGAAGAGACAGGGCTGATACAGTTGTCAGTGGTGCCAAGAAGATTGCCTGGGGCATTTGTAATGACAAATGTATGTGAAGAATTACAAGGTTTGACAGTTCTACTGCCCCACTGATTTCAAAGAATCCTATTCTAATAAGTGTGTTTGGGTTAGCAGAACAGTCCTAACAATGTAACAATTAAATACCACTGTAGTTGTTTTGTTGCCACAATCTTTCCTGGGTTCTTGAAGAATATCTAGTCTGTATTTCTGTAATGGTGATGTATTTATGTGTGTGGGGGGGGGGGGGGAGAGAGAGAGAGAGAGAGTTTTTTCTTTGTCAGGGGTGCTATGTTTTTATTATATTGTCATCTTTGGAGAGTTCTGTTCCTTCTGTTGAAAGGTCTCCCAACTTTAATTGCTTTGTCCTTGTCCCAGGGAAGGTGGTGAAGGATGAGCTTAAGTGTCCTCAGAATGCCTTGTCAATGATTCAGCTGCTCTATTTGTGGTTTTAGACCTGTAAGGGTTTAGTTTCCAGTCTGGTAGGTTAGGGGTAGGCAGAAGGTATTTTTGACTCTACTGGTGAATCTCTGGCTGATTTGCAGTAGATCTCCATGAATTTTTGATTCCTAAGTGTGTAATAATAGAAGCAATAAAATTATTTTTCCTTCCTCCCATACCAAATTAAGAAAGCTTGGGGTTAACCAGGCATAGAGTTTTGTGAAGAAAGACTGTGAACTCTGTTCAGTTCTGGTACTCTGAACAAGGTCGAGTACCTAGAATATTTTAAGTCTGTTTGTCTTTTGCACCTGACTTTGGTTAGTAGAATTCAAAGTTCTAACAGCAGATTAAATAGAGCCTGCAAGTCTGAAGTTTGAACGCATTTGTGTAGGTGTTACCCAGAACGTTAATAAGATTTTCTTCTGCTTTTGAAATTGACTATCCTGAAAGATAATCCTTTCCAAATATTGCAGCAGTCGATGTTTACATTTGCTAGGTCTTCTTTATGTAGTTTATGACCTCATGAAAACAGGAAGGAAAAGGTACCCATTCAGCTAGGAACTGTATCACTTTCACCCATATGACAGTAGTCCTGACAATCATGGTGTCAGGGTTGTTTCTTGAAAGCTGTTTGTTGTCTTAGTGTTAGAGTTTAAACTCCTTGTAGCCAGAGGTCTGGAGTAACCATTTGAGAGGCTTTGAACATTATAAACAACTGGCAACAAGAAGATGCACTAGTGATTCGTGCTTCCTCTGTTAATGCTTCCCTGTGTAGCATATAAAGCTGTGACATGAAACTCTCCCCAGCAGATATTCTGTGAGCATGACATGCATTTAGAACTTTATGTGTTACACAGGAAGCACTTGAAGGCAGTACAAGTCCCATGTGTATCCTCTGTCACTACCTCATACCATCGGAAGCTGCCCTTTTGCCTTCCTGTTCAATGGAAGCTCATTTTGTTTTATTTATATTCTTAAAAATTTTAAACATCTTGGTCTGACAGGGCAAAATTTAAAAACCATGTAGAGTTGCTTAGGTAACAGGAGGCTTTTAGTTTGAAGGGAGGGGCTGGGAAATTTTCTTAACTATGTAAGAAAATCTTATTTGTGAAACAAAACATCTATTAATGAAAGCATTGTACACCGTTCTTCATTAAGAAGAAGAGAAAGATCACCAACAATGTATAATTGCAAATGTATAGTGAAGATCTAGTTAACACAACTTCCACCTATGTAGATTAGCCTTAGAGACTGCATAAGAAGACCTTGGGTTTGAGAGTGAAGAATGGGTAGCTGTTCATAGATTTTTACTTCAGTCCGTGACACTTTTGACCGTGACACTAAGCTGACCTTTTGAGCTTAGACAAGAGCTATTTTTCAGCAATCTTGCTTTTTAAAAAGCTGCTTCTATCATTTTTGTAATTCTTCTGGCTATAAAAATATGTTCTCAACTTCAACATCTAAAATTTCATAGATTCTCCTTCTCCTTTATGAAAGGAAAAGAAAAGTCTTTTCTTTTAGTTCCTTTTACTGCTGCTGCTCCCCTTTCACTCTTTATTATGGCTACACTGGAAAGAAGTCAAGCTCCAAGGCTCCAAACAAACACAGAGCAGTCCCTTTTACAAGGATGGTCAAAAGCCAAAGAGTGCGAGCGTGTTTACCTCCCTCATGGAGGTGCTGTTCCACTGCTGACACTAAACTTAATCATCCTTGAGATAACCAGAATGGGAAAACTTCAATCTAGCCATAAGGGAGATGGCTGGGTTTGAGGAAGTCGGGACACTTTGCACTTCAATGAACTAACAGTGCCATCTTCTGCTGAGATGATATGCAGCCCATGGTTAGAATTGATTTGGCCGTGGAAGTAGATGAAAGGGAACTGTGGGAACCTGACAACAGGCCTGTGAAACAAGTGAGAATTATTTGTGGTCCTTCCTTAAGGAGTCCTGCCAAAGTTGATGGGTTGCCATTTTAGAGAGTGGGGATCAGCAATTCCCTCTTGCCCTGCTACAGCTCCTGAATCTGGATGGGGTTATTATAAGCAATAAAGACTTAAATCAGACAGGCCATAGAACAGGTTCCATCTGAAGGAAAAGACAAAGTCCCTGCTTTCCCCTGGATGATGGGGTAGTTGACCCATTGTGGGATGCCTTCTGCGCCCCAGCCCAGAAGGAAACTTGCACACTCCTCCATGCCTTAAGACTCATAGTGAAAAGGTAGCAATGAGAGACCCAAAGTTGGTCCTAGACAACTACATCCATCAAAATATATTTTTTCCTGTTGACATCACCAATTTGAGGACTATCAGGGAAAAGGTTCTGTAGTCTCCAGTATACAAGTGCACCACAGCATCTGCACAAATACCGTTTGCTTTTACTGCAAAGTACTGATAGCTCAGGATGTGGGTGGTGCAGCAGGTTAAACTGTTGAGCCACTGGGCTGTTGATTGGAAGGTTGGCAGTTCGAATCCATGAAACAGGGTGAGAGCCTGCTGCTTTGTCCCAGCTCTTGCCTACCTAGCAATTTGAAAGCATACAAATGCAAGTTGATAAATAGGTTGCACATTGGTGGGAAAGGTAACAGCATTCTGTGCACGTTGGCATTTAGTCATGCTGGCCACGTGTCCACAGAAGCGTCTTCAGACAGCGCTGGCTCTTCGGCTTACAATCTCAGATGAGCACCGGCCCCAGTCACATGACTAGCATCTTTACCTTTACTTACTGATAACTCATCTGCTAGTTGGCAATACAAGCCCAGTCCACAAGGAACCATATATCCTTCAAAAGAGCAAGGTGAAGCCTTTCCACATTGAAGGTATGCAGAACAACAGCCCAATCATCAGAATGACTGAAGCACTGTCTGACGGATGTTTAGATCCTGCAGTAATGGATTCTCTAAAGTCTCAGAGCATGTGGTACTTTTCCCCGCCCCCCCCCCGCCCCCGATTCAGTCAGTTTCCATCTGACTGGAACCGAACAACAAGCCACGGGTTCTGGTGTGGCTTTGAAGGACCCTTGGCCAGGTTTGAATGGCACAGGAAGTGTCACACCACAGGGATAGTTAGATGAATCACGAAACCCACAACTGGTGCACATGGGGCAGGCAGCCTTGTTCGCAAAAGGGCACCCCCCCCCACTACCACCCCGAGAAACAAAGTTGCTCCAAAAAGGCTTTACCTTATGAAAAAAGATGTTGAACAAAACTCTGCAGGTCAGATCCTGTGTCCTCCTGGCACATACTGGTTTTCCTACCTGTAAAAAGAGCTATCTGATCACGGTTTAAGAGAGTATCTTTGTTCTCAATTGGCAAGCATAACATTGGTGTACAGAGAAAGCTCTGCTAATCTGAAGGTCACAGGAAAATCTGAATCTTAGACTTGGCAGACAACTAAGTAAGAGCTCTTGGAGACTGGGATGATCAACCTACAGGGACGAAAGAACTTGGTGGGAAAGGGTTTAGTTATATGTGGCTGGAGCATGCTCTGTTTTCCCAGTTTTTGATTCTGTGCCTGTGGGCCTCAAATGCCATCTTGAGGTGACACATAATCTCAGTCATTCAGATTGGAGGTCTTTTTCCTCCGATTTATATCACTGTTAGCATAACATTAGGCACAGTACTGTTTTCACCTTTCTTGGCTGAGAAGCAGGATTGAAATGCTTCCAGCTCAGTGATAGATCGATTGATTGCTCAGTCAATCGATACATAGAATCCTTATTCTCTCCAAAACAATTAGAGTTGTGCTAGAAAGATGAGAGCAAAAGAGCAATCAGTTTGGTGCCGCACTTTGAATCCATTTTAATTTTACATTGCTTGAAAAAAAAGACTGGCTGAATTTGTATTTTTAATTTGCTAAGACACATTTGCTTGTACATTTTTGTTGCAATAGCAATCCCTGCATAAGCTTCTGACATAATTCTCTATGCTTTCTCCCACCCTTCAATATTTTCCTGCATACAGCTCTTAGGAGACTCCAGGAGCAAGGTACTCGTGCTATCTTGACTTTTGTTTTCCTTTTTGGTTTACTTTAAATTTTTGCTTTCCCTGTTTCAACATACAGAGCTGTATTTATATGTTAGTGCCCAGGTCTGCAGAATTGAAATCTCAGAAGTGTAGCCTGTATCATTCACTTAATGGCTGATTTTTTGAACCAGTCAAACAGTGGAGCCAAGAAATCAACCAACCAATGAACTATGTTGAACAACTCTACAACATGGAATTTGTGGTGAATTATATCAAGGAAAAAGGGAGTAAAGAATGGAAAAATGTAGACATTGGCTCTCAATGGCTAGTACATTACATAGTCAAGAAATGTTAGCTATAGACAAGGGTTAGAGTATCCTAGAGTATCAAATTCTATGCCCTCAACATTTGAAGCCTTGACAGCTTCTAAGCTATATTCTCCTACCCATTTCCAAGCTTTTATTTTCTAAAATGAGGAGTAAAAAGGTTTTTTTAAGGAATCAGATAATAGCAGATGCCAGATATTACTGTATTGTAGTTATTTTGCAAGTATGTGAAAAAAGATCTAGCCCTGAATATAGTTGTAAAGCACAATTGGCTGTTCCTAAGAGTCTTTTAAAATAGCTGTGCATATTTTATGAGGTTAAAATTTAGTGCATAACATGGCATTCTTCTGAATGAACTGTCATTGATCTAAGACTTGCATTACAAAGTAGCCCAAAGGAATGTGGTTTCAAGTAAGAAAGCAAAATGCTTAAATAAAAACAGATTTTCAAACCAGCCTAAAAATATCACATACGAGGGACTGCCTCTAATCTTTCATAAATGTTCACAATTTCATCTCTTATTACATGGTCACCCTGCCAACTCTCATCCCTCCTCCTGATTATTGGAGGCCTTAAGGCTTTGTCGGGGTCATCAGATTTCCCTGCGCCTTGGTCATTTGTTCCTGAGGTTTGAGCTTCATTTCAGAAGGATCTCTACTGGGAGGTGAACACATCCTTCTCCAATTCACACCTAGATTAACTCACATTGTGTATAATCTCAGCATTTTGCATAGCCAAATTATCATTTTTGCAGACCTATGTTTCAAGGAAATTGCCTCCAGTGAAAAGAATTTGTTCTTTCATGAGGATTCGTCTGTTGTATCTGTTCATATATTTTGTTGTTTGGCTATTCCTCACTGACTCTCGATGCGGTTTAGTTGCAATGCCGTTATGCCATAATTCCCAAACTTCTTCTCTACTGTACTATTTCCAGTTTTTGCTCTCAAGTAATCATGCTAGGCCTACTAAGTCTTGGGTTTATTCCCCCTCCACCACCACCCAGAAAAAGCCGGTGAGGCGACGGTATGAGCCATATGGGATGTATTCTGACGATGATGCAAACAGTGACGCCTCGAGTGCTTGCTCCGAGCGTTCCTATGGCTCCCGCAACGGAGGCATCCCACACTACCTGCGGCAGACGGAGGATGTGGCTGAGGTCTTAAACCACTGTGCTAGTTCCAACTGGTCTGAAAGGAAGGAAGGGCTAATAGGCCTGCAGAACCTGCTGAAGAGCCAGAGGACACTGAGGTGAGCGGGTTCATAAATTCTAAGAAGTACCCTTATTTTTTTAATCCAGGCAATAATGCATACCTGCTTTCTCTGAAATACCAGATGCTGCTGCTGCTAGATATGTGAAAGATGTGTAGGAGGCCTGAGCTGCTTTGAAGATACTTGATAGATAAGCATCCACATCCCCCACCTTGTTGTTATCGCATATGGCAGTAAACAGGGAGATTCAGAACTACAGAAGATGCCCATACAATACGTGCCACAAAACTGATAAGCCAGTAGTAACACTGGATGTAAATAATTAAGGACACAAACAAGTACATAAGGAAAAAAGTAAGCAGGACCATATCCCACTGCAGAAAAGTGTTTAAGAATACTAAACATGAAAATGGGCCACTGGCCAGTTGGAAAACCACCTGGACTGGAGCCTTCCATTCGGTAGCTCCTTCTTGTGGAATTCTCTCCCTCTGGGTGTCAGGCAGGTCACTGGTCTGACACTACTTAGTTTCTATTTTATTTTTATTTCGACAACCCTTCCCCAATTGATCAGCCACCAATTTTATTGCAACTCTGTTATTTTTATATTGCATTATATTCCTTTTACTTGTGCACCCCTCCAGAATCTCTTTAGATGTGAAGTGGTATATGAATGTTGTCAATAAAATAAAAATGGGAAGAGACAAGAAAAGGAAGGTGGGTAGCATTTTGGGACTGCGGGGAGGGTTGCCAATAAATGGATTCTTGGGAGATAAATCTGCTTAGGGCAATTTTGGTGTGCATCAAAGCCATGAACTGATGTAAAGGAGGAAGACTTGAGAAAGATATGTTTATAGTAGAGGGAAGGATAAGCCAGAGTAAGGTAAAATGTGCAGAACAGGAGACCTGGTAGCCAGGGATTTTAGGGGTTCATTCCTTGGTGAAAGCCTGAATTTGCAACTTACCAGGAAGGGATGCTGCAGTTGGACAGAAAAAGGAGCACTTGTCCACTGCTACATTGTTCTTGTAAAGCCAGAAGATATGATTGAAGGAAGTGGGAATAGTAAGAGGAATATATCTGTGATCACAGAAAAGATAGTAGTATGTGTTCACTTCCCTGAAGTCTCATCAGATCCTTGGTTACAGTATTAAAAGGATTTAGCGGTACCATCTGGGGAAAAGACGATGATATTTTTTTCCTTTCCAACTCAAAGGAGGATGGCTGCGTACATTTAAATAGAATATATACCTTGCCAGATTATTATTTAGAGGGGCATGCCAAGGGCCTTTTCAACTTTTATCAAATGATATCATGGAAACGGCAGAAAGTAAGAGCTTTGGCAGAGGCAATGGAAAACACCCTACACAGAAAGTGTTGCGAGCATGACAAGGTCAACCTGCAGTTTCTGAAATGAAGTCTTCTCACAGGACTGGAAGCAGTCCATACTGCTGTTTCTGAAATAGTGGTGAGGTTGTGGGCTCAAACTGTATTTGATGGGACTATAAGTCTTGTGACTGGGCCACAAAGGGTTGCCTTTTCATGGTTTCAAGAGATCCAGTGTCGGCTTTCTTTTGTTTTGTGTTTCAGTCGAGTTGAGCTGAAAAGGTTGTGTGAAATCTTCACACGCATGTTTGCTGACCCACACAGCAAGGTAAAATATTTTTTCTGATAAACCTGAATAATTTGTGGGTATGCCTATATTCTTAAGCATTTAATTACATGGTACATGGACATTATCAAAACTTCAGTCTTCTTAATCCCTTGATGGCTGTATTATGTTTCAAGATAGATTTGACTTCTGGTGTAAAGTTCTTTGGGCTTCCTACTGAAGGAAGTTAGGGTATAAATGAATTACTCCACTGCAGTCAGGAGCAAAATATTTTAGCATTTGTTCTAAATCAGAGGTCCTCAAACTTTTTTACAGGGGGCCAGTTGACAGGGGTCAGCAGTGGGTGCAGGCTGCCAAGGCAGTGCCGGTAGGGGGGGGCACAGGCTGGTGTGGGGGCGGGACAAGCACGCACACATGCACGCGCAAGCGAGGCAAGGTGGGGATGGAGGGGGGTACCTGGGGCGAGGCACCGGCTTGCTCACGAGGAGATCGTTTTCTCATCGACCTCATTGTGAGCAAGCTGCTCACCTGCACGCATGCCCAGTGAGTGTAAAACCTGTGGAGCAGGCCTGTTTAATGGGCATGGCGGGCCGGATCTGGCCCGTGGGCCTTAGTTTGAGGACCCATGTTCTAAATAGTAGCTTGAGGATTGTTATCTGTCCATGGTAAATACTTGGAGTCTTTTTTTTACTTTCCATAAGTGAACAAGTAATGCATAATCTAGAAGAGAACATATCCTAGGATAGGTTGTTTCAAAAGATGCTCTTCTATCAAATTCTAAATACTTGTCATCCTTTGTTAAGAAAAGTATTATGTCATAAAGTCGTCTTGTACTTTCCGTGATTTTTTTTATTTTTCTGGGTGCAAGGGGAAACTGCCCCAGAGCAGTTTGATTACATTTTGTATATCTGTGTACTAACGAATGGTTTGTTTTGTTGCATGGCCTGTTTTGCGGTGGAATTCACAACAGAGAGTAAGTGTATTCTCCTTCCTCCCTCACCCCCACCTCCCAATCTCACCTCTTTTATATACTTCAATATGGCACAACCTGGAATTTACATTACCCTCTATTTAAAATAGATTTAGCTCATTTTTAAATATTGTTTTTGTTTCTTAAAGCTTGATTTGTCCCTTGATTTCTATATCACTTACAGGTTTTCAGCATGTTTCTTGAAACCCTGGTTGACTTCATCATTATTCACAAGGATGATTTACAGGATTGGCTCTTTGTCCTCCTAACACAACTACTCAAGAAGATGGGTGCTGACTTGCTAGGATCAGTGCAAGCAAAAGTGCAGAAAGCTCTGGATGTAACAAGGTAGTGTGTCTGCAGATAGCAATGGGTGACTTCTGAACTTCCCTGTCATGCAATTTCCTTTCTTCTCAATGAGTATTTATTTAGACATATTGGTCCAGTTTGGATGGACCACCTATCTACCCTCCAAAGAGGTTGGATTGCTACTCTCATTAGCTATGCTACTTGGGATGAAAGGAGTTGTAGTCTGGAATGCACCAGGATGGGGAAAACTGTGCTAAAACATAGTTTAACATTACAGGAATGAGTCTGCAGGAGCTTGGGGCACAATTACTGCCCACTTTCCTCTCTTCTGACACTCATGTATGGACAAGATTGGAAGAATCGGCATCCTGATTTAATGTAACCACTGTTTGGTGTTGCATCTGAACCAGTGCAAACTGTAAATATTAATTTTTTCTGACAGAACCCAAACTTGTTTTCTGATTTTAGAAATCAGAAGTAGACCTGAGAACAGAGGCTTCCAAACTTTTTCCTCACAGCACTGCTGGTGGAGGAGGGAAAGCCTGCAGGCAAGGGTTGAGTGAGCCCATTCCAACAACAGTAAGCTGTGGTTTAGTGTTATGTCCAAACTAGGCTATTATAACACATGACATATTTCATGAGATAACCGATTTACTTTCTCTTAATATCTATGACAGTTATCACTTATACTGATGAAATGTGAACAGAGCCTTGAAGTATGATGTATCCAAAGAGCAGTGTCTGATGATCCCAACAGTTAATATAAAATAGTGGGCAGAATTCAGCAGAGTGCTTAATCCTCCCCCAAGCTGTGTGTACCACTGATTCAGTTACATGAGCAAGACGAACCATTTGTTCAGTAGACATTTAACACTTCCCAGGAAAAGCCACAGAATGAGCAGAGATGCCTTCATTTCAATTTGGAAAGGTCTGTGGAGATCCTTTATGTAAGCCCCACAAATCTGCCTCACTGCAGAAACAAGCATTTTTTCTTGCTTATATTTATCCCCAAATATTAGATCTTTATTCCACAAGCAGTGGATGTCACTTGCAGA
This sequence comes from Varanus komodoensis, assembly GCF_004798865.1. Taxonomy (NCBI): domain Eukaryota; kingdom Metazoa; phylum Chordata; class Lepidosauria; order Squamata; family Varanidae; genus Varanus; species Varanus komodoensis. The sequence goes on along the minus strand of NW_025335798.1, from coordinate 9,286,963 downwards.
TGAGAATTGGCAGTGTATAAGAGAATTGGAAGAGGCATAAGCACACCATTGTTTTCTTCTCCTGGTATCTGATTTTTTAATCTTAACTGTTAGGAACAACTTCTCTTTGGATAAAGTCTGTTATGAGGTTTCACCTTTTTTCAGCAGCCAATAGTTTAAATTCTGTGCTTAGAGTACATAAGCTGGCAAACCTGATTCATTAGACATTATTCTGATTGAGCTCTCTCTCTCTCTCTTTGCAAAGGGCTTAAAGGAAAGCCCTGTTCAGATAGACAATGGTTGCATGTAGCAATGCTCAAGAGACAGTGGGCAGCATTTGTCTGTGTGGGTTTCTGTATTTTGTTCTGTCTTCTAATATGTGACTAGCAGCTGCTGCATATTTCACTTTGACTATGCTAGACAAGTTCTAGCAGGGTTGTTGATAAACACTGCATCCATATTTCAGATTGTGCATAAATCTTGTAACTAGTAACAGCATTTGTCATCCTTTTCTTGTCTTTCCACTCCAGGGATTCTTTTCCATTTGATCAGCAATTTAATATTTTGGTGAGGTTTATTGTAGATCAAACCCAAACACCAAATCTTAAAGTAAGTAAAGGCTTTGCAGTTCCAGTGGGAAATTATTGTGGAGAAATGTAAAGCATAAAATTTGTCTGCGTAAAAATGGAGAGGATGATCTTTCATCCAGGGGTTATATTTTAAGAGTTTTCAGATCACCGAGAGAGGGCTTTTCTAATCTAAAAGTTGATGGGGTTGAGCAGGGAAGGATTTTGAGCTTTCTGCGTTTGTGATATTATCAGTTACTCACAGAAATATTTTACTCACTTCAGGTAAAAGTGGCAATCCTGAAGTACATTGAATCATTGGCCAGACAGATGGACCCAACTGATTTTATCAACTCCAGTGAGGCAAAACTTGCAGTTTCGAGGATTATTACTTGGACAACAGAACCAAAGAGCTCAGATGTGAGAAAGGTGAGTTGATGAAAGGGGATCGCTGGCAGAACTCTGTCAGTTCACATTAAACTATTTGAACCATTGTGAAATTGAAAAGAGAAGTCTGTTGGGTGTGATCCAATAGACTGTATAGAAGTGGCCATGGGCAGAAGGCACGTTCTATCTGTGGAAGCTTTCTGATCTAGCAAAGTTTTTCTACTGGTGGAAAGGAACCAGTTTTCATTAATCCATCCCCTTCATCTCCAGGCCATTATGCCTGCCAAACATCTGCTCTGTAGAGCTAAGGGACCCTTTGCAGTAGTGCAGGGCAGTCCCCTGTCTCTGCCCACAAGGGAGGGTTTTTATTTATTTTTTTATTTGAAGCATTTCTGCACCATCCTGAATCATTGATTCCAGAACAGTTGTTCAAATTAAAACAAACTGAATACAATAAGCATTAAAAAACCAAACAGCATAGAAACAATGGTACAGCAGTAAGAAGGACTCCTTACAAAATTACTGGATGCTTAAAAGGTCTGGAAAAATAAGAAAGTCTTTGCCTGGCTTCTAAAAGATAACAATTTCTGGCCAGCAAGCTTCTCTGTGGAAGGAATTCTGGAGATGGGATTCCACAGCTGAAAAGTCCTCTGACAACCCTTCATCAGCACACCATCTTTATACATATATTTGCTTGGTTAATCGAGATACAATATTTAGTTTCTTATGCATGATAAGGATGGAAATGGTTTGCAAGAAACTCATGACCTTTCTTCCAATGTATACTGCAGTACAATTTTTACTGCATCTGTGAAGGAAGATGTGCTTCCCCTCTCTGCTTTGGTATTTTTGTGCAAGATAGCAAGTTTTTCCATGTATTTTTTCAGCTTCATCAGTCCTGATGCCTTCTTGAAGTTTTGAATTACAGCCTCCAGCATCCCTGGCCTTTTCGCAGGTTGGCTGGGGCTTATGGTTTAGGAAGTCCAATCATCTGGAGAGCACCATGTCAGGGCAGGCTTCAGTTGACCCTGAGCCTCTTAGCTCATTCTTGAACAGACTTGTACAGCAAGACAGTGTATAGTAAGGCTTGCGTATGTGCTTGAGAGAGGGGCTTTTAAAAGGACAGCTAGTACCCAACTAACTACATCTATACCAACAAAAATGGATATTTGCAAGGACATGGCATGTATTTTCATGGAACAAAAACTGTTTCCTATAATGATGCAGATACATAAACATTTCTTCTGATTTATGGATCTCTTTGTGATAGGAAAGATACATATAGTGAATTATGAATTTGTTTCCTTGCCAACGAAATGATACTATAAAATTCATGTTAGCTAGTTCTGGGAAGTTCCCAGTTCAGCCATTAGGTGCCATCATTGTTATGCGCAAGCCAAAAAAAGGTAATTTCTGGTGAACTGTTGTGACAGCAAGGTTCAGATAGGGGGAAAAAATACAGTCTAGGAATGCTGGAGAAGACAAGACAGGTGATACATGAGCCTGCAGAAACTGGAGAGAGGGAGGCAGTCAGAAAAAATAAGCACAATGGAAAAATAACTGTTTGAACAGAGATGTTGTTCAAGAGACAAAATATACATTTGCATGGAAAGGAAAAGTTTTCAGAACTGTATAGTCTTCATCATGGAACAGCATCCATTATGGTATCACTCACAATCCTTACCGGGGTCAGCACTGTTGACAATGAAAATGATCAGGGAGAGAAGGTATTTGCAAAGCTTTGGGTGTTGTTGATTGTTTTACTTTAGCAAGAGCATACATTGTCGCTTTGCAAAAGTATGCGTGTGTGGAGGGCATGGGCAGTACTCAAGGGGATCCCTCCACTTCAGCTGCTTTCTTTACACTTGTGGAGCAGAGCTTTTGTGCTTCTAAAAATAACTCTGAAAATGAGTTGGAAACACTTGTTTCCAGATCAGGACAGGTCAGCAGAACTCCCTTCTGTGAACTCTGCTGACATGCCCCATTTCAGAAATGAGTGTTTCCATTCTCTGGACACTATTTTTAGAAGCACAAAAACCCTGTTGTGCAAACTTCCTCACGTACATGGCCATGGAAGGATATAACCCCTTGGATGGCAAGAAGTTACTCCAAGTAGTAGAACTTGGTATCAACTGATGAAATCAATTATTATGTACCATGTGGACTAAAATATAAATAGTACTTCACATCAGCTTATAGAACTGATGGCTATAAGATGTTGTGAGACCACTAACAAAGAGGATAGGTAGAAACAGGTATTCTACCTGCAGGCAAGCCTTGTTTGCCCCATCACAATCTTGCAGCACTCAGTCTAAGCATTTGCAGGAGTGATGCATGGGAAGGAGGGGCTAGGACTTTCCTCGTCACACTGATTCTCTCTCCAACTTCAGAAGAGCAAGGAGTGTGGAGAAAGTTGCCAGCTTGTGGGGAGGGAACTCTTCTTCCAACTCCAGAGGCTGGAAGAAGGCCTTATCTTGGCCTTATCACAGCCACTTTGGACAAGGCCCTTGGCTAGCAAGAGCCTGCTTTCATCAACACTCTCATTGATATTTTAAAGTACTTGTTTTAATGGGTTTGGAATGCAATGCTATTAAATTAGTCTTGTTTCCAAGACAGTGGTAATCATTTTATTTGTTTGTATGTTTTGAATGAGGAAAGCTATTTTGGCTAGTTCATGTGCTTTGATTTTTACAAATAGAATGAGTATTGTTTGGCAGGAGATTCCAGACAGAGAAATGAAATTGAACACATAGTGCATATAACTTATGTCATTGCCTGCCACAAGATAAGTTGGTGGTCAGTAGACAAGATGTCTTTAAAAAATCAGACCACACCAGCTATTAGCCAGTTCACCTGATTCCAGGTCCACATTCAGAGGAAGTATACCTCTGCATACCTGTTGCTGGAAGCAACAAGTGAAAGAAGGCTTTTACCGCTTGCTTGGCTAGAACTGTACAGCCACTGAGAAACAGAAAGTCAACAAGATGAATCCTTAGACTGATTTAGAACAGGGAATCAAGAGCCTATTTATTTATTCATTATATTCCACCTTTTTCCCTTTCAAGGAACTAAAAGCAGCTTACCTTATTTCCTCTCAACAACCTGTGAAGGAGTTTGGTCTGAGAGTGGGTTACTGGCCCAAAGTCACCCAGTGAGCTTTGTTGCTGAATGGGGATTAGAACCTGGATCTCTCAGATCCCGGTCCAGCTTCTAAGCACCACATTGCACTGTCTTTTGTGGAACAGTGTTTGTCTGTAGGGCAAGTCTGGAAATCCAGATAACTCTGGAATCCAGACATGTAGGTGTGGACGAAAATGTTTGAGAGGGACAATCAAGCCTGCTAGCATTGCTACAGTAAAAGGCTGGCTAATCAGCTCTCAGCTAGGTTGCTTTGCTGCTGCTTGGCTGCCTCTGGCTGCGATCCTGTGCACATTTGCCTGGGAGAAGGCCCCACTGGAAACAACTGGGACTTACTTCTGAGTAGATATGCATAGGATTGTATTGTTAGTAGTTCTTACAATCTGCATTAACATGATTCTTGCCTAATGCTCTCAAGCGTTCAGTACCCATTTACTTGGGTGTCCGGAAGAAAACAACTCCTGGCCAAAGTGCTTTGAGGGATGCAGTGCAACTCTCCTGTACTTTCTTTTGCCAGTAAGGAGGAAAAAGGCAACTAATATTTAGCAATGGCTATTACAGGGGTGAATTAACATCTGCAAATTATTTTATGCTTGGTGAATGCTGCAAGAGTAAAAGAAGAAAGTGCATAAAATTAAGTAGCACTGAAATAATAGTGAAGTTTCCAGGAATACTGAGAGGAGGAGATCGTTGATTTGATCTGCCTTCTTAATTTTTTTTGACATTGGTTTCAAATCAGAGAAGCATCCCTCCCCGGTGCTCATGCAAAACTGCTTCCACATCACCCGCAAAGGCACCATCCACCTGCCTCCTTTGCAAATGCAGCTCTAATTGCTTTTAGCGATTGGTCTAAAATACAAAACTGCATTTAGATATCAGTCGCTGGACATCTTGTGCTTGCTTCTACTAAATGATGTTCCCTTTCCTATTTGTTGAACTCAGACCATGCATAGTTGGGTAGGTGAGGATATGCCAGCTAGATCAACAGCAGCCTCATCAGGTCCTGGTGAAGGAAACTTGGAAGAGAAGTGTAAACAGGTAGACAAAAAGTAGTGTGCACTAATCATAAGATGTTACTTTCTGTTTGCAGTCTAGAGCTCTAATCTAGTCTAGATCTGTGGAAAGAGATTGACTGGGGGCCTGAACAAATTCCGTGGAGACTGTGTGTGCAATAACTTAATGTACGTTTGTTTTTGCCATAGAGTTTGACTTAGTGTAACTGAGATCTTTATTGTCTAAAGAGAGTCTGCAACCAGTTGCAATGCTTGATGAGTTTCCATCACAGGGTGGTGTCGAAAATGACAAAGGATCCCAATCCAGAGTGTGCCTGCTTGTACATCCATGTTCAGCATGTATGCCCTTTGGATGTTAGCCCAACACAATTCCTCCTTATTAGAGGGCACAAAGACAAAGGATACCTGTGTAGAATTATACGGAAGGGTCACTTGGGTTGTACCAAAGGGCTTATGCTCTTCCTCAAAAGGGCATCTGCAGTCAGTCCCTTTGTTTGAGACCATTTTGGATTCTAGTATATGCCAGTGGTCTATTCCCAGGGCTAACATGGCTTGTTCCAGAACCACCAAGGCAGCTGAAAAGCAAAGGAGCACTGGACCCACTGTGTCCTGCATTGCCTGATTTAGGAACAGAAGTTCTTCATGCCCGCTGCGTATCACACATAGGGGCTCCGTTCCTGCATGGAACCTGTTGTCGGGAAGCTGAAGTGTTAGTTTGGGCAGGGGCCCCTCTCCTTGCTGTTCCCTGCACCCATGGGAGGGCTCCCACCCATTCCCTCAGTTCCTTTTCGACCGCCTCCATGCCTAGATTGGGAAGTGCTTCTCCCCTCAACTTGTATTTTTTTCAGCCGCTCTTACCTTTTTCTTTGTACCACTTTCCACTCCTTGGCTCTATACTCAGCTGCCTTCTCTCCATTAACTTTATTTTCACTCTTCACATGTAAAAAAGGGAAAAAAACCCCTCCTTTCCTATCTGTTCTTTCTCTGATCTTTTGCATCCTTCCACCAGTCCTTCATTCTCTGCTCTCTGGTCATCTACTGCAATGGCATCAAAGGCACCTTTTAGAAAGTGTGTCCGTTGTGCAAGTAAATCTCCCACAGACAGACACTCCCCCTGCCTCTCTGCTTGGGTGAGAGCACATCCCTGAATTATGCCTTCATTGTCACATCGTAACAAAAAAAACCCTGGAAGCATGGCGATGATCAATGAGTGCTAGGATCCTGGAAGCTGCCTGAACGCATGGCCAGGAAAGCATGCAAACTTGGGGGGAAAGGGGGCTGCCACCACCAAGTGGAAGTTTGGACATCATGAGAGTCACTGTCTACCATTGATGATGAGGTCCCGGTCAATACCAAGAGAACACTTAGACCCAAAAGACGGTTCAATCCTGAGAGGGAGCTCCTGTCTATTGTTGATGTGAGGACCCGGTCAGTCTCAGAAGAGCACTTGGACCTATAAGACCTTTTGATACTGGAGCAGAGGCCCTGTCAGCCATTGATACCAAGGGCCTCTTGGTACCAACAGATGCCGAGAAAACCCCCATTGGCCATCGACACCATGGCCACTTGATCTCAAGACAGAGGCCCTGTCAACCATCAACACAGGGCCACTCAATCCCAAGAGGCTGCTCACTACAAAAGAGAGCTGCAGTTGACCATTGACGCCAAGGGCCACTCAGACTTGAGAGGTGGTTCAATACTGAGACAGAAGCCTTGTCGGCCTTTGACACAAGGACTATCTGAATATAGTCCATTCAATATTAAGAAAATGCTCAGATCCAAGAAAGCAGTCAACCCAAGGGGGAGCCCCTGTCTACCATCTCCATAAGGCCTGGTTGCATCACCAGCCTCCTGTCAGTACTGAGGAGGCTCCAGGGCATCCTGCAAGAAAGACTGCAATTTTCAATCTCAAGAGGACATTCAAGTCTACGGACGTTAACAGAGATCCTGCAACAATCAGGGACATCCATCCCACTGGCACCACTATGAGGACATGGTACCAACCAGACAACACTGATGATGATCTTCGATGCCACCAACTGTGAGATCAAGAATGTCCTCTTCATTGTTGGATACCAAGGACTATGTGTCCCACTCAGACCTATATGCATCACCCATCACCACGCAGGATCCAGTGCTTCCACTGGATGAGATGGGGAAACCCTCCAAACAGGCCCTATGAATGGCAAATTCCCTCAGTCTCTAAACACAGCAGCTTGGAAGATAGAGTCGTGGACCCTTTCTTTGACACCACCTGCATAGAGGACTCAGCTCCACTGGTGATACCATTCCTGCCTATGCTGCTGCAGATGATTCATTAGAGGTGGAAGGTCCTTGCAACCACATACGCTACCTCTGGTGGCTTGAAAGATGTATTGGATCCTGGAAGGAGACGTCCTGTTCATCTTCCAATTTGGTCACTGTTGAACCTGCACAGGCCCTAAGGCAGTGCCAACCTTGGTGCCAGCAGAGCAGAAGGGCTGACACCTGGACAGTATGGTGAAACAGGCCTAGGTGGCTCCAGCGCTTGGCCTCTGAGTCTCCAGCTGCAAGGCTACCATGGCCTGCTACCAGCTGCTCTTATGGGACACAGTTGGGGCCATGTGTGACCACCTCCCTGATGACTACCCAGAACTGGCTCAGGTGTTTCAGTCAGAGGCCACAAATCTGGCTCATCAGCAGACCTCCTCAGCAAGGCACCATGTTGACTGGGACCGAAAGGCAATGATAGGCACTGTAGTCACTGCAAGGCATGCATGGCCAAGCTCTGCAGTGCTGCCATTGGAGAGCCGCTACTGCATTGCGGACTTCCCCTTCAGTGGGAGGGGGGGCTCCTCACAGTGTGTATGGATGAGCACATGGACTACCTGTGGAAGACCAGGATGATGGTAAGGAAGATGGGCTTCCGAGAATCATCCGCCAGACCTCATAACTGGTTCAGGCCCCCCAGCCTTCACACTAGCACAAGGCCTGGGCCAAGCGTACATCCAGGATGCAGGCAGCCCCGCTCCCCCAGGCTAGAGTGTGTGACACCGCAGTCCACTTGAAGCAAGGGTGAAAGCACCCAGGGTGTTGTGTGCTGAGTATCCCTCCCTGCAGTAGCAGAATCTCCACTGCTTCTTGACAGATGTCTTCATTTTACACATAAGTCTCTGAGCACACACAAAGCAAAATGTTGAACCCTCTGCACCCCCCTTCATCCAAAGCTTTGCTGAGGAACCCTTCTGTGTCCGTCTCAGGTGGGAGGTGCACTGCGGAAATGGGCATGCCTGCATTCCTCCCTCCAAGATCCGAATTGGGCCATCCTGCAACTGTGATGACAGACTTTTGGGTTCACTTCCTCAGGAGGCTTTAGTTCTTCATCCAATAGACTCCCCATCTCTAAGTCCCCCACCTCAGGAAGTTGTTGTTCTTCATTCCCAATGGATTGACTGGGCCCCTCGGCTGCCCTCAAGCTAATCTCTTCCCTAGCAGGCACAGGCAGGTACCCAGGGCTTTGGACTGCAGCTGGAGCTGTGTCTGTTTCAACAACCATCTCATTATCAGAGCCCAAGCTGTCAGTCCTGCTGGGATTGGCCAAATGCCTTTTATAAGCTCATTCTCTGAGTCTGAGCTGTCAGGCCAAAGTGGTCAGCTTCTCATGATATCATGAGACTGGGGCAAAATCCTCCACTCTAACTCTCTAAGTCTCACAGCATGGCACATTGTGCCATAAACTCTCAAAGCTGATGCTCTGCCACAGTGTGTCCGCATCGTTGATGCTGCCCTGAAACCATCAGTGAGAAAGTCATGTGCAAGAGGAAGCCCTTGACCCATGGGTTGCCATGACTGACCCTCCAATATCTATACACGCTCTTCCCAAAAGGAAGAGCTTTATCTGCTAGGGCACTAGCAGCCTGGATTGTGCTACCACCTTCCCAGCCTACTAGCTGGACGGTCTACAACTCTTGCCCCATCCAAGAGCCTATTCCATATGAGCAATGGTGCCACCCACAGCCCTCTTCATGGGAATTCCTTTGCAGCGCCTTTGCAGAGCAGTTGCATGGTCCACACCTTCAACATTTGCCAAGGCCTACAGGCTAAATTTCTGGGCAAGGGCACACTGTCCCTTTGACAGAGCAGTCCTCCCCATGACCTTCCAGTGATGACCCCATCCCACTGTCCTCTCCAGGGTAAACTCACTAGTCACCAGTATGTGTGACGCATAGAGGCCCCAAAGAAGAAAGTCAGACTGCTTAACTGTAACTGTCATTTTTTCAGTGGTTATCTATATGTTCACACAACCCACTCGCCAGCCCCACTTGTTGTTGAACCAGAGACAGCTATCACCCCTCTGCAGGAGGTACAGAGGCCAGACCGAGGCAGTACAGCACTCCTCCCTTGGTCCTGGGACCTCTAGGTGGTCTCAGTGGAACTGAGGGAGTGGGTGGGAGCCCCCCATGGATGCTGGGAAAGGAAGGGGAGGGGTCCCCTACCAAACTAACGCTTACCTGTAGAAACTTCCCTTCAACAGGCTCCACACAAGCACAGATGATCACTTGCAAAAGGACAGCTACAGGTAAGTTACCTGACTTAGGGAGCCCTTGAGAAATGGACCCGGATGCTTTGAATCTCCCTTTTTTGCCTGGTCGCACTGTCGCCTTGCATTAGGTTTCCTTAACTAAACTAAAATTCCCATATGTAGTTCTGCATGTTTTTTCTGAGTGCTCATAAAGCTTGGCATGCTCCCCCGCTTTTATTCACCATGTTAACTATTCTTCTCTTGGACCTTTGGTTTGTAATAATATTTTCAGTTTAGCGATAGTTTTTTTGATGAATGTTTTACAGTTCTGTAAAGCGGGATGGACAGGAAGTCCCCTCCCCACTGCTGTTATGGGGACTGGATGGACACATTCCCCATCCAGCTGGAAGGTATTCTGGTTAGAAGATGGGAGGGCCCAGCCAGGCTTTTGCATCCAACAGAAATAATTCTCCTCCTCCTAGCCCTTTGCTTTTTGTAGACAGAGCTTAAGTGGAAAGGAGCCAGCAGAAAGCCACAAGAGGTGGGGGTCTGAGTTGCCCCCACTAGACCTTCTTCAGGCCGGATAACATCAAGTTGGCGGGGCCACTCTCGCTGATGCCATCGCCTCACCCATTTTGTTTTTGAATATGCTGAGGGAGGCATGGCACTCCGGCAGCACTTAGAAATGCTCTGGGCAGGCCTCACAGGGACACTGTTCAAAAGGCCTTGGACAGTTTTGGGAAGAACGACTCTTCCTGCTGACGTCAACCCCAGTCTCCTGCTTCTCAGACTGCTGCCACCAGGTGGGTGGTACGCCCAACACAATAGTTCAGGGCATGCGCTTGGCTGGCTCTGAGGGAGGTAGCCACTCCTCGCAGCGCTGGCGGCTCACCCTCTGCAGCCCCGCCACCCTGTTGGGAGGAGAGCAGTGCACAGGGCAATCCCACATCCGCAGTAACAGCAAGGCGCCTCTAGGGAGTATTTCTCCATGGGTTGGATGGAGGTTTTCCATTTGTGTTGTACAGATTGAATCTCAGCACACATGCACCTTGCCAGTTCGTCCCAGACAGTCCAACCCATGACAGATCACCCCAAAGATTGCTTTCATGTCGTACGTAAAGAAGAAAGTGGATGGCAGTTTGGCTGTGGATTTCTTTTCCAGAACAAACTTTGGCATCCGCTTGCAAGGCTGTCTTCTTACCCAGTTTTACCAAATGTACCGGCTTTCACTGGGCAGATGTTCCCAGCTGAAAGTGGGAACACTTTCACGGGCCGAGTGGTCACAGTAGTCGAAATGTGCACTTAGTACATTGAAACAATGGAAGAGGGTGGAGTTGCAGTCCTGCACAGGCATACCAAGCCCCGTTCAGCACAGCAGGATTTCCTTCTGAGTGATCAGGCTAGGATTGCATGGGAATACCTGATGGCTGGTATGTAATAAGAGGGCTGATTCTCCAGCTGAGATGAGTTATTTGGACTTGGTATCTAAAATATCTGATGGAGTGGATGATGTGCCAGCAGCCCCCCTGGAGTATGAAGTACAGGAAGCAGGTGGCAGTTAAAATGTTCACCTGATCCAGCATGGCAGTGCTTACTTTCTTAAGCCATAAAAATCTGTAGCTGAAACAAGAGGCATTTCCTAGGCAGCGAAGTTCTTTTGTAACTTTGATTGCAAGCCTTGCAATCGGGATGGTTCTCAGCAGTGCGTCACTGTTGCATATCTGGAATGTATGATACAATTACGGATGCAGTTTGCTCCTGCTGGAAGCCTGTGGTAAAACTCTCTCTGTTAACGTGTCTAAGTTGCAGGCTCAGTTATTACTGGTGAGCCAATGTGATGTGACTGGATTTTTGAAATAGCCCCAATATTGGCTTACTTTTTTATTTTTTTTTTCCTAGGCAGCGCAAATAGTCCTGATTTCTCTGTTTGAACTGAACACTCCTGAGTTTACCATGTTACTTGGTGCCTTGCCAAAGACATTTCAGGATGGTGCTACCAGGCTACTCCACAACCACCTCAAGAACTCCAGTAACACTAGTATGGTGAGATGGTTATCCTGCTTTTCCTTAAAAACCAACGACAGGCATTTATTCTCGCTTATCTGCTCATATGCACAAAGCTCTAAAAATGTGCCCTCTTGGCTTCATAGGATTAATACAAACATTGTGTTGAGACAAAGCAGGCCCCATTGTTATAAATGTACATAAAGCACCTATACCTTTTCAGTTGTGTGCTTTTACAAGAAGCTTGGCATTGCCCAAATTTCCCCAACCTTGTATCCTCCAAATGTTTCCCAGTCATTATGGCCAATGGTCAGGATCTGGGAGTTGATCTGCAGCATGTTTGGAGGATGCCAGGATGGGGAAGGTTGGGCCAGAGCTTGGAAAGTGAGGCAATTATAAAATGCCAATTAATATAGCTGATGCTTAGGCCTGGGTATGAGTTTTAAGGTTCATAATGGTCACCCTCAAAGAAGAGGTGAGAAACAGGAGCAGAATGTAGGCTGATGGCACATAATGACAGGGAAGGGGGCAGATCTCATTCTCCCCTGCCCTCTAACTCAGCACCCTGGTCTGTTGCATGACAGTGTTCCAGGATGTGGGCCCGTCATGGCCTTTGAAGAATGTAGCTTTTCCAAGGGGTACCAGCATTTCAGCACCCCTTGTGAGTCCTGCATTCCCACAGACCTGCTATGCCTTTCCAAGGGGCAGGATGGTGCGTTCTCTAATCCCAGCACACCAGACTGCAGAGAGGGAGATGGTGGAAGCTTTCCTCTCCCTGCAGCTGGACCAAGTGCCTCTGGCCTTCCTGCCAGACAGTAAGGTAAGTTTGAAGGGGAAGGTATTCAGGGCTATGTGGGGCTTAAGGATAGTGATTTACAGCTTCTGAAATTTGACTTCCTCGGGAAATAAGACCAACTATACTGGAGGAGGTGTTGGTTTTTTCTGTGTTTTTATTTTTTGCTTTTTAAGTACCTTGGGTTATTTTCTTTAGAATATTTGTTAAGCTGTTTCAGCACAAACCTAGAAGTTCCCTGGTTCCCTTGCAAAGTTCAGAATTATTGAACCAATTGCTGTTTAGCTAACAATAAACTGAAGCTCAGTCCAGACAAGACAGAGGTCCTGTTGGTGGGTGGTTTGGGCTCCGGGGTAGGTGACTTGAACCTCGTCCTGAATGGGGTTGCACTCTCTCTAAAGGACAGGGTCCGCAGCTTGGGAGTGCTCCTCGACCCAGAGCTGTCTTTGGAAGCTCAAGTGACTGCAGTGGCGAGGAGTGCTTTCCTTCAGCTTTGGTTGATCCATCAGCTGCGTCCCTACCTGGAGAACGATTGCCTGGTGACAGTGACACATGCATTGGTTACTTCCCGATTGGACTTCTGTAACACGCTCTACGTGGGGCTGCCCTTGAAGACAGTCCAGATACTTCAGATGGTGCAAAATAGAGCTGCCAGGTTGCTGACGGGGACTGGGCGTTGTTCTCATATAACCCCAGTCCTCCGTCAGCTTCACTGGCTCCCCGTCGAAGTTCGGGCCCAATTCAAGGTGCTGGTTATTACCTATAAAGCCCTTAATGGCTTGGGACCTGGTTATCTAAAGGAGCGCCTGCTTCCATATTTGCCCTCCTGCCCCTTGAGATCGGTGGCAGAGGCCCTTCTCCGGGAACCCTCCGTGAAGGATATTAGGAGGGTGAGTACCCGGAGGAGGGCTTTCTTTGCGGTGGCACTCCACTTATGGAATGCACTCCCCAGAGAGGTCCGCCTGGTGCCATCGTTATTTGTTTTTCGGCGCCAGGCCAAGACCTTTTTATTTAAATGATATTTTAATAATTATTAATATTATTTATTGGTTTTAAAATCTTTTAGGCAGGATGAATCCAGATTTTATATGTTTTTGTCTATATCACTGTTTGTTTATAATGTTGGCAGCCGTCCTGAGGCTTATGCAAATGGGACGGCATACAAAAATGCCAAACAAACAAACAACTGTTTATATATTTTATTTTAAAATTTTATTAAAATTTTATTTTTGGACACAAGCAGGTTACTAACAGAAATTGATTACTACACAATATAGTAATGAGCGCAAAATTGTACAGTACATTGTTTTTTTCTTCTTCCTGTGACACAGTATTTGATCCCTTCTCCTCTTCCTCCTCCTCTTGCATCTGTACTAGGGTTCCCCTAGCAATACTGTTGGCCGAACTCCTTCACGTCACCCTAGCAGCAGAACCAGCCCCTTAACTTCACCTACCAACTGTTCTCATGGAGGACTGTCTCCAAGGTAAGGCTGTAGCTTCATTGCAAAGTTGATATGTCATGAATCTGGAAGACCTTCTTCATAAAATGCATTTGGCTGGAATGTACCTCTTCAAGGAGCAAAAGCCAAGTGTATAGCACATTTGCTCAGCTTTACAACTAGTGCAGGAAATGAAGCTCATCTGTGCCTTATTAAAACTCTTCATTGTCCTTTAATGAATTTTTTTTGCAGAGAATACCAAATGTCTATTTTGAAGACCATGTCTAAAAGATAAGGCTGCATCTGCAGTTTTGAATTACAGGCACGTCATATATATGCAGGGACTGAAACTTGCCTACATGTGTTTAGAATTTTTCTGTATTGCTGTACAATTGAATTTTAATTGTGTATGGAACGGTGCCTCTCCAGGGAAGTCTAGAAAATGAGAGGAAGAGTTTTGGAAGTACACTGTTAATACATTGGAGAGTGAGCTTAACAGTTGGACTAGTTTGTTTCTTGGTGGCATGTGTAAAATGAACATGAGAACCAAGGGCAATTAAGTTGCTGCTTGAAACAGTCAGGTGACAAACAGGTAGGTTAGAATATGGCAAGAATGTCACAGTGCTTCAAGCAGGAGATGCCTCTGGGTAACAGAGAACATTCTGAAAGGAGGAGGATGAAGCATTTGAGATTGTTTGGGGTGGGGGAAGCTGCCAGACACATGAGCCATGGCCAGCGGCCAATCCTACAGAATGAATGGTGTGATAATGATATGCCTCTTCCCTGGTTTTGAGCTTTTGCTTTGCTTTGCTTGAGTTTTGTTTTTGTTCGTTTTCTTGTTTTTGTTCATTCTGCAACCAGAGAGGTAGATAGCAAGCACCTTGAAAAGATTTGTGAAAATGTTCAGACCCATACAAGTAGAGAGGTAGACTGGATTAGTGTCCCTGTGCTGGAGTGAGGGACATGCACAGTCCTCTGTAAGGCTTCATTGTTTGGGTAGCCTGGGCAGGACCAGGATCATGAGCAGCATCCTGTGCATTTGCCAGTGGGCGCCCATGGCAGTTGCACTACATTATCCCACAAACCACTCACACTTGGACTTCGATAGCTGCACTGATGAATGGCATAGTTTCAGCAGCAAAACACCACAGCTTGAAACATGGGGGAGATGCAGTTTTCACACAACGGAAGGGCTGCCTTGAGAATAGACATTTGGATCCTTCAGAACCGCTGAGAAATCACTGCTGCAGAAGCTTTCTAATACATTTTGGAGTGATCCCTGCTCAAACAGTACCCAGTGTGAGCAACTGGAGGAACCTCGCCTGCTAAGCCACATACATCAAGGGTTTTAGCAAAAGAGGCCAGTGGAAGATGAGTCACCGAGATGCCATATTCATGCTGGATAGCGAATTTTATGCATGCCCAAGTTTGCTCATAGTGCCCTTGCAGTCTAAATGAAGTGTTTTAACGATCTCTTTTGAGACACTTAAAACACTTAAGTGTAATATCCAAGGTGCACATTTTAAGCAATACTTTGATGCTGAAGGAAGTCACTGCACATTAACAACATGGATGTTGTTGATCTCATCATGAAGTGGTTTGGCTGCCATGAACAGACCCTTTAGGGCTTGCTCTTTGTATTGCAAAATCCCCAGGGGATGTTGAAGACATGGACCCATCCTCCTGCAATAAGCATTCAAGGAGCTGCTATCTTTGGACCCCTTGCCCTTGTCTTGCCCCCCTGGAAAGCCTCTCCTCTGAAGAGGAGAGGAGGAGGACCAACCTGGGGCAGGACTCCAGTTTAGCTGTCAGGGAGGAAGGCTCCTGAGCCAATGACGGGCCCTTCCTAATGGCTGGATTGAAGTCCTGGCCCTGAGCTCAGTGCTTCCCTCTTCAGAAGAGGAGCCTTGCTGGGCAAGCGTCTTCAACATGCTCTGCTGATCCCTTTGTTGTTCTCCCAGCACACCCTGCACAGAGCTCCCTTCACTGCAGCTTGTAAGTGGCCTTTCGACATGAGGTGCAGAAATATTGAATCCCAATTTGTGGGAGTGCAATCAAGTGCTAAATACATTTGCCACTGAAACCTCTTACCACCTCTTGGAACTTGATCAGTTTACCTAAATTAAATGCAGTGTGCATTTGCTATTTGCTGTGTTATTTATTACATATGCCTTTGGCTTTGTGTTTATACACTTTTGTTCTTGCATAATCAAACTCACACGCCCATATGAAGACACACACACACACACGTCCTTAGCACAAGCACAGGATGTCCATTTTATGCTTGCGCACTCAGAAGTAACTCCTGTTGAGTTCACTGGACATGAATGCTGCTTGAAAGTCATTTTAAACACCATGATCTATGCTGTGTATAGGATTGCGGTCAATGTATCTCTTGTGGTACTTTTAAAGTAGGGTTTAAGTAAAGTGTATATTAAGGTTAGGGTGGGTTTTATTATATTTGAATTACAGATATGAGACACTTTAAATAGGACTCTGATTTTAAAGGTGCTTCCATACAATTGTCAAAAGCGTAAAATGGATTAGTTCTTCTGCATGTCTCTGAGCATCAGGCATGCAGGTTGTGCTCCCAGGTGAAGCCTTTCCATAAACTGTCAGGAACCGTCAGCAGGAGCCCTCCCAGTGCAACTCCACTGTCCTGGTCCACGTCTCCCTAGTGGGTCCCAGCCTTTTAGGGAACTAACTACCTGTGGGGTTGGTTTTCCATTAGGAACTAATTCTGTTTTCAGATATTTTAATAGTTACTCCGTTGGCTGTGACATTTTATTATCTAAGGTATTATCTAGTCAGGTGTACATAACATACTATGTTCTGTTGAAATATCTGAAATGCTATCATTGATCTAGTAACCCTAAATTCTTCTTGCCACTTTGAATTTTGTAATATCTTTTATTCTTGGGAAATCTAGTCAGTCTTGTTTTTTGTGTTGGGAGAGATTTTCATAGATTCAGCACTTAGAAATTCCTCAGCATAGATGGAGGCTAATATGGTAAATAAAATATATTCTTGCATTAGGTCTAGAATCTGGTTTCCTACAAACTTGAGGGCAATGGCCCAACAAAGGAACTTCTGAAGTAAACAAAGTGTGTGTTTGTGGGTGTATATGGATACACAAACAGGACAAAGACATTCACATGTATATACACATACATTCAAGCGCATGTATGCAAGAACATGTACCTTAATCTCTTTTGTTGTTTTTTTTTCTTTACCATTTATGCCCCACGTTATAGGTGTGTTGCATGTTTAATTCCAAACAGGCTTCTTGTTGTACCCACCTGCCACATTCATACTGGCATCTAATACCCCTTTGTTAAAATACCTGGTTTTCAACCAGCTACTTTTTATTTCTGATGCTTCCATTGAACCATCCTTTGCTGCTTTCCTGCTCCCGCTCTGAAATGCTGGCAGTATTGTGAGTTGTTTTAGTATTTCTTTAGTTCTGTCTTTTTGTCTGTGGCCTTTTTTGCATTGTTAATTTTGTTGCTGTTGCTATTCTTGAATGGTCAATCATGCAAATGCTACAATTACCTGATTTAGGCAAGTCATAAGATGATGCTTTTGGAGTTTTAAACTTACTTTCTGGGAATTTTGTGACAAATGATATCTCATTGCTTTGAAGTATCAGGATGTTTTCTTGCAAGAGCGTTACATTTTTGGGTGATGAAGTTGGCCACTTGCATGATTATATTGTGATAGGATATGTGAGTTGCTCTTTAAAAGTTGAGGTCGCATGTTTTTGGATGATCAGCTCACAGGTAGGTGAGATTTGAATGTCTGGGATTTATTGTCCTCCCCCGCACCTTCTCTCTGTCTGTCTCCTTCCGTCCATCTGTCCTTCCTTTCTTTCCCGAACATCACTGCTGATTCTCTCTCTCTCCCTCTCCCTCTCCCTCTCCCTCTCCCTCTCTCTCGTGATTTCCTTGGTGGTGGTGCTCACAGAGACACTGTTGTGACATACACTAGAACTATATCTAACTTCCCATTTCCAGTCTTACAGCATTCTTCATTTATTTACACACCAGTGTGACCTTTGCCTATATAATGTACTTAAAACTCAATAGAAATGAAATGACAAACGGAATACTCCAGCAACTCCAGAAATAAATGTCTGTCCTGACATATGAGGCTGACCCAGAGGGACTGCCCTGGTAGCATACGGCAGGTCCCATATTCATTCTTCCCCAACCTAATAGGTCTCTGAAACCATTAACAAACATATTGTTTGTTTGTTTGAACTAACATATTGGTGTTAAGCTCAACACACTGCTAGCCTTACTTGCATGTGCTGGTTAAGAACTAACTGGTTTAATTTTAACATTTTTTTTTAAAATCCTGCACTGTGGTTAAGTTTGAAGATGGAAAGGAAGGAAAGATCAGGAAGGTCAAATGAGTGAACAAAGACAGTAGGAGGATGGATGAGGCCTTTCAAAGATCCCAGCGGATACTAAATCTGTTACACCTATTCTACCCCGCTCTCTCTCAGTCAGTCGCTCTCTCTCTTGCTCTCTCTCATATTCCATATGATTGATTTTTTCAGTAGAAAGATAACTAAAATGAACAAGAAAATACAAGCACTTTCACCCTTGATATGGAAAGGCATATGGGTTTCAGCCTCCTTGAAACATTCCTGAGATTCCTGAGTCCTCTTAATGTACCTAAGAGAAGATACAGCACAATAGACATTTGGATTTGTTTAGTCAAAAAAGTTCATTGGGAGAAACTGGAGAACCGATTCTAGTCCACTTTAATTGGAGACAGAAGGACAATAATTCTGAGCACCTCTTTGCTTCTGAGTTCTCAAGAGCATCACAAGTCACCTTTCAGAATACACTGACCTTTTTTTCCCTGGCTTTACATCAGGGCCTTGAACTTACCTGGTCTGTTCAGTTCTGGTCTTTTTGCTGCAACTGCTTCTCTTCCAAATGTTAAGAGCGAAGCTGGCATAATAAAGAAACTGCAGGTTTTGATACAAGGGGAGTTGCTGGTGACCATAAGCATTTCCTTATGGTCCTTAGAGGTATACAGTGAGAGGATCAGGGACACTGTTATAATGCTGAGAAAACTGCTAGACCTTACTGCTGGATATGCCAGTTATGGACTATTCCTGACAGCTGTAGATGTGTACATAAGACTTAGTGACCATCAGCATTTGGCTAGCTGTGGCTAGCTGTAGAACATTCTGTTACATAGGTGAATTTGTTCCAGATACAGATTCAGCCCATATTTCTTAAAATTAGCTAAATGAGTAGAAACTGATCCCAGAGAAAGCCGATGGCCAAATTTTCATTGATTTTTAATTGTAGGATCTATGTTGTGAAATATGCAAATAGAAACAAATGGAAGCTGTCCTAAATAACAGCATCGATAGGTGTTAAGTATATTACTGGACGGCAACCTGCTTAACATGAAGTGAATCAATGGAGTATTCCAGTCTTGATTTGTTTCTATTAAGTTCCTCTCTTGCTGAGAAAGCATGACAAGACTCAGCCACTCAGATTATAGTTTTGTTTTCTCCCTTTTTCTGTTTCCCCCCTTCCTTTCTCTTTTTTCTTCCTGTGATCACTGCAGTCGTTTCTGGGGTTGGAGTGCAGACGGGCTGTCGAAGCACCCCCCTCCCCTTTTTCAGCCTAACTCCATCCCCGCCGCTCCTTCTCACAAGACTTTCAGGCGCTCTTACTCTCCCAGGTAACAAACTACCTGTTAATCCAACTTGTCAGAGGTGTCACAATATTATTTACCCTTTGTCTCAGTAGAGTGCTTCCAATCAGATAGGTCCAGGGGATGTGGAGAGGGGCACCCCCTTCTGGCTCTCTGCTTTTATCTGTGGAGAAATCCTTTCCCCATCTCTCTGCTGCCGAAGTGCCGCCTGCCAAGTCACCACAGATACGTCAGCACGTATTCCTCTTCCTTCATTCCTTCTGCTGGAAACACAGCAATAAAATTGAGGTCAGGGCTTGTGTCAGATAAGCAGGTCTCCTGAGCTCACATCCCTTAACCCATTTCCCCCTTAGTTTTGGGTATGCACTTAAAGCCTGGGGTAGAGTCCCATGCAAGAAAGCATGTGGTGACATGAAATAGGCAAGCAGGGACCAGGAGTCAGTGAAAGCACTTTGCCCTGATAATCAGGCAACATAACTAGAGCAATATGGATGAGCTGTTACTTGGAAATTATACTGGCCACACTCACACAACATGCTAAGCCACTGTGCAAATAAGTCCCCTCATGAGAGTTCACAAAGCCAGGCATGGTGCTTCTGACAGACTATCGGGCTCACCATGAACCAATACCCCCTTCCTTCTGCCTTGAATGAAGCTGCTTCCATCAGCAGAATGGGCAGGGGAGCAATCCCCCCCCCCCCGCCTCGCTCCACTCATGCCCTCCAAATCTGCTCCAGAGAGTTGGGCAACTCTAGGGAGCAGGTGGGGGTGGTGGGCACAAGGGATTGCAAAGGGAAGGAAAGGAGGAGTAAGTCATGCCACACAAGTGGACTCCCAGTTGTGCCATGCTGAATGCGAGCCGGTATCTGAAGCGTCACGCTGCAGCAAATTGTGCAGTTTCAAGCATCCAGCTCTGTGAGAAGAACTGAGCAATTCAAACGGTGAAATGAGAAGAAAGTGTTGTTTATTTTACGGGGGGAGGGGGAGAAACCCCTAGACAACGTACTTTTAAGTCATTTTCTTTACAATTACATGAGGGGAATATAATGATAACAGTACAAATGTACATGAGAATAAGAACTTTTGAACAGGTTCCAATTGTGTCAGCCAGCAGAGAGGTAGAGCACTGGTATTTGGAATAACTTTCCTTTACCCTTGAGATCAGCTTGTTTTATGTGAGGAGGTGCACGAAAGGTTCCAGATATTGGCAAGCTTCATATCCTGACAAGTGTGTTTTTTGGAGGCTGTGGCAGTTGGAAAATAATATTGTGACATCTGTAAAAGTCACACATCTCTTCATTTTTTGTTTAGCTTCCAGTTTTCTGCATGAATCACTGTTTTCTATCTTACGTGAGTGATAGGATGTATTTATTTATTTACTGTAAATGGATGTTGTTTCATCATTCATTTCTTTCCTCTCTTCCCTCACATTATCTACATATCATGCAGTTCCTGTACTGGATAAATGTATTTGCTTGCACATGTCAGTATTCTTAAATAAATAATAATCCAGAAACTGTTTTTGTTACTTTCATGAGCTATTTTATAATACTTCATTCTCAGGTTATAAAAATAGGTTCTTCCCTTGTGGATGTTGGATGCCACTGGTATTTTAAGATTTCAAATAAACTCCATTCCATGGTACAAGTAATATGACATAACCCAGACATCTGTATAACGATGCTCCTCAGATGTTATTGCTTTGGAATAATAAACTCTGTTTGAAATAACTCTTTATGAACTGCTTCACTGCAATATACTTTTTATTGCTAAAAAAAGAGGCTCAGATTCCAAAGTGATGCCACCCCCTGTCTTATGAACTGGGACAGGTAGTGTTCCCAGGCCAAGAAGGCCGTCACTGCCAGAGCTCGGCCCCTTGCCCTGAATAGCCTACATGAGGAGGAACAACCAGTGGAAGGGGGGGAAGCTAAATTAGCAGGGATGTGATGTTTGTAGATGCAGTTCCTTCAGCTTAAGCTTGGTTTCAGTGGTACATGTGTGATGGTGTCAAGAGTTTCGCAGAAGATAAGTGTGAAGGAAGGTTTGAAGAAAGAAAGTCAGAGGAGAAGAAGGTCTGAGAAGAGAAAATGAGGAAACCTGAGATGCCCAGTTTTGGACATACTGAACTTGATACATTGGTATTAAGATCTGAGCTACAGTATGACATGGACAATTGGAATTGTGGGACTGGATGGAGGATGAGAAGGTCCAGGAAAGAAGATGTGTGTGAGGGTGAAACAGAGGAAGAGAAGGTGGCATTGAATGCTTCTAGCATTTTGTGAAGTTGCCCACTGTAGAAAGAGGCTTCACGGGCTCAAGAGACTTGGGTTTTTTTTTTTTTTGTGGGGGGGCAGGTACAGCTGAGGATTATCCCCAAAAGGAAACATTGAACAAACCATGTGAGTGGTAGGAACAGTGCCAGCCATCAACTGGAACAGGGGATAATCAACTGTATCAAAGGCAACAAAGAAGTTTTCAGAGCCCTTTGTGTGTTCAAGGCCTTTGGGAAGCTGATGTGAATGTGGATGTCTGCCTTCTTGTGTTCATCTCGCCCATGAATGGAAAAACTGGCATACACACATTTTGGGGCAAGTTGAGGCTTGTCTTAGGACTTAAGGAAATCTTGCTGAGAACTGTTTCAGTTAGCACAAAACATTATTTGTCATGCAGGGATTACCAGAGTTTTGTCCAATATCCATCAGGGAGTCATTAGCTTAGAGAGTTCATTTACACAAATCGTACCCATCTTGTGTTCTCATGGCTGAATCATATGGAAAACCTTAATTGTAACCTTTTTGAGCCCAAAGATGTTTGCGGCATTGCAACTCTCGCACCTTTGTAAAAGCTCTTTTCTAACCCCATGCTGTTCTTAGGCGCACTCTCCCTCCCTCCCTCCCTCCCTCCC